>NW_019737981.1:1659375-1782925 GCF_002891405.2 Cryptotermes secundus
TGCCGAGGTCAAGAAAGTATGGATATACACACCCACTTCCCCATATGTTTTCATGGCGTAGTGCTTAATTAGTTCAGCACAGGGACAACTATACCTCTTTACCGTACCTATCTTATATACAGTTTGTTCTCTGCAGTAATTAAAGAAGGTAAAACTTCTTGAGCTTCAAGCTGAGCGATCGCCCCGAGACATTTATGGATATATGTCTCCACTTCTCCAGTCGAAGGTTTCGCTATTAGGCGAGTCCGTGACAGTCTCTGGACTGTATGTAGTATCTCTCATTCATCTGTAATCTGTCAAGACGACAGGTCCACAGTCTCTTCCAAAACAATTCCTCCACTTGATGCGCTCTAGAGCTTTCTCCTTCAAATTAAAATATCCTCTTCTGTCGTCAAGGTCATCCAGCATCTTCTTACGTCTTCTTTCTCGTCTTCTGGTCACTTCTATGCGCCCCTCTGTCTTTCCTTCAGTAACTTCTTTTAGAAGGCAGTTACCGCGTAAGATATGACCATTCCAATTAGCCTTCAGTTTTCTTATTTCGTGTAGGATATGCCTCTCACTGACTCTATCTCTACATATATATAATTTCGAAATTTATTCGCGTCAAAATATGTATCTGAAATTGGTATCTTTTTGCCGGAGCACTGTCTTATCGCCGTCACTCTGGTTCGTACTGCATAATACAACTAGACTGTAAAGTTACATCCATACATAATCCGACTTGGACACTGTGCTGCTTGGAATAATATATGCTGCAGGCAGACGTCACAAAGTATTTACGTTCAAGATGGAACACAAATATATTGCAATGAGTTTTATAATTACAATAGAAAGTTCATAATAACAATGCATATGATACGACGTTCCACTCCGTTAGACAGTACATAACGTTTCGAGATGTGATACCAAGTAATGTGACCTACGTGTGGGTTAGATTGAAAATGTGTAATAGTTTTAACTACAGCTTATGCTGACCGCTTCTGTGGTCTAGTGGTAAGAGTTCCTGGCTACAGATCCAGAGATCCGGGTTAGATTCCCGGCGCTACCAGATTTTTTGGGAAGTAGTGGGTCTGGAACTGGGTCCACTCAGTTTCGTGAGGATAACTGAGGAGCTATTTCAAGAAAATAGCGGCTCCGTTCTATAAAACCAAGATAAAGGCCGTGGTGATCCGTTGCGCTGACCACGCGGCACCCTCTATCCGCAAAAGTTGGCACTAAACTTCGCCGACAAGCGGCGGTCGCTCGGTCGGTGTAGTTCGCTTGCGGACAACAGGCCACGGAGTTGTACAGCTTGTGCTAATTTATCATCAGTATAGAGATAAACTTAAAATAATTCTGTTTTCTACTTCGATAAATATCTATAAAGATATAACGGTTGTACTATGAGGCGGTTAACAGGGTCACTGGGTAGTTGCCTATCGTCCAGTGTTCTAGAAACTACAAGAAGAACACGACCTTTCGGAAACTGGATCTGTTTCTGGAGAGGGATCCAGGTTCCGAAAAATTTCAAGAACCTAACAATCTAGAGTGTTACACATCATCGTCAGAACCCCTTAGAATCTACTTGAGGTGTCTTTATTTGCTTAAAACGGATGTTGTGCGTTCAGATTTTCTTAAAACGAATGTTATTGAAATAATGAAGTCGCCTATTTATATGACTGCGTTATTCCTCTGGTCAGTATTCTGCGATGCCTGCTTAACCCAGCGATTGCTCCAAAAATTAAATAGCCGCCAAGAAATTGGGCAGCGATGGACTGTGAGCACATTTTCGCTATAAAACCGCTTACGGTCGCCCAGCAGCCAGACCAAAGACTGAGAAGACTCTGAAATTATTTTATCTGTCAGACGTACGGAATGCCAAACGGACATGGTCATTCTCTTCCATATGTGTTGTCGTGTTAAGTAAGCAAAATGCATGTTATCGGTTACGTAAGGTAAAGTTGTTCCTGTGCTTAACTAAGCGCTACACCATGAAGGCGCATGGGGGGTGGATATATAGATACACATTTTCTTGGTCTCGGCACTAGTTCGAGGTGAATGGTCAGCTTCACGCACCTGCCGCTTTACCTCCGGGGAAGAGCCTCAGAGAATAGGAGGCTGGGTGGGTTCCACAATCGATCTGGATAGAGTGGAGAAGAGAAAATTCTTGACCCTACCGGGACTCGAACTCCGACCCCTCGGTCGTCCCGTAGCCAGTCACTACGGCGGCTGCTCTATCCCTGATCCCAAAATTGGTTGCATAGTCTCAATGTATTTTCCATCTTGAGTTAGAAGGAGCGTCTCTTCGGATGGTAATAACACCATCACTAATACTTATAATTAAATATTACTTAAGAAAACGATAGGTTATTAGTTGATGTTTCATAAGTTATTTAAGGATAGTATATCAACTGCAGAGAATATTCAGTTTCCAGTTAAATGTTGGGATGTTCGTGAAAGATAAACTGTAAGGGAAGCGGTGGAGTGTATGATTCCGGTATTGTTCTTGAGTGACCTAAGATACCCACGAAGCTCGAGAGACACGAGCTGAAAAAAGTGAGACGCATTACGGCTATGCTAACCTGCTCCTTCAGACCACTTTTTATGACTTTATGCCTGCAACGTAAAATTCTTACGTTATGAATTCTGAATTCCCGTTATTGTGACTGGTGTTGAACGCTGAACGAGTCATCTTATTTAAAACAAACGGGATAACTATGTCAACACACCGCACGATATGAAATACGAAATTTAATTAAAAGTAAATAAATGCTGGTAATTTAATTACTGTGTTGCCAATGTGAATATGCGAACAAATATTCCAAATGGGATGTGAGACACTATCAGGGTCAGAGGTCAGTTAGTATACATGAGTAGAGCGAACATTTGCTCTCTCCATGCCAATAACGACAAATTTAAATTAGAAACACCGAAACACGTCGACTGCTCTAAGGCGTCTTTATAGAGAGACCTTGGGGACAATATTCTGAGAATTGCATCACATGAGGATGGTTGTATAATTCAGAGATTTTGCTACCTGAATTTCCAGCCGTTCTACTTTTCTATGCAAGTGTCGGCTTCGTACCGATTATACAAGTAGATGCTAAAGAGTTGGACAAAGTCCAAAAACCCAGTGACAGCGGCTTCTTCAGTTCTCGATTTATGTATGATATCCTAATGGTGTAAATTGTACTAAGCGAACAAGGAAAAAATATTGGCTGGTAAAGCCTCGTAATTAAGAAATGGGGTCTAAGGTATTTTGTTCGTTTTCTTGATCTGGGGGCTAGAGTCCATTACGTAGAGGAAGAAAAGGAGTTCAGTTAGGAGGTGGAGGAAGGAGAGGAAAGAAAAAAGATAATGAAGAAGAAAATATTAATTTAGAACATATTGAAGAAGAAAGGAAAGCAAAAGACGAAACGCGAAAGAACAAGGAATGAAATAAGAAGATGAATATAAAAACAGATGGGAAACAGAAGACGACGTAAAGGAAGAGGAGGGAGTCACGATAAAGATAAAGCTGAAGCAGGAAGATGAATTAATAAAAAAATATAATCAAATCAGAGAAGAAGGAGAAGGAATATGAGGAGGAGCAGGAGTATAAGAAGCAGATGAAAGAATCGAAAGAGAATAAGGAGATGTATCATGAAAACAGGAAAGAATAAAATAACAAGGAATAGAGGGAGGCAGAAGAAACTGAATAAGATGATGATGTTGCTGGCGATGGGACGAGAAAGAAGAAGAAATAGTCCTTAGCTCTTAGTCAGACAAAAGGCGGGACATACTTTATGGGACGGAGTGGATTAGTGTAGACTTGCGTCTAGACTAGACTAGACTTCTAGACCTGCGTCTGCAGGTAACTAGCAAATTCGAACCATTTTTCTGCCATCCAAGTTTCCTCCAGAGTCTCCAAGAGATGTTCGGGAAATTTCCTTCATTGTCTCTGTATATTCACCTTCCGCAAGAATTGTCTACTAACTCTTCAGTTCTTTATAACATAGGTTTATGTATAAACTCTGCAACTGAAATAGCATCGTTAAAGCTCCTGAGGATCAGAAATAAATCTGCGGATGGGGCCTCAACCATGATTAAAAAAAATATTCGTTGCCGGAGTGAGATTCGAATCCGCGATCCTAGTGTTTGAATGCTGAACGGTTTAAAACCGTGCGAGGGTGAGGAAATTGTGCTCATATACAAAATCAGTTTATATTAAGGCTTGACGTCACGGAGATGGGCTTTCTTAGAATGTTTCCGTTCTCCATAAGGCAAGCCATATTTTGGAGAGCTTATGAACCTGCAGACATGTGGTAAGATGTACGCTGATCCTGGATACACGTATTTATTTATTTGTTTATTGCTTTATAATTGTCATGCCTCACTGGCCTTGCTGTACGTTAATTTCGGATACAGTTCTTCTGAACAAAGCACTGTATGGCGTAAGGTCATGACTTATTCTTTCTGTGATTTAAGTGTTCGACATATCCAAAAATTCATATTGTCATTATTCGGGCTGTGACTTGGTGAAGCCTGATGTGGCCTGATATCGACGTTTCGGGGGAATATGCTCTCCCCATCTTAAGGGTATCATAAACAAAAGACAACAACATGAAAAATTACTACCTTGAAAAATTAAAAACTCATGTATCAAGAAAATTATCCTAAATCAGAGCTGTAGATTCTAGTGAGATATTTCTTATCTCACATATAATTCTTTTGTGCAATGGTCCATTTCGCAGGAAAATGACTTGAAGTTTCATTTGAATTTCTTGAGAAGTTTGGGCTATATTTTATCGATGCGCGCGATTATTAATTCGGAAATACAATATTTGATATGGAAACTAAATGAAATACATAGGAATTCATTCAGCAGTTGCTGGACACAGACATTCAGACAGATGCAATTTATACATTTATTCAAACAATATATACAAATCTTGCAGATAAACTGTGATTTGAGATCGAATATATTATTTATTTATATGTACTGTTATTGGCCATGGAATCTACCGACATTTCTCTTGAATCACATTCTTAGACAGTAACGTGTTAAAATTGGCCTCGACCACCTCGCTCTCTGTTCTCTAAATGAGAACCTAGTTGACGTTCGGTGCTTGCATTGTCAAACTCTAAAGTTTTTTGTTAATATTTCTGTCTATCTGGGACGTGACGCTGTCTTGTGTGATAGATGACTGGACTACATGGCGTCAGATCCCAGGAGATCTTAAACATTCACGGCCATGACAACTTCAAATGCCATTCTTTCTTTATTAACGTATAGTTATTGCAAGCATTATAGCATTGCAGACAGTTAATAACGTTCCGCTGTCAACCAGCTCTCCAGAATTTTATTTACCCTCTGTAAATATAGATTCTACGTTATATCATGCAATACGATTTTAATTTATGTCTAAAGCAGTGCTAATGAATACGGAAATGGCCGGCGGATTCATGGCTTGAAATTTATGAAGAAAATTGTTGTTTATCTTAGAGATATACTTAATTTATTATAAAATTTGTTGTTCATACTGCTTAGGCCAATGACATCTTTATTCACAGAATTACTGGGGTTTTGAACTTTTTCCATCGTCTGGAATTCTAGGTAATAGAGGACACGACGTTTCGGAAACTGGATCTGTTTCCGTCTTCGGGGTAGAAAGGAAGACACCTACTCAGTTGGGCCCCTTAGAAAGAGCTAAATCACTGGTCCAGTGTCTTCTACTACTTAGAATTCCGGACGATGGAAAAAGTCCAAAACCCCAGTAATTCTCTGTGTCATCCACCATCGTCAGAACCCTTTAGAATCGACATCTTTATTAATACACAAATATATAGCGGCCTCCGTAGTCTAGGGCTAACGTTCCCACCTCACGACTCAAGGTACGCGGGTTCAAACCTGGCGGAGGTCGTGGAATTTTTAAGGGCGGAAAAATTCAGGGAACAAGTCATCCGGGAGGGACTTTAAGCCGTGGGTCCAGTGTCTTAGATTTATGGCACGTAAAATATCCTCATGTCTCTAGGAGACCTCTGAGCAAAATTAGGCAAAAAACTTTCCCGCCCAAAGTAGTTTTCAATGCCTCTGGTAGATGGCGGAAGTATCAGGTACCGAGGGCCGACCGGTAGGGTATGGCGACTGGTAGAATATCAAAGGGGGACGTACAATTAGTCACGGTGCATGGGGAAACCCACACCCTCTAATTCAATTCAATTCAATTCAATTCTTTATTATTAATGTGCCGAGTCAACAGCCGCAAGGCCAATTACAGACACAGCACAGTGCAGAAGAATGAATTACATTATACACAATCTTATTAAAAGTCAAATACAAATTACAGGTTAACACTTGGAAGAAATAATAATGAATAAAGTAAAAGTAAAAACAAATAGCTGATAATTATGACAGTAATAATAATTTCACTATCATTAAACTAAGTGTTATTACGAATTCAGGAATGAAACATAAATATTTAATTAAGAAATGAATAATATAGAATTACAGAGGATAATAATAATAATAATAATAATAATACACAATTATACTAGATTATTACATAATAAATAGGGCGAACAGCAAAACGGCATAAAATTCTGTGTGTATATATTGTAACGTGTTTTGCTACTGAAGACAATATCTTCTTTTATTTTTTTCTTCCAAAATTTAATAACTGCGTTTAAAATGTTACGTCTTTAAAACCACACGTCAGAGTTTGATGAACTTTTGCATTAGGAGTCTAACTGAAGCATTTAACTTAGGTCCAGAGCGGTCTGAAATCACCCCTGCTTTACACGAAGCACGAATATAGTAGATTCATATGTTTTATGTAAGAAAAAAGCTTATCGTGCAAAAATTGATTCCTAATATATAATACAATACAGATCTCAGAAAAATTTATAAATATTAATGTACATAATTTTTCGATACATAGTGTCTGAAGTTCTCACATCGGTGGTTATGAATACATCTGGGATATAGTTCCGCATAGTCCACTGAAAGTCAGCCGACGTTTCGAATAAACACGTCGCTTTCATCTTAAAATTTGATGAGTAAGCCAAGCAATAAACAACCATTAATCAGGCAGAAAACAGTGGTTTCTTACATGACTTAAGATTTTACCTTGAAGATGGAGGCGATTTATTCCTCCGAAAATTAAGTCGGCTTTCAGCGGACTACACGACATTATACCACAGAGGATACAACCCCTCATTTTTCGGTACGATAAATATTGGATGAAATACAGGCGAAAATAATTTCGACCTGTAAGCCTCTGCAGTGCAATAATGGAGCAGCTGTCTGCTGGCCAAGGTATAAAGTGGGACATATTGTTACGTCGTCGTGATAATGGAGACGTGTTTATGGTCGGACGCAAACCTCTAATGTCCTTGTCTGTTCCTCGTTGTTTGTGCAAGGGCCGCACGACCATATTTTGATTTATTAATCAGGAAAAAGTGATGAAACATTCATGAATACTTGGTTTCCCTCACTAACGCCCCACCCCACAATGAGCTGGCGGGCACACCATGAAACAGAACTTTGAAGTTACATGGACCGGAAAGTGGCGCAGGTCGTCTTAAAGGGTAAAACTTGAGGTAAATACGTTATCCAAATATAACGGTAAAACTGTCCCTATGCTTAATTAGTTAATCACCATATCATGAAGACATATGTGTGAGTGGAGGTATAGCTCCACCCTTCTTGGCCTCGGCACTAGATGGAGATGAATGGTCAGCATCACGCCCCTGCCGCTTTACTCCCGTAGAGAAAGCTACCTGTGCCCACTGGATTGGAGGCTGGGTGAGTTGTCTGGACGCCGTGGAATACAGAAAAATCTTGCACTTCGATATTTCTCACCCTTCGAAGGGGTGGCACGCAGTAGCATAGTTGCTTGAGGCACTATGCGACCAGCCGGAAGGTCGCGGGTTCATTTCCGGATGAGGTAATTGATTTTTTCAATTCACCTAATCCTTCCAACCGCACTATGGTCCTTGGTTTGACTCAGCCTCTAACAGAAATTAGTACCAGGAATCTTCCTGGGGGTAAAGGGCGGCCGGCGCGTAAGGCTGACAACCTTATCGCTATCTGTGAGCCGACTGTCTAAACAGAGTGGAAGCCTCGACGGACTATTAAAGGGATAGTTTTACTTGTCTTTTACCTCACCCTTCGATGCTTGTACTGATATTCCTTATCGCAGATACATACGTATGATTATGTAAGTCGCAGTAGAGAAGCCATTTTGTAGGGTTATTTTACTCTGCTGTCAGTAGCTAGACTATTCAGCATCTAGTTGTAAGATGAGCTATTAATTGGAAAGGATTTGGATGGAAGCGGCTATAACATAATCAAGGCAGTATCCCGAAATTTGCTTGGAAAGACCGAATAAAATCACGAAAAACCACAGTCAGGATAATCTATGTCATGACGTAGATTCGATCCGAGCCTCTCCCGAGTACGAGTCTAGAGTGTTACCGTTACGCCAACAAGTTCTGCAATGGAGATGTTACATTGAATACGGTCATTAATTATAATGCCAGCAAACTTAGGCAATAGTAGGCACATTATAATCAATGCAGGCATATAGTCTATTTGCTGGGAAATTCTTGGCGGCTCCTCCAGAAGGGCTCAGGTCCATGAGTAAGTATTGTATTGTATTGTATTGTATTGGAGAGGGTGGATTTCCTCATGCACTTAGACCAACTGTTGGTCCATTGTGCGTCCCCCTATGATATTCTACCAGTCTCTATTCCCTACCGGTACTGGTGCATACCATCAGTCCCGACTCACCCAGCGAGTTCGGCCTCTACTGGCTCAGCGGTATCTCGATGCTTTCCCCATCTACCAGAGGCGTTAGAGACTACTTTTCGGCGGGAAATGTCCTGAATTTGGCTCAGTGGTCCCCCTAGGACATGAGGTTCTTTTACGTGCCGTAAAGCTACGACACGGGATCCACGGCTTAAAGTCCCTCCCGGAGGACTTGTTCCCTGAATTTTTCCGCCCTTAAAAATTCCACGACTTCCGCCGGGTTTGAACCCCCGTACCTTGAGTCACGAGGTGGGAACGTTACCCCGCTGAGTGAGTAAGTAAGTAAGTAAGTCTATTACTTCTGACCAATAGACTATAGAGATACTGACCTGCTTAAGCGCTGACGTTTCTGACTTCTATTCCGCAAATGCATGGTTCGAATATCGACCGAGACACCGATTATATTGATGACGTTCTCATGGTCTTCATTACCTCCTTCAGACGAATGCTGGTTTACTACATTGAAGTAGGCCACACCCTCTTCCTCCTCAATCATTTAATTTACAGCAAAAAATAATTTTTTCGTAATATTTGGTCACTGAATAGCAACTGTAGCTGTTACAGTATCGTTAAATAACCTATGACCGATAGAGCCATTCACATTACACAGAGACATGAATATTCTTTGAAAGAAATTACTTTAAATTATTATGATCTAAGGGAAAATTGTGAAGCTCCAAATCGGATTGAATGAGCTCAAGATATGGTAAAGTGGCGAGCTCTTTAGGAGGGTGATGAACCATGATGCTCTTGTTATGAAGTGTAGGAACTAAGACAAACGCACTTGGGACCGCAGCTCCACAGTCAACTGTTTGTGAACAACAATCGGTCAGGCGGACATGCTGTTTCTCGGTTGTCAACTTTTCATCCACTCGATCTTATCCTCCGAGACTTGAACGAAAGGGACTTCCCCTGAGAGCTCATGCATATTCCAGTATCTCATTTCTGTACATAATCTGGCTTGATACCCTGACGTTGCCACCGACTGGATGGATGAGGCGCTACCACCACTGCCTAATCACACCTGTCACAGTGTAGCATCACTTGGTTGGCGTCCCGTCAGACGTTTAGAAAATACTATTATCTTACGATTAAAAGTTATAACGTACAACAGGATAAGGTAGGCCGCTCAGATATTGTTGCAGGCCACATGTTAACAGCACGGCAAATATGTAATGACGTTTTCATATAGTAGTCTCTAATCTTATTGCCAGACTCGGAAGACGAGTTTTCTCTTATGTGAAGAGAAAAAATAGCCTTAACTTCCCCGCATAATTTATTTTTAGGCATTCTTCTTCTTCTGGAAATTGAAGAGACATGTGAACAGAACAGCATTCTGCTGTCATGTGGAGTTACATCTTCTGCAATGTAACGTCGTGTAGTCCAGTGAAAATCAACTTACGTTTGGGAGGAACAGTTCTGATGCCTGCCTATTTCATCGTGGGTTCTTGCTTGGTTTACTCTTCGAACCTGAAGATGAAAGTGATTTGTTTTTCCGGAACATCGCCTGATTTTCAGTAGACTGCATGATGTTGTACCCCAGAAGACAGAACTCTTCATAGACGCCTCTGTAAGAACCGCAAATTCGTTTTCCCTGTTTTGCTTTCAGACTTTCCTGAAGAACGCATAAGAACTATGCGAATAACACACAGATCCAGTTTCATCTCCCTAAATGCAAGACTAAGCTCAGTTAACAGTGTTTTGGTGCACCCGGTTGGTGCTGTTCCGGATACGTAACGAACTGCTCGTCTTGTCTTTCAGGTTTTGTAATGTATGCATGAAGCTGAGTTTTGGCAGTGTAATTATTTGTAGGGACCCTGATTATGTGTAGAGATTTCAAAGCCGACTGCAAACATGATATAATCCGCAATATGAGCCAAACTGACTGGACCTCTAGTTCGAATCTTTCAATACAACGTGATGTGGCTCACAGTACATATACGTAATATTAATGTTAGTGTTAAACAGAGTGCTCGAAATTCGTTATGGAGATACCGAAAGCATGAGTCCTTTGGCCACATGAACACATGTCCAGAGAAGTTTCGTCTCTGAGATATGGTAACAAAATATCTTCAGCCCCCTTCTATAGTAAGTTCTGTACATTATGCCTTTTTATTTATTAGTGAATGAAGCGGTAACCCATAAAGACAAACGGCGCCTTGTCTTGTAATAAGAACTGGTGTGTTTTATTTGGAAAATCTTTAAGTTGGAATATATGTCACCTGGACTTAAATTTGAGGAAGAAACTAGTGAAATGCTACATTTGGAGCGTAGCTCTGTATGGGGCTGTAACATGGACACTTAGGGCAGTAGATCAGAAACATCTGGAAAGTTTCGAAATCTGGTGTTGGAGAAGGATGGAGAAGATCAGTTGCACAGATTATGTGAGAAACGAAGAAGTGTTAATTAGAGCCAGTGAGCAGAGGAATATCCTACACGAAATAAGATAACGGAAGGCTAATTGGATCGGTCATGTTTTACGCAGAAACTGCCATCTAAAAGAAGTTATTGAAGGAAAGATAGAGGGGCGGATACAAGTGACAAGAAGACGAGGAAGAAGACGTAAGAAGATGCTGGATGACCTTGGGACAGAAGAGGATACTGTCATTTGAAGGAGAAAGCTCTAGATCGCATTAAGTGGAGGAATTGTTTTGAAGAGACTGTGGACCTGTCGTCTTGACAGATTACTGATGATGATGATGATGATGATGATATGTCACCAGGCCGACCATTATCATCAAATTTTCCTCTGTTTCCTCAACCTCTCGAAGTATATCCTTGGACAGTCTCTTAAAATGGGACATGACTTTTTTTGTTTATAATACTATCATTCGACGAAGTGCTATTCAGCTGAAAAGCGTCGTTAAACAAAACCAATTAACTAGCCCGTAACCGTCGATTAGATAGTAAGACTCAAAATTAATTGAAATCTGGGTGCGTTTGAAAGCTGTGGCCATGTGACGTGATTTAGAATTCCAATTATAAACACGATTAATGTGACCTAACAAGTCCAATTCAGAGCTCAAATGTACATAGGTCTATAATTTTGCTAAACGTACTTCTAACAAAATTCTTAAAGCGATACTCGACTGAAGAGCGTATGACTACGTTAACCAATTTTAGAGCGTGTAATCTCCCTTCCAAACAAAACTTTACGAAAAACATTACTTTTCATCACATCATTTTCATAAGTATCATAGTTGAAAAAAGGCTACATTAACTTAATTTGAGACGTTAATGATTATTTGGGAACATAATTATCCTAAAAGTGTCCTTTTTTAACATACGGTAATATTGCTAATAACCCTGTTTGAATTACATTTAGGTAAAATGAACGCAGCCGGTCACGGTAGCCGAGCGGTCTAAGGCATGCACTGTCTTCGCTCGCTCGGAAGCCGGGATCTTGGGTTCGATTTCCACTCAGGGCATGGATGTTTAGTATGTGTGTGTGTGCGTTTTTCTGTGTTCGTGTACAGGCAGAGGCCTTGCGACGAGCTGATCACCCGCCCAAGGAGTCCTACCGAATGTGTAAGATCTAGAAAAACCGAAGTGAACGGAGTTCATGGAGGTAGGCCTAGGCCCACTGGGACTGTAGTGACAAAGGGGGGGGGGAGAACAAGTGAACGCAGCAGGTCACGGTAGCCGAGCGGTGTAAGGCATGTACTGTCTTCGCTCGCTTGGAAACCGTGATCGTGGTTTCGATTCCCACTCAGGGCATGGATGTTTAGTTTGTGTGTGTGCGTTTTTCTGTGTTTGTGTACAGGTAGAGGCCTTGCGACGAGCTGATCACCCGCCCATGGAGTCCTACCGAATGTGTATGGTCTAGAAAAACCGAAGTGAACGGAAAGCCCACTGGGTCTGTAGTGCCAATGAAAAAAAAAAAAAGTGAACGCAATTTTAACCAGACGTTGTCTCTAATTTAGCTAAGCTTGGCTAAAGAATATTTTTAATCCTTCTAAGTAATATTACTGTAGTTAAAGCATGTTTAGCTATCTCAGTATATATTTTGACAGTTATACTTCAAGCAGAAGCAATATCTGTATATCAAACTATCCTAACCGTAAGTAATGTCTCTGAAACCACGCATTTTTTAGTTACCAGAGCAACGAATTGTCGAGCGTTGCATGAACGCAAGTTACTCGTACATAGTAGATCAAACTGAGCGACCATTAATATGGAATGAATGGTGTTCTCTGAAATCAAAGAGCCTGTAACGAAGTATATTCCTTTATTAGTAGCTACAATTTATTCATTTCAAAGAATCATATTTGACAATGTGCCTCCTGGTGTTTCAAGCGTTTTTAGCAAGAAACATTGCTACTGTTTATGGTTTCTATACGTCTGATGTCGTTAATCACCTCTATAACAGACCCCGCTTTATAATAAACTGAAATATCTGTAATGTAACATGTACAGCCATTGCTATGCAGTGACCGCCAAGTAGGCGAATAAACAACGGTGTTATGCAACTCATCTCTGGGCAACGGTTCGGTAAACACGTTGCTGCCGCAACAAGAGAAGAACGGTGTTTTCTTTGCGATCCGTGCCAAGAAGTTATAACCAGGACAGTTAGAGCAATGAGTTAGTTAAGTTCTGCAACGGAGGCTGATAATAGATGGACCTACAGTTAAGTAGACAATTCAGATGTGAGATATTCGCCGGACAGCAACGACTTGAGGATAGAAGCTGAAGTATCTCCATTGTTGAGAGCTGTTACCAAGCAACGACTAGTGAATACACTGCAGGCTGGAGAAGACTTAGCGTGTAGTGATTTGTAGAGTGTGGAGATCAGCGATAACATTGTTTTTATAGTTCAAAATAGTATGTATATAAGTGGTAAATAAATCAATTCAAAATCCATATTCAAATCTGTAATGACGCGTAACACATGACAATATAATGTACGACTTGAACTCACTTTTAATAAGGAATATCTTCTCGAGTCAACTGTTAACAAAGAGGATTCTTTTAATAATATTTTCAGTTTACCCTTGATTCAAACGGGTCATTTTCTAGGAACCTTACATGTAAAATATTTGCATTCAGTCTCATCGGTTTCACCTTTGTCTGGTTTCTTGGAAACTACAGGATAATCGAAAAAGAATGCCGGGATTATAAAAAAGTATCACTTAAACACTGTTAAATATATCCACAAGATTCACTCTTTAAATCGCTAGGAAGTGTGCGAAGTTTTTGTCTTACTTTGGTATGTTTCGATATGTGCTCCATTTGTCGCTCGACAGCTACGAGACCCTATTCAGTTTCGTACCAAGTCCGCTGAATCATGTCTGGAGTTTCCTCTGCGATAGCTGCTCTGATCCTATCCCATAGGCGCCGGAGATCTCGAATCTTTTTCACCATACCCAATGTTGATGCATATCCCCACAAAACAAAAGTCCAAATGGATAAGATCTGGTCTTCTTGGAGGCCAGAAATTTGGTCCGCCCCTCCATATCGAGGCCTTTCGCACAAAATGTATCGATTGGCCAAATGATAATAGCATCTCAGCATCGCTAGATACTCGTCATCATCTGAGCATGTCCGAAACGTCCGTTCTTTCGCCGCATTTTAAAACTTGAATCATTTAGATATGTTTACTAATTTTTGAATGATAGTTTCGTATAATCCCGGCATTCTTTCTCGAAGACCCTGTGTAATCTGTTTTCATAATGCAAAAGGGACTTGAAGGTTTTAACTAATTTTAACGATATTTAACGACACGTATAACTACATTGAACCAAGTTTTAGAACAGTGAATTAGAGAAAGCAATACTATGCAGCTGTTACATAAAATTATCTACCTGATAAGCCCTGCGATTCGTAGAAAGCGGCAGAAAGGAAACCCAGCACCTGGGGGTATAACTGGGCCATCCTGTCGCTGGAGGACATAAATACAGGGACCTGGACCTCCAGATTGGGCGTTGGATTCAAGGCTGACGACGTTGCTCTGTAAAAGAACTATTGTCACTAAATTCGGAGAAGTGAAACCGGATGCGATCTGCTAGAATCTTCTAAGGAAGGCTATGGCTAAAAAATGGCTGTTTTTTCAATGATGTTGGTGATGTTTTAAGGTGGAAACATATCGTAAAGTAACATTTATAAATGTTACAACTTAGCACAAGAACAATGTACCAGCATGACAAGAAAGACTGCCCCTGTAATTTCAATCAACGATAATATGTCTGTATGTTTGTAAGTTTGTCATAATACATACACATACGCAAATTCTTGATTTCAGTACAGGTTATTTTTAGAATTCGAGGTTGAAGTATGAGAGCTGTCGCACACAGATATCTCATTTGAAGTATTGTATTTGGCTAATTCAGCCTAATTTTAATCTGCTAGTCTCTTGATTAAGGCAGAGTTCTGCCGAACAAATCTACTTGTTATCCTTCAGAGCACTAATTGTAGTGCAGTGTGCAAGCCACATCTTGGCAAAATTTAAATCAACATCCGTAGTTACGTGAGGATTTCTGTGGTGAGGCTTGGGATTACCTCAGCCAGTCACTTCAATCGCCCATTAAGCCTTCCAAAATGAGTGCAATGCAAAAGTGAAACAACTCCATCTGACTCAGAATCTGTTACAGTAAATGTTGTATTAAACAGAATAAGTAGGAGCCGGAATAGCACAGTCGGTATAGCGACGGAGCTACGGGCTCGACGACCTAAAGTTCGGAGTTGCAGTCCCGGTAGGGTAAAGAATTTTCGCTTCTCTATATTGTCCAGATCGGCTCTGTGATCAACCCAGACTCCTGTCCAATGAGTACGGGGGGCCCTTTCCCGGGGAGTGAAGCTGACCTCTCACCTCCAGGTAGTACCAGGTCAAGAAAATGTGGATCTAAACATCCACTCCCCCATACGCCTTCATTGAATAGTGCTTAATTAGTTAAGCACAGAGAGAGTTTTACCGTAGACTTACCATACCAAATTCGTTAAGTCATTTTGGAGAAGGTGTAGGTAGCTGCGTTCTGTATTCAAACTGTCAGCACTTTATTGTTAAGCTCTTGCTATTCTAGTCGTACTACGGTCACACAATGTATATATTTCCTTATTTATTTAACAATTTTTCTCAGATACGTAATTTATATAGAGGGTAAATGGGGTGAGAATTGTGTGTGGTGAGTTTTTAATGTGAAAATATGAGGCCATATTCTTTTTTAAGTTGCTACTACAGATTTGCTTGTAGTTATTGAGAGGAATCTCGAGAAATCTTGGTCTTGATAGGCAGTTTTTCTGTCAAGTAAGAATTCGACACGTTATCTCCAGAAAACGAAGTGGGAAAGGTAGAACTCTTCCTGTTCTGACATCCTATAGGACCCCAAATCATTTCCTTCAAGGTTCAAGTTAAAACTTCGGGAAATCGGCTCTAACCTCACTGCAGATTCTAAATAATTACTTTTTCAGATTTCCGAAAGACAGATTTTCTATTTGAATTTACTATTAAGAAGCTGAGGATGTGTTTGTTTGTTTGTTTGTTAATTTTACGGTCCCTATCCAAAATGGAATCTTCAGTATTGCAAAGTAAATGGTTGGGTTTCTTTATGCACTGTAATCACTGTAACAGAGTAGACATGGAGCCATGTTAACTTCTGAAGAGAGAAGCATACGAAAGTATCTCTATAGTATTTTGAAGGTTTGTATCTTGGTAGATATCTAGAAAATATTAAACTTTTATTACTGTGATATTTCAAGGAATTATAATATAACAATATGGCTATCGCGCGAAATATTTTCGTTCAGTGGCAATAAAATATGATTCATAATATTCTGATGTATGATATTTATACCTTGAAACATTATACATTGTTAACAGTAGTACATTCTTCCAAAACATGTAACGCTTAAACTTTCGGAACCCTAAGTGGACGTCGTTGCTTGTGTGTCCGAGTAGAGGAGGGCTGATGTGTGGCAATAAGACCTACACATGTTAGGATTGAATGAATTTAATTAAAAGCGGCTCATGTCGGCCGGACCCGAGGGGCGGCACGTGACCTGGCGAATGAAGGACGCTTCTCGACCCTCTGTATCTCATTCCCCTCCCTCACCTGCTGGCTTCAGAAAGATGCGAATGACTGACTGCAACCCTTCTCAGTCAAAATTATTATATCCTAGTACACATTTACAGATATTTACTTGACCAAGCATATACAATTAATTTTCTGGGACCACAGAAGGATTTACATAATGAGGGGCTCCATAATTCACAACTTTCACCAGGGAAAAATGGGCTCTGGGCAGAGTATGATGTTTATTCATAAAAGAAAAAATTTCAAATTTGATGTCAGCGAAAAATTTATTTATCTTAACAAGAGCGGAAAGGATAGGAAAATTTAAGAATAAAAAATTAAAAAATATCTTGGTTTAAAGTTATTTTTCCATAATTAATATTTTGTAGATTCAGAAAGTAAGAATGCAGTGCTAGTCGTACCAACAGAAAGAAATTTGCTTTTTACGTCCTCTATGTGTCTGCTGCCCAAATATGTGAAACCAACTCACAAGCTGAAGTAGAAATTAATTTAAAGTTCTGTAAATAAGAGCAAAAAGAGTCATTTTAATATCGCATACTTGAAAGGAACTTTATTTTGCTCGTGATTTTCATAAAATCAGTAGCTATCGTTAAAATTTAACGGATTTAGTGTGTCATTAATAAAAAAGAATTAAGACGACTTTGTAGGATTTGAGGTTCTCACAGCGGTCATTATGACGAAGTTCTGTTTTCTTGGATATAACGCCGTGTCTTGCTTGGCTTATTCCTTGATTCTAAAGGTGGAGAAAACGTCGGTTGACTTTCAACTGACAACTGGTTCTGTACTTCCCAATTTAAACAAGAAATTCTAATCAGATAATCACCTGCTTTCCTTTGATACGACATCGATAGCATAGAAAAGGCTCTTCTAAGAATTCGTTTTGCTACGGGAACGTGTTTACGGAGCCGTTGCATAGCAACTACAGGGGTATACACAGTCCAGTCCAGTAAATTGCTGACGGCCCTCTCCAACAAGGTAATTCTTGGTTCCGAGTCCCAGAGGACTCATGGTAAACATGGTAATTTAATTTTGTGCTTTGTGTAAAGTAGAAATACACGTACGTTTAAAAATTAAATTCACTCGACTGATATTGTAGCGGATCCTTACTACCAAACGTGTAGCGGATCCTTAGTACCAAAGGCATCAGCTAGTTTCGGAGATGCATATGCTGATGGCCAGAATAATAAAGTCTATAGACAGCGCCATAACCTAAGAGGTTAGTCGCTGGCTTGCCACCGCGGCGGCCCGGGTTCGATCCCGGGTCTGGTCAAGTGGGATTTGTGGTGGACAAAGTGACGCTGTTGCAAGTTTTCTCCGAGTACTTCGGTTTCCTCTGCCAATCTTCATTACACCAAATTCTCCATCATCATAATCACCCGTGGCAGGCTACAATAGGCCAATCATTGGCATCCCTGCCAAGTGGACCCAGCAGCACTCAACCCCACACTAAGTGAATTTAAAAAGGGAACTAAAGTTTATAGATTTTATGTTGTTTATGCATAGTAAATTATTAAATAAACATATGAGATAGCCACAGAAATGCAGAACAAGTAGCTATAATTTTAGCTGTTGAATCGCGAAGAAGGAGATTATTGTGAAGGTATATGTACAGATCGGAGAATGATATATGAAAGGTCCTAAGAATCTGCTTTGGAGCTGGGAAATTGTTTGATCAGGTCCGTCTAGGATTGGTCGGCAAGCTGAGCGCTTAATTTCCAAGTTCTGCAGGTACATTCCGCCCTTGGAATTAATTATTTCTTAAGCTTGAAGTAATAAGTATATGAATAGAGAGTAAACAAAAGTTCTTTAATGAAAGGGGCCATTCGTCTGGACATTATCAGACTGGCCTAGTTCCGGGCAGTGTCACAGCAAGGAAAATAGAAAATTTTAAATTGTGAATCAGTTACCAAAAAATAAATAAATTTCGAAATGTTGTAATTGTAAAATACATATCAGGCAAGGGACACACCCCAGCATTACTAAGTCGTAATGAACTGGCTACTGTCAGTGACATCCAGAGAAGCCGAACAAAATATACGAACTAAATATCATTAAAGTCGTAAAGAATCGATTAAATAGTAGTTAGATATAAATATTTCATGCAGCAGAAACGGAACCAAAAACAAGTGTTATATTCCCATAAGTTAGAGAAAGAATTCATTATAGAATTTAGGAACAAAAATTTAAGCAATCGGATGTTCAAAATCTACGTGAAGTTCTTAAGCATGTCATTCAATATTAATTGAAATTGAAAAATTGTGTGAGTGTGAAACTTGGTCGTTCCCTAAAGGAAGAACATATATTGAGGGTGTGAGAAAAGAATTTGCTAAGGAGAATATTTACAGCCAAGACGGAGGAAGCTGTACGAGTAAGTTTGAAGAGAGTGGAGAATATTACATAATGAGAAGCTTCACAAATTTTACTGTTCGCCGAGTATTACTAGGGCGATCAAAACAAAGTGGCTGGGATGGATCTGACATGCAGCATTATAACTTAACATTGAAGCCAGTTTAATCCACTTAAACAAGCTTACTATCATTTTAAGGTTTACTTTAATCTCCCATCGTCGCATTCAATATTATTGTACCTCTCAGTATTTTACATATTTTCAACATATATTCAAAATATGATGCTATTACGCAACTAAAATGTTACAGGAATCTTATATTATGTGTGCTAAATGTAGCAGTCATCAAAATGATTTGGTCTTTGAGGCACATCTGGTATTTCCCCAAACGTCTACGAAGTTCCATAAATGTTCTGTTATTTTCATCCAATCACTTGAGTGTACGAGTAATTAACCAGAATTATTCAGAACGTAGTCAGAGATGAAGTACATAATATAATATTCACGTACACTGTGGTGAGCTTCATAATGTGTTCTCTTCAAATAATATTGATAACGTAAGCAGAGTAAGAGGAATGGAATTGGCAGGATGTATAGCACCGGTGTAAATGAAAATAGACATCCAAATTTTTTACTTAGAAGTTTCGCGTGAATAGGCGTTTTGGTAGAACTAGAAGTAGATAGAATAAATTTTTAAATTTTGTATTCAAAAATAGGCTATGTAGTTTGTAATGGTGTAATTTGGAATATGACCAAATTGTCTGGCTCTTATGGCGTTGGTGCGAAACTGTGTTTGTTAAAAAATTAATAATGCTATGTTGAGGAATTCTTTTTATTGCCAGTGGGGTGGGACTAAGTCCCTTGTACTGCGGCCACTTCTGGCCTATTGTACCAGCCCCAGATGATAGGTGAGTGTGATTGTGGAGCAATTGGTGGAATGAAGATTGGCAGGGGAAACCGAAGTACTCGGTGAAAACCTGTCCCAGCGCCACTTTGTCCACCACAGATCCCACTTGACCAGACACGGGATCGAACCCGGGCCGATGCGGTGGGAAGCAGGCGACTAACCGCTTGAACTATGGGGCGGCTCTTTGTTGAGGTAACTAACCAACCTTTTAACTCTGAAGACTTCGAATCATGAAGATAGCGATCAGTCATCCAGTTAGTCATTTTGTCAGAAAGTGGATATTTAGTTAGCATACCGTTCATCTGTGTAGACGGCAGTTCTGCCGATCACAGTGGCCGCGAGGCCAAAGGCGTGTACTGTCTTCGTCTACTTAAACACTGGGGTTGTGAGTTCGAATTCTACTCGAAGCATGGATGTTTGTTTGTGTTTATTCTATGTTTGTGTTGTCCTCTGTAGGCAGAGGCCTTGCGATGGGCTGATTCCCCGCCAAAGGAGTCCTACCGACTGTCAGTACGCTTAAGAAACTGTAAAAGGGCCCAGGGTTCATCATGGACTGTAGCGCCCACATAGTCATAGTAGTAGAAGGAAGTTTTCCATTCGACTCCGGTAGACGTTAGAGTTGTATACAAGTTACACATAATTAACGTATCGAGTGACAGAGGCTGCTGTTGCCCCCCATGCCGCGACAAGAACCACTTGTGCTGAGGATACAAGTGTGTGTCACTTGTTGCGGCACTTCCAGGGGTCGAGTTTAATCTAGAAAACACTTTAAAGAGACCTGAGGTTCTACTGTATTATGGCTCTAGGGTCCTCTGTTGGGCTTTGGACGGGGGATCAGCCCGTCCCAAGGCCTCTACCTACACGTAGAACCACACAAACACCGAATAAACGCACATAGATACAGACCTCCATGCCTTGAATGGGATTCGAACCATGTCTAGAACCTAACCCCGATCCTCCATCCCGTAGCATAGTGACGATCGTAACTGAGGTATCCCGACTTTATGAACAGTTTTAAGGTTACCTCCTGTTAATTAATTATGCCAGTGAAAGGAAATATAGACTGTGAGACCGAGTCAGTGGTCAAAGGCTGACGTAAGTGGCGAATTTGAACGATTTATTAAGTGACCTTGAGCTAAGTTCGATATATGTACGAGTGAATACTTCAATGAACAACATTTATTATATGCCACTTTTGCACAGTCTATTCTCTTTTCATTTCCAAGGAATCAGTGCTATATAGTTCAGCATTCATAGCCCGCCTCTCTATCAAACAGGCTGGCAAACCTTTCATCGTTAAAATCCCTGAGGATTTAGCTGGAGAATGGCCGGGAATTAGAGGGGGACTTCTTTAACTTCTCCCCAAATCCTCTTCTCTTAAACTATCTGGAAAAAGATTTTTTTCTTGGATCGAGTTCAAGTGAAGACCACAATTCTGCTGTTTCAATTGCCATCGGCAATGCGACGACAGTGTCGCCGTGAACAAACTGGCGGTGTCTTACTGAACTTGTAGCTGAAGATGATAGAATCTCGAGACAACTCCTCGACAATAATGGACTGCAAGGATCATGCTCAGCTTACATGGGTGACAGAAGATTCTCGCGTGTCTGGAGACACTGACACTTAAAAGTTAGACATTACGAGTGAGGAAGTAGAAGTTTCTGTTATGCGAGAATATCCAACGGCGTTGTAAGAAGAATCTCGTGTTATACGGGAACACTCAGATGCATTCGCGCTGTGCACAGTGTTATGATACTTTATTGAACTTATACTCTAAGTGAGATGGAATCTTGTGTGTTTACGATAAGAGCCAATGGCATTGCAATATTAAGAAAACGCATTGCGAGAGAAATATTAGACGCACACTCTTCACATCGCTGTGATATTTTACCGAATTTTTATTTTTTAAGACACGGCATTGTACAAGAAAATTTGATGGCATTGCAACAGTTGGGATAGTTCTTCAGTGCTTAATATATCATTCATTGTTTACTGGTAACAAATGATGAACCCAGAAAGAAAAATTGACATATCTGTATGAGATTTGAGATCGTTACGGTTATGAAGTAGGGAGCCGGGATAGCGAAGTCAGTATGGCGATTTGCTCCGGACTGGATGACCGAGGAGTCGGAGTTCGAGTCCCAGCAGGGTCTAGAATATTCTCATCTCCACGTCGTCAGACCGTCTCTAGAGCCCACCGAGCCTCATATACAATGGACACAAGGGGCTGTCTATCTATCTCTGTCTATCAATCTATCTATCTGCCTACCCAACCACCCACCTACATACCTACCTACCTATCTATCTACCTTCCGCTACTTAAGTTTGTTAAATATTTCAGTACGTTGAGATTTGTAGTCGTAAAATATAGGATTACTTTTGGGACCAGGATTTGTAAGCGATATGTATCACAAATTTTGCTAAAGCCTATTCTGAGCCAACAACTTTCTCACACTATTGGATTCTGTCTACACATAATAGACTTAGAATGAAATAGATAATTACAAAAGGTCTATAAATAGGAGCCTTAAAATCAAAAGATTTCAGCCTATGTACGTGATCTCCGTCGCCCGGTTTCATAATTATTCCGACTTTTGTCCGCTGCTGTTTCACAGTCAAAAAAGTAACTGTCGTCACCGAGACAGAATGACGCCCCACAGCCGTCAGTGTACGTCAATGGGTTAAGGACAAGCCACACCTTTTGATCGCTTTATGACGCTGCATCTAAAACCATGGGCAGACACCTTATCCCGTCATTTAATACAAATATTTTTATTCTTATGTTTCCATGGCCATATTTAATTTGTGATGAAATATAGAACAATTTATACCGCCAAAAGATAGCTCTTGTCTTACAAATTGCCATGAGTTTCTAAGCGCGACACTTGTTTGTAGCATTGAAAGAACTGAACTGCACTTTTTGTGGTTTCTCTCTCGTCACACGAAGCTGCTGAGTTTCCGGGTGATAGTTGACATTCGTGGAGCATATCGCTCTCACGTGGAGAACACTTGAGTCAAAGCCCCTTTACTTTGCACTGAATGCTCGAGCACCGCTCGACAAGAGACCTGGGGCCGGTAAGACTAGACGTAGGTGGATGAGGACACACTTCTAGTGACAAATGTTACGTTACGTTCCCTCATCTTTTTTCCAGGCTGTCAAAAATGTGTTAATGTTCTTACTGTAGTACGTATGTACATTCAGCTGTTTGTTCCGTTATGAACTTAATTATACCTTATCAATTATCTGGCGAATTTAACGTGTGAGCAGGAGTGAAAATAAGTCATTTGTTCTGAGGAAAGAACGCAGATTGGGTATAATGCAGAGTGCCGTGGAGAATATTTGGAACTTAGAAAGATGAAGAAACACGGTACTGGAGAAAACTGCACAATAAAGAGATTCGTTAAAGCATAAAGTTTTCTAGAATGTTATTCCGTGTAGTTTTATATACGTTTACTAAAGTTTCGGAGGAACGTCCTACCTCCATTTTCAGGATAGAAAAGAAGTGTTTCATTCATCTATCTTGAAGATAGTGCTAGCACCTTCCTTCGAAATGTCGGTAAACTACTATCAAATTATACGGCGTCACATCTCGAAAGGGAGTATTTTTCGCAACCATGACCGTGCTAAATTAATTAACTGCCATGCTATGAAGACTTGGGGGGGGGTAGGTAGGCAGTTCCAAAAGGAGCCGTTTTACTTGCATCCCTTGCATACGGCTAGGGAGACTAAAAAAGAGATGGGCGAGTTGGGTGTGAAACCAAGCACGAATGAAACAAATACGAACTGAACTCGAAATTTAGGTTGTAAACATGAAGAGAAGAGACAACTTGGAAGATCTAGGCGCAGAGAGGAGCATAATATTAAAACTAATCTCAGACATTGTTATATGAAATTGTATACTGGAATCACCTGATTCAGGACAAGGCTCAATTGTGGGATTTTATAAATTAAACAGTTACTTTCGGGCTTCATAAAAGACAGGGAACTTTTTGATCAGGTAAGCGAACGTCAGTTACTCAAGGATGACCCAACTGCAGGAAGTTGGTCGCGTGGTTGGATGGCTGGTTAGTTCATCGGGCAAGGAAAACTAGATAACCCATAAGAAATCCTCTGGGTAGCAGTGAACCAGCATTTAAATACATGGCTGGTAGCCTAACTTCATTACGATGATCTGACTGCATGTTACGTGAAGTGTACGTCTTCATGACGACCTCTCTGATGTCCAAAGTAGGAAGTACGTCACAGGAAGTGTTGCCTTGTGTGTGAAGGCAAGGGAAGCCGTTTAGATGCTGCCGGCTATGTTATGACGCGTTTCCTGTGAAGATGCAGGGGTGTAAAATGCACAATACCGTTCTTTTTGTTGCATTCAGGGGAGAAGAGCGTGAACGCCGGGCTGCCAACCGACAGCCATTCCACATGTTTATACGGCATTGGGAGCTCGCAGTCTCCCCAAGCAGTTGATCAGAGAGTGTAATTTCAGTCAGTATCGGTCTATGCTTTTGTGTTTGCAGTATACTTGACGGTGTTACCACTAACTCATACTACGTATAAATCGTCGAAGAACTGGATTATGTTGAATAACGAAGTGGACAGGATTTGGAAAGAAGCTACCGTCACCCGATTGTGCTGGCAACTCTCTGGAAGGACTGAGGTAGACCACAAGAAATCTCAGATAGTACAGTTGGTATTCCGGCCGAGATTCGAACCGAAATACTACCGAATGAAAATTTGAAATATTACAGCCTTAGCCTACTTCCTCGTTGGTGTCGGCCTGCTGTTACTCCTGCTTTACAGGGCGCTCAGATAGAACTTTATGCAGTTTCTTCAATACGCATCGTGTTACGGAAGAGCGCAGCATGAGATGCAGTTCCTTTGGTAGAAACACTCTTCCATATTAGAAACAATTAGCACAAATTGGTGTTTATATGCCGGCCTCTTTCTGGTTCTACTCAATATAATATCTGTACTTCTGATTAATATAACACTGTGACATAAAGTAAATTGAAAGTTACTAGTTCGGAATAGGAGTGTAATTATTCTGAACTACAGGTACCGTCACTTAGCGCCGATCACAGTGGCTGCGCGGTATCCATCGTCAAAAGGGTCCTACCGACTGTGTAACGGATGAAGAAATTGAAAAAGCGGCCAATGCCCAACAAAGGGCTGTATGTGGTAGATACTGTGCTAAAAGCCGGAAGGTCACGGGTTTGATTCCCCGTGAGGTCATTGGATTATTTCAATTGACCTAATCTTTCCAGTCACGCCATGGCCCTGGTATCGACTGAGCCTCTAACAGAATTGTGTACAAGGAATGTTCCTGGGGATAAAGGGCGGCCGGTGGGTAAGGCTGACAAGCTCACCGACATCTGTGAGCCGATTGTCTAGAAAATGTGGGAATCTCAACGTCTCACAACCCTATGGACCTCCATAGCCTGTTACAAGGATAGCTTTTACCGTATCATAATCAACTGATTGAAAAGACTGATGAAGGAGCACAGTGTAATTACATTGAGACAGGTCCGCCTCGTGTAACATCAGCTTGGCGTCCAATTAGCCGCTGCTAAAACGGTCTACCACGTTACCGGCCTATACCTGCAACCCCTTCCTTCTCCACTTCTTCCTTGAGCCGCCCTGCGAGGCAAGACGAGATGTTTAAACAACTGCCATGGCAGCCCTCAAGAAGGTGGGGTGGGGAAGGACGATTCACGGACAATTCCACTTCGTACTGCACTACTTTTTAAAATACGCCACAGTCACTACCGCCTGCAATTATAAGTTCTCCTGGTCAGAGGCAGAACACACGAGTACACGAAGGAAGAAGAAGAGAGTAAAAAATAAGAAACTAGAATGGAACAAAAATTACAGATTGAAAGGAAGAAAGAAGGAACTAAAGACACACGAAAATGAATAAACGAAAGCAGAAATGGAGATGGAAAGAAAAATACAAAGGGAGGGATTGAAGACAGAGGAATGATTCCAATGAGTAAACCCACTTCGCCTGCGACTACTTGCTTAGGCTGCCCGCATCAGAGTTTTGAAAGGGGATGCTGGATATGAGGTTCTCACAGCAGGGACTATGAAGGGTAGTGTTTCATGTGATGTGGTGACGTGTAAGATGGTGTCATTTAGCCAGGTTTCAGTAAGGCAGTAAATTTTGTGATTAGAAGCGCAACATTGTGCGTGAACACACTACATTTTGTTCCAAGTTCCCTGACATCTTGATAAAAAAAATATCGAAATCGCTGGGATTCGAGACCATTATTTGGTGGGATGAGGGCTACTTCCGCCGGTCATGGTAGCCTAGTGGTCTAAGGCTCGGAAGCCGGGATCGTGGGTTCGTATCCCACACAATTTATGGATGTTTGGTATGTGTATGTGTTTATTCTGTGTTTCTGTTTTCCTGTGTTTATGTAGAAGCCTTACGACGAGCTGATCACTCGTCCAAGGAGTCCTACCGTCTGTGAAATTATCATAAAACTGAGAATCGGAGACTGGAGTCCAAGAGGACTGTAGAGCCAGTGAAGAAAATTGAGGGCTATCTTCGCGTTCCTGATTAGAAATTTTGGTGAGAGCTGTGTCTCCAGTGACCATGTACTTCAGTTCTACACCTTATCAGGGGCGAGTTTACCATAAAAGGGAGCAATTGGGAACCCCGTAAGCCAAACGCCAGTGTTATTGATGAGTGGAAACTCGCCTTCAGTTTCCGAAGCACGATGCACGCGTGCAGACCAACTTCTGAAGGCTTAATTGCTCCTTCAGAGACTTCTCAACATCGTCAGCAGTGACTTCAGGACTAAATCTGGAAACGAAACGATACTTGAACCTTTCTTTCTTTGAAAAACTTGGCAAGGAAGCAGAGTTCCGCACACCAATAAGAAGCATACGACGATGCTTAACAGCAATTATTGCAGGGACTTCAATGGTTGTCTTCTCTCTTTAGGTGACAGTTTTGAAACCATCAGTCTTCTTGCACAGTAGAAACTTAGGCGAAGGAACGGCTGATGCAGTATCCAAGACAATTCCTCGATCAGTAAATTCTTTCGAAGGTGGAGCAGTATGCGCAGATCGAGAAATTGCAACTGCAATTGCAACTAGAGTCCGACGGGGGGGGGGGCAGCTTTATATGGGTCAGCTCTTTCCTTTTCTGCCTGTAGACTGACTCTGAAGGACAGTGATTCCTAAGGTTGACAAACTTGTTCATGTCACTTATTCATTTGGGATTTAAGTGAGGCATTGTCGCTTTTAAGGACGGCGACATCTTCACTTGGTTTATGAGCAGTGTCCAGTAGGGTTTTGATGAGGTCGACTGTGCAGACCCCATTGAGATGTACTGTCTCCAGCTGGACGCTAAGCATCTCATACTTACCGCTATCGAACTACTACCCTCTCAGGTGAAACAATTTTCTTGGGAAGATTCGACGTCAACGAGGAACGGGGCTTCACCGGCTTGACGTCATTCCTTTGGGACCGCAAGGTTCTAAGGCAGGCAGCACGCAGGCCCCAGGATCCGTATAATAGGCACATTCAATCTCACGAAACTGGAGACAACTCAGATGAAAGCTTTAGGCTCAAGGCCCACAGCACATAAGAGATTCCTGTTTTCCATAAAACGTATGTATACACAGCAAGCAAACATCCTTGCTTACGGTCATCGCAGGCGCCCAGCTCACACCTTGCCTAAAGTGACGTCAGCAGAGCGCAAGAGGCGCGCAGTACAAACACATCCGCGCACCATGAGAGCGAACGCTATAATCTAATAATAATAATAATAATAATAATAATAATAATAATAATAATTTAATTTTTATTTGGTATGGTTGGGACATATCTGTCATTTTGAGGGAATAGAATAAAATAGAAGCGTTTAGAAGCAAAGTGTTCAGGAAAATATTTAGACCTAATCAGGCTAATTAAGTAAGCAGTTCAGAAAACTGCATGATGGGGAACTAGAGGTTTTGTACGTGAAACCTTGTACGAATTCTAGGAGGCTACGACAGGATATGGCAGTTTAGATGCTTTATCCTCTCGAAAATCTCTCTGTGGTATGGCCCAGAAATAGATGAAAGGATAACATTAAGATGAATTTTAGGTTTTGAGGGTGGCAGATGGGTGGTATTGGCTCAGGATCGTATCCAGTGATGGACTTTAGTATTGTAAATGCTGAACATTCGGGCTGTCCCACTTCAGAGTTAATTATTAGCTTCCCTATATCTTCATTTTTAAAACGACAGAGTGTTGGAGACAAAATCTGTATTCTTGTTTCTTTCTTTCCAGGTAAGCTTCCAGTGCAGAATAAGACCAGGTCTGATGATGAACAGTGCTACCACTACAAAGCAAATCGCTTGCTCAGTACTAAGTATGTATAGCTGCTTCAGAAGCTGGTAAGTTTATAGGTTCTTGAGAGCTGTATGAAAGTAGAATCTAAGTGTCTTAATGTATTGAATGAGCCTTCTGTTCCATGGTCTGAACGTGGTTACCACTAGCTGGTGGGAGCTTGAGTTTAAGGAAATTAGCCACACAGGTGTATACATTTATTTAATTACTCCGTTATTAAGTCAGCAAATTTGTAATTAGTTTACTCAGCTATTCTCGTAATCAGCGCTTTACTTATTTATTCTTTCAGTTACTTGTTCTCTTACTTACAAGAATGAATCAAGCACAACAAATTTAATATCAGAATAGAACAGTTTACCTTTACATGTTTCGGCCAATACTGACCATCATCACAAGACTATAAAGAAATTCTTTACGTGAATATTAGAACATAACTTGTCATAATAGGATTTCTATAAGCATTAGAAATCGAGACGATTAACATGGGTTGTCTCTCTCGCTCTCTCTCTCTCTCTCTCTCTCTCCCACTTTGGAGCATAGGGCTGATTTCTCAGTTTCATGATATGATTTACAGAAAGTAGGACTCCTTGGACGGGTGATCAGCTCGTGGTAGGCCTCTACGTAAACACAACAACAAAAACACAGAATAAACGCATACACGCACCAAACATCCATGCCCTGTGTTGGATTCGAACCCACGATCCCAGCTTCCGAGCAAGCGATGACAGTACATGGCTTAGACCGCTCGGCTACCGTGACCGGAAAAATAGGTTGTTTAGTTATACGTAAATTATAGCTTTATATTACTGGCTACCCTTTCCGATAATGGCTACTACTAGCCGAAACATATAAATGCAAACGTTTATAAACTCCTATTCAATTTGGTTCTAAAGGGTTCTGACGAAGGTGGATGACACACAGAATTACTGGGTTCTTGGACTTTTTCCATCGTCCGGAATTCTAGGTAATAGAGGACACAACATTTCGGAAACTGAATCTGTTTCTGTCTTCACGTAAGAAAGGAAGACACCTACTCAGTTTGGCCCCTTAGAAATAGCTAATCTCAATTCCGGACGAAGGAAAATGTCCAAAAACCCCCCACTAATTGTGTCACATTCAACTTGTTACGCCTGAACGACTACTGCTCATAAATTTATTAAAAATCTAACGGGCCAAGATTCTCTTATTAAGTCTGTTAAGTAGTTGTTAACTCAACTATTTATACACTGATATGTTGGGTTTTTGGACTTTATCCATCGTCCTGGTTTTTAAGATAACAAATAAAAACACGACGTTTCGGAAACTTGATCTGTTTCCATCCTCAGGTGAAGGAAAACACCTATTCAGTTGGGTCCCTTAGAAAGAGCTAGCCTCAATCACTNATACACCATCGTCAGAATCCTATAGTAACTATCAACTGTTTATATATATAAATTTTCACCCTATTCAGCGTGTCAGTCACTTAGGTACTTAGTGAAACCTGATGTTTGTGCCTGACTTTCAATCTAGAGACAAATGGGAATAGAATTCTAACTCAAGTAAGGGCCGTGGATAAAACTAACTGAATGCTCCATCTTAAGGATGCTGGGGCAGGAAGGAAATTTATGAGCCTGTTGTACTGTGGACTGGGTTGTGGCCAGGAGTTTCCGTTTCTGTAGTTGTCTTCTCTTTTTTTCATTTCTTGTACTCTTGTTCTCTCTTCCTTCTCTTTCTGAGTGTACTTACGTGGAAATACAGGCGAGATCCTGCAGCACATTGCCTTCCTCCCTCATGGGATCTGCAATTTTGAAACATCCATTCAGGTAATTACCGTGTTGCTCTTTGTCCATACATCTCAGCAATCTTATTCTTGGATATAACGTCGGGCAGTCAGTTGAAAGTCAACGGAAGTTTCGGAGAAACATGTCGCCTCCATCTTCAGTGTTAAAGAATAAGCCACGCGAGAATTCAGCGTGAAAGAGGTAGCAAGCAAAACAGAACCTTAAATCCTACATAATCTCATTCTTCTTCCCAAGAGAAGCGTCGCAATGTCAACACACCTGAACTGCTCCTCCAAATCACCCTTCCCACATTTTTATGTTTAATTTTATTTCCATAACAAAAGATTTCGGAACTTCGGCACATTACGCTGGAATTTTATGATAAATCGAATTAGCATTTCAGATTCGGTTTGCTTGAACAGTACGATTTAACCTACACCTTAGCGTTCGAATTGTAAAACACGAATTGTTATATTCTTAAAAATGTATGAATGAATAAATCAGTGATATATCCGGCGTGCAGTGCTGGTCTTACAATTTCACGAGAACACGCCGGCTTGTACTGATTGAATGCCACGTTACTCGTATTTGAATTTGATTTTACGCCACGAATATTATTCTCAGATTTTATTGTTCTTTAAATTATGAAGTATAAAATTGGTTTTGTACATAGACTGAGGGTGTTTGAGAGCAGGGTGTTGAGGAGAATATTTGCACCGAAGAGGGATGAAGTGACAGGAGGTTGGAGAAAAATGCATAATGAGGAGCTTCATAACTTGTACTCTTCTCCAAGTATATTTAGAATGATCAAGTCAAGGAGGATGAGGTGGGCAGGGTATGTAGCACGAATGGGTGAGACGAGGAATGCGTATAGGATATTGGTGGGAAAGCCAGAAGGAAAGAGACAACTGGGTAGACCAAGGCGTAGTTGGATGGACAATATTAAAATGAATCTTAGAGAGATAGGATGGCATTAATTGGATTGATCTGGCTCAGGATAGGGACCAGTGAACACGGTAATGAACTTTCGGGTTCCATAAAATGCTGGGAAATCCTTGAGTAACTGCAGAATTATCATCTCCTCCAGAAGGGCTCAGCTCCATGAGTAAGTAAGTAAGTAAAAATAGTTTTTGTAATCGCATCATATCTCTCTAAGTTCATGTTTCAGTCCTTACCATAATGCACATGCCCTGGGGTTCACTCAGCCTCTAACAGAAATGAGTACCAGGAATTAATAAATAATTTTCCTGGGGAGTAAAGCGCGGCCGGCGCGTAAGGCTGACAAACTTACCGCCATCTTTGAGCCGATTGTCTAGATAATGTGGGACCCTCAAGTCTCACAACCCTATGGGCCTTCATGGCCTGTTACAGGAATAACTTTACTTTTTTACTTACTTTACCATAATGCACATATTATACTTGTACATAGTTTCAAAGCAGTGACACGTCCATGCATTATTTTGTTTTGTGTTTTGGGAGACGAGTGAAATCGTCTTGTCTCTCAGCAGGTAAACGCTAAGTAATCGTGACTTCTCGTGGAAGTAACTGATAAAGGTTTATACATATAAAAGAATAGGATAGGATTAATGTAAAGTCTGAGTGTGTGGAAGATAAAATCTGAAAATGAAAACCCCAGAACCCATGAATATATGAAGCATGGCTTAATGTTTTGCGAGTTCATCTTTATAGATAAGAATATGAAATGATAACGTTACCTTATACATCCTCTGCTCCGTGAAAGTGGCAGATATTTTTGACTTAAGTTATGAGAAGAATATTTGGACCTAAGAAATGGTAACAATAAATTGGATATAATTACATATTAGAAACTTCGCCATTTCTATCAGACTTTACAATAGGGTCATTAAATCAATAATGAGAATATAGGCAAATCTGTAGATCAGAGGGTGAAGCAGGAAGCAGGAAGAGGATACAAAATTCCGTTGAATAACAGACCATTCACAAGACCTAGCGAAAAATAGAGTGATAATATTAAAATGTATAGATAACAGAGGAACATGTTTTGGAAGCATGAACACGATTCGAGTAATGGCTGTCACGAAATCTCTAGTTCTATACCAGGAAGGTAATAAGAAACAAGTCTTTCCTAGTCCACTGAGGCATTTACTCAGTGTTTTGGCTTCAGAGTGACCAAGAACTGAAACTTCAGGAGTTATGGTGACCAGTATTACATATGCCTTGTTTTGCTTCTGTCCTCTGTCACATCACAGTCAGACGGTTAGTCAGTCTGTCTGTCTGTCTTGGTGTCGAGCCCCATCTGGGGCTCTTGACCAAGTACTGTACTTCTTCCTCTTTGAAAGCTATTGTCCTGTCCGTGTGGAGAGGACGGGTCTGTCGTTTTTCTGAGTCACATCCTCTTTTGTTACTGCACTTCCTGTATTTCTATCGCATTTGCCCAAGCCGTTACAATTCGAAACAGTCGGCAGCCTAAGTGTCGCTCTTGCAGCAAGCTAAGTTCTGTGCATTAAGTATTGACGATGCAGCAGGCAGGAGACATGTCTACGAATTCTGAACCGCGACGGAAAATCTGTATGAAAATATAATAAAGAAGTATGCATTGTGAGGTAAACTGCTTAGAACACACTACAAAATGAAACAAACAGATGCCTGAGCGGATGCTATGGGACGTCAGGCTGAATATATCAGAGACAAGGGAGAAAGCAAGGGAATAAAAACAGAAAGAAGAGTGAAAGAAAGGGGAAAGAGAAGTACGAAAGAGTGAGATAGAAGCAAGAACGAAAGGAAGAAAGAGAAAAATGGAGAAAGAAGGAAATAAAAACGTAAGGAAGGTTAAGGAAAGAGAAATTATCGAGTGTTTTAGTAAAGAAACAAAAAAAAAAACGTCGTGTATGTAAAGAGAGAAAGATGAGGACGATTAGGACAGACGGGAAGAAGGAAGATAGGAAAGACATGGTACGTACTCGAATAATCCTGGTAGTGCACATTAATGTGGGCAAGAACCGGTTGCCAGTCTGTCCCGTGTACACCGACACGGCCGTGCGAATTGCTGTCCTCAGGCGTCAGGGTCCTGTGTCGTCCACCAACTGTAGTCTAGCAGCACTGGAACTGTCGGCAATGTAATGAATATTTTCACACCCCTGGAATGAGACAGTCTGCCGTGTCTCCTTTATAGTCAGGCATCGTTACGAACGCGGCGATACAAGATCATTTTAAAGAAATTACAGTTTAGTGATGTGGTCCAGATATTCCGCGCTTTCAAGTAAACTAATACAAATTGAAGAGTCCTAGTTTCTGAGACATAATGCCGTGTAGTCCACTGAAATTCAGCAGACGTTTCGGTGGAATATTTCGCTTCCGTCTTCAGAATTGAAGATTAAGCTTGCTAAATTCTTTGTGCTTTTTTTTTCTTTGCAACGAAGGAATAATTTGCGACATATATTCTGTTCCATTATTCTTTACAATAGTTCTTATGTTCCAACTTTGATACACATTATGGTGAGACCCAGTTACCACAATAGTTTTTAGATTAACAGAATACGCGTATGCTGATATTGGCTATTGCACAGGCCTGTAATATATATATATATATATATATATTTTTTTTTCCAATTTGCGCGTTGTTTCTATAGTCACAATTGACTGCTATTCCAAACCGATTATTTATGTTCGATTAGGTTTAGGTAATGTATCGTGCCCACCAGCTGACGACGGTCATGTTTTATGTATTTTTTAATTTAGTTAGTTAACGAGTCTGTCAGTATCGAGACCATACTGCGTCGATGATAGGTTAATTAATGAATGTGGAACCGTTGGTGGAATGAGAATTGGCAGGGGAAAATAAATCCTCCGAGAAAACCCACCCCAGTGGCAGTATGTGTACCACAAATCCCACGTGACCTGACCAGGGCCGCCGAAGTGGGAACCTGAGGCATGGAATGGCGTATGATTTACTGTTCACTGAACTCATTCACTGTCATAAACGACTCCTTGACGAGCTTATAACTAGTTAGCAGGGGACGACTCACCAAAGCAGTAACTACAAGTGAGTAGCTCAGTCAGGAAGTCAGTGTATCAGACGGTCAGTCAGCTTCAGTGGGACTCAGTCGTTTGAAGAGTAAATCAGTTTTACTGAATAAGTAAATCAGTAAGTTAGTGATTCAGCCAATCAGTCGAAAGGTCAGCGACTCAGTCAAGAAATGAATGACTCGACCAGTAAGTGACTCAGTCAGCTAGTAAATCATCTAAGCAGAAAACTATTTTAAGTCATTGAATAAATAAATCAGTAGCTCAGTTAGTAAGTCAGCCTTGCAGACAGTCGGAGAGTACGCGATATTGTCAGAAGTCAGTAACCTAACCGGTCAGTGGCTCAGTAAGTCAGATATTTAGTGACTCAATCATTAATCCACTCAATAATTTGGTGAATCGGCGAATCAGTTGGTCAGTGTCTTAATCAGGCAATGAACCATTGGTTACTGAAATAACTGGACTGACCGCCTCTGTGGTCTAGTGGTCAGAGTTCCTGGCTACAGATCCAGAGGTCCGGGTTCGATTCCAGGCGTTACCAGATTTTCTGAGAAGTAGTGGGTCTGGAACGGGGTCCACTCAGCCTATTGAGGATAATTTGAGGAGCTGTTTCAAGGAAATAGCTGCTTCGGTCTAGAAAACCGAAATTATCGGCTGTGGGGATCCGTTGCGCTGACCACGCGACACCCTCTATCCGCTAAAGCTGGCACTAACTTCGCCGACAAATGGCGATATCTCGGTCAGTATAGTTCTCTTGCTGACTAAAACCACTGAGTTTGTTTTTGTTTGTAATAAATGGATTGGTTGCTTTCGCAGTGAACAAGGAGATTGAAATATGTACTTGTTCATCCTTTAAATTTGGCTGAAAGTGCTGGCGGGATTTTCTGACGATGGTATTTTGTCATTTACTTCAATTTTATCAAGGAATCTCCCGATGAAACGAACAACTTTTGGAGGAGAATTCTGTCCAATGCGATCTAGGTTACTCGGACCACTAGTTGTGAACCGACCTAACAGTTACGGTGCGTGTTATTTTGACGACGTTATAGCATAGTGGAACAATATTTAAACGCGAATTGTGGTTTAATTGGTGCCACAAAAACCGTCCGGTATCGGGGAAGTGGTTGGGGGAACAGCGTTATTACCAAGTAACTAATATTATCTGGGATTTTCAACTGCCCGGCTCTCACCCGTATATCAACATGATTTATAACTTTAATTTCCATTTTTTGGAAGTGAACGTACCGCGAGGGGGACATATGTATTTAAAGAGGATAAGCTATTAACGTTTTGTTCCCCTGGCACCGCCAATCTAAATGTTGGACCCGGTAATTAATTTTATTACACACGGCGTACAGACTCACGGAACATGTACTCCACCACAAAGTAAAGCCCTGACTTCACTGTGATTTTGATTATTGTTGCAAAAGTATTGCAGATTGCAGAGCCAGATATTATTCTCTGGACACGGCCAAATACTCAGATACTGACTCAATTTACTTCATGGAACCGTGTCCTTCTCGAAAACGACACAATTGCTTAACTTGTAAAACTCCCCCCTTTTTGGACTATATCCTGAGTCAGACGGGTCCAGTCCACAATGTGGCACATTATTTTTTGTGGTCAATTTTAATATTAGTATTATTGGTCAAGGCACTGTGCTACAAGCTGGAAGGTCGCAGGATAGATTCCCGATGGGGTCATTGGATTTTTGTATTGATCTAATCCTTTCTCTGACAGAAATGAGTACAATGAATCTTCCTGGAGGTAAAGGGCGGCCGGCTCATAAGGCTGACAACTTCGCTGCCATCTATAAACCGATTGTCTAGAAAATGTTGGAGCATCGACGTCTCACAACCCTATGGACCTCCACGGCTTGTTACACGGATAGCTTTACATTTTTACATTTATGCCTATATCTCTCGCGGGGCTTCTTCTCGTGAGGTTATCAAAAGAAGAATTGCATATAACAATTTATCCATATGTGTTACATCTCAGTATCCATGATACTCTAACAATACTTGATGAACAGTGCAAATCATATCTTTACAGAGGACGTCTCACATAAAGCACAAGTCATGGTTTTAACAATTTGATTTTCACCTACTGCCGTTACTTCCTGTCCCTTAGGTTCACGTATTAAATAGGCTACAACTGTTTCTTTATTCAACACTGATATTCACCTTCCCATTTGAAGTTATACAACCTCTTCAACTGAAGAGCGTCACGAAATAAACAATGAAAGAAGTAAGTCATGTAATTCCGTCACACTTTTAAAGCAGCAAACCAAAATATTTCGCCGAGCCGATGAAACGTGAAGCTCGGGTCTGAAGGGCCCGCTGCTACAGTTCACTTAGAAATCATTGAGAGAAAATAAAATATCCCGGCGCTGATGAAATGTCCCTCACGTGTTGCGAGTGTCTCCACTGTTTATTCTCTCAAGTTAACAAGTTGATGTTCTCTTATTTGAAGAAGTGTTTCTGTGTTTATCTTGCAGCTAGCATCGTGACGAAGGGCAGATTTTCGCTACAGAAACTGGAGGGTGCCTCTCCTTGCTCAGGGCTGCACAAACTCGATCGGCCTCACTAGGTTGAACAAATAGTTACCATGTTCTATAGCTGACTGACTGGTTGATTGACTGCTGTCTAACTAACGGGTTCCTGACCATCTAACTAGCAATTGGGCAGCTAACAAACAAACTAATACTCTGATAAGATAATCCAGTCAGATGAACAGAGAAGATGCTTTGCCTATTTTAATGTAGTATTCCATCATTCGTTTGCTGAGCCTGAGAAAGGCACGAAAAGGACTCAGTTCAACTTATCTGTTTCTCCTAGTACTTGCAAGTATAACAAGCTCATGTTAGCCATCTTATTTAACTATTTATAGCAAGACATCTTGGGATATTAGAATACGTGGATGAAATTAAATCTGATGTTACAGAAATAGGTTATGAATTTATGTAGCTGATTGATTAGGTCAGGATCATAATACGCGAAGCTGATGCCAAATATTTGGGCTACCAAAAATGTAGGAAATATTTTCGCCAGTTGAATTGTAATCAACTGCTTAAAGAATTCCCTACTTCAGCGAAGTGTAAGTTAGTCGTTAATTCCAGTACTCAAGTAAATATAAAGCTGTATACTGAGAGAGGAGGTTAACTAAAACTTGTTGAGCGACTAACTAGCTACGATAGTTCTTACTCAGTGATTGATTGAATGACTTAGGGGTTAGTATCTCCATGATGCAGGGTTTCTCTTAGGGAACTGATAGTCACTTAAGTTGCCAAGAAATTGCCGATGTTTCATCACCGTGTTGAANCACTGCTTTCTTCATAGTCACCGCCGTGAAACCCTCAAATCTTATAAATATAAATCTGTATACTGAGAGGGGAGGTTAACTAAAACTTGTTGAGTGACTAACTAGCTACGATAGTTGTTACTCAGTGAATGATTGAATGACTTAGGGGTTAGTATCTCCATGATGCAGGGTTTCTCTTAGGGAACTGATAATCACTTAGGTTGCCAAGAAATTGCCGATGTTTCATCACCGTGTTGAAATATTCCTCGCCATTCACCCTATCTTCAACAAGTTGAAATAAATATATCGTCTTCATTCTTTAGTATGAATTCCTATATATTCCTCATATTCATGCCTGGCTATTCAATACTACCTTCCTTTATATTTCTCGATTAAATATTAACTCCTCAGTCACCATAAATCTTTTCATAAAACGGAGATTTTGTCCGATGAAGGGTTCCCTCGTATCATCAGCAGACTTGACAGTATATTTGTTGATCTGTGTTAATAGACGGTTCTGTTTATGTTCTCAAAACGACACGAAATAAGATCCCAAAGATATCACATTGTGATCGTGATCTTGATGATAACAATGTTTATAATGACGACATTTTGTAGGTATATCTGACAAAGCTTGATNTTCCCTTCCTTTTATATTTCTCGACTAAATATTAACTCCTCAGTCACCATAAATCTTTTCATAAAACAGAGATTTTGTCCGATGAAGGGTTCCTTCGTATCATCAGCAGACTTGACAGTATATTTGTTGATCTGTGTTAATAGACGGTTCTGTTTATGTTCTCAAAACGACACGAAATAAGATCCCAAAGATATCACATTGTGATCATGATCTTGATGATAACAATGTTTATAATGACGACATTTTGTAGGTATATCTGACAAAGCTTGATAAGGATTTCCTGGATTTATCTGTCAGAGTAAATGCTTCTGTTTTTGTTTGCACTGTGAGTAAATTACACAAAGAAGGCTTTGAAACTCAACTTTCAGCCGCACTTTTTAAACCGTTTGTTTGAAATGACGTAGAGTAAAGAAAGTCGCTATACTCGTACATACGTTTGTAATATTTGTAGTGGTATACGGGCTGAACAGATGACGAGACTCAGCCCCTTTGAAGCGGTGGGCTGTGGCTTCATGGTCGTGTACTCTTCTGCTTCGCACTTAAATACTTCAGCCTTCAGCCAGGCAAATAAAAACGTGAAGAAAGGAACACTTTTCATACACATGTCAGTATTGCCACGCCAAGAAATATTCACCTTTTCTTTTTCTTCTCTTTCCTTCCTTTATTTCTGTCATTATTTTGATGTTTCTTTTCTGTTTGTTTGTTTCAAAATATACGAGTGACCGACCAACTGTCTCCTAGCATAACTCGAAGGGTCAGGATCAGTAATATCAAAACACGCAGATGGACACGACCCAAAGCCAGTTCCATCCACTCATCATTCTCATAGCCTGTTTCCACAAGACACAGAGCAGTGCCTCTTGTTGTACTTTTAAGAGGCAAATTTCTGAAGTTTCCAGAGTATATTATTAGTCTGTATGTTATAAGTTTGTGTGTTTGGGTTGCGGTATATATGGACTCTCCCTATACCCCCACCAAAAATATAAGCTTATAATACACCCAATAATAACACGTTCATGTTTCAGATCACAGGAAGAATCCCATGTAAAACACGAACGAGCATTGATGAACACCACTTAGAAATCTCGCATCACAAAACAAAAGATACACGACGCCATAAACGACACAATATATATATATATATATATATATACACCTGTTAATATATAACTCAATTTTAATTCCAATTAGAATATTTTAATATTTCTAAAAATTTTAATTTTAATATTTAACACATATAATATAAGGGCATTACATAAACAACATACTTGTAGCACTCACTCCCAATGTGTAAATATGGGCCAGTGTAGAGGAGTATAGCAGGTAGAAGAAAAGATGATTTTTAAAACTTTATGCACCTGATGATGACCACTATAGGCCAAAATATGTAGTACATGCAGACACATGGTGTGTTTATACCACGATTGTGTTGACTTAATAATAATAAACATCAGTAATAATACTACAGATTTGCAGATTCGTGTTGTAGTCTTGTACATAGGTATTGACACTTCGAAGGAATATACTGCTACCATCTTCAGTTCTTCAAGATAAAAGATAGAGACAGCATTTGGCTCCTAAGACTTTGTACTCGACTATCAAACTACACGGCCGCGCCATAGCTCAAGGGGTTAGTCGCCGGCTTCCCACCGCGGCGGCCCGGGTTCGATCCAGGGTCTGGTCAAGTGGGATTTGTGGTGAACAATATGGCGCTCGGGCGGGTATTCTCCGAGTACTTCGGTTTCTCTTGCCAATCTTCGTTCCACCAAATTATCCATCATCATAATCACCCGGGGCAGGCTACAATAGGCCAATCATTGGCCGCCGTGCCGAGTGGAGCCAGTTGGACTCCACCCCCCACTACGCGAATATTAAGCGAATCATACTACACGGTATCATATCTAAGAAGATCACAGTATTAACCTTCAATGCCAGGAAAATCTTAAATCAGATATCGACTTATCCAGAATATATTCCTCTGCTCATTTGTATTTGATGTTGTTCTTTCCTGCTACTTACATTTTGAAACACTCAAATGAATCCTGAGTACATTATGCCAACAGCCAGTTACCGTTATATAACATGTAACATTTGCTTCCAGAACTTCCTGTACTGAAGCTATTGCTTTGACGGCCCAATATTTTCGATCGAAACGAAAAGGGCGCGTGGTGCCACATGTGGATATGAGCTTAATTAGCTGCATACTGCAATTACGATTCGCTCACACGCGTCTGTCTGTCCATCTGTCTGTAGAATTACGGCTTTGAATGCTAAACACGCAGTATATCCTTTTAGGGTTGCGACGTGTAATCAGCTGAGTGCGTTCACAAACTGACAGATACCCTTATCGCTTTCAGTGCATTTTCGCGTGTGAACACACACACAGCGACAGTTGTCACATTCTTCCAAGTGACTCGCGGCCACACAGCATACAACATACACATTTTGTGTGTTTCGTATGGGAACAAATAAATAACGGTTACATGATCGTCAGAATAATTTTAGAGCACGACGGCAGGTAGCAGCACTGAACTCAGTAATTCCCCTGAGTTCGTATGGATCCAGTTCAATTAAAACGGAATTCTCCCTTGTTAACAACCCCCTAACTGTGGAAGAAGGTGGCTCTGCTAAATTATTTAATCTCACTCCTTTAATACAACCCCGGGTTATACACACAGAGGACGTTAAATAACTTCATTCCTATTCCAGATAGCCTTTATATATACATAAGAAAATTATAACGAACTCCTGCCTCGTAAATTGCTGCCACCTGGCGGCTACAATTGTAAACACAATGAGGTAGTTTCAGTGCTCCGATCGTCCTCCTCGCAGTAGTAAATCAAAACGCGGCCGGCATTTAAATTCACGTTTTGTTTGCCGGGTGACTTTTGAGGTGTTAGCCTTCAGAAAGTAAGTATGTAGAGGGTTACTAATATTTGTCTCAAAGAAAATGAATTGTGGCATGACTCCATAAAACATGGCCTGCAACTGATATTTATTGAGCTGGTCGCTATACCCTGTTTGTTCGTTATTTTACAACCCGTGGGTTCAACGTCTTTCATAACATTCTGCCACTGGACAACATGCAGAACCACTTATATCCAGTGTGTAGTTTTTCAGGATGTTTCTAGTCTTCTTTATAGGGTTCTATCTCCCAAGCAAAAATGTACGGTAAAAGTAAAGCTATCCTTGTAATAGGCCGTGGAGGCCCATAGGTTTTTTAGACGTCGAGGCGCCCACATTTTCTAAACAGTCGGCTCACATATGGTGGTGAGGTTGTCAGCCTTACGCGAATATTCCTGGCACTCATTTCTTTTAGAGGCTGAGTCAACTTCAGGACAAGGCCGCGCCATACCTCAAGCGGTTAATCGCTGGCTTCCCACCTTGGCGGTCCGGGTTCGAGCCCCGCTCTGGTCAAGTGGGATTTGTGGAGGACAAAGTGGCTCTGGAGTAGGTTTTCTCCGAGTACTTCAGTTTCCCCTGCCAATCTTCATTTCACCAGATTCTCCATCATCGTAGGCCAATCAGTGGCCGATGTTCCGAGTTGACCCAACTGGACTCCATCCCACACCATGCGAATTAAAAGAATTCCAGGACCCTAACGCGACTGGCAGGAATAGCTCAATTGAAAAATCCAACGACCTCATCGGGAATCGAACCCGCGACGTTCCGGCTTGTAGCATAGTTTCTTAACCAACTATACTACCGCGTGCCCTCCATCCCCCAAGTGGTATCTTGTCAGAAATGTCACAGTGCGTCCTGTTCTGTACGATGCAGTTTCAGTACATTTGCTCGAGCAGGCGGGGATGTGTTGAAACGGAACACTGATCACTAGCAGCTTTCTGTCTGCCACAGAATGCAGTCAGTTTGTGAATTTGTGTTACTTCGTTGCCGAATGGTTCTCTGAATATGTTGTTTACGCTCTCAAATGGAAATCTGCGGATATGCACTTCGTATAGAAGTTTTTTAATGAAACAGCGAATGCTGTGGTCGAAGAATATCAGAACCATATTCACATAAAAAGAATCTCAGATCGACGTGTGTTAAATACTGTCCATTGACAGTTGCATAAAAGAGGTTCATTTCCTAGTGTGTCGTCGTCTGGGGAGCGAACACTATTCAGATGTCACGGCGCAGTCCACATGTTAATACTCAAGAGAATATTTGTCCATGTCCTCGGTATGGGAGTCTTGCTAACACTGCACAGTGAAGGGCAAGATCCATGTCATATCCAGCTAATTCAGCATTTTGAAGCTGGGATCAGTTGTAGTTGGCTGGAATTCTGTCATTGGTATGACACACTTACATCGTGACATTTTGTTATCTGAGAAGACGCAATATATCTGCAACGTAACAAATAGTACCAGAAACTGCCATTTATGGGCACGGAAATCCAAGAGTAAGAGTAGTGCATAGTTTTTATCATGACTTTTCCTTAATTGTGTGGCATATTATCATTGGTCAATATATAATTCGACCATACGTCCTAGAGGACTTTCTAAATACGATAATTAGGCTCAATTTTATATAAAATTAACTGCCAGTCCTCTTAGAAAACTCTCCCCTGCAGACACAATTATAGATGTGCTACCAACTTAAAAGAAAAAAAAACCTTATATTTCAGTAGACAAGTGACAGATGTCTGAATAATGAGTTCCCTGACCAGTAGATCGGCAGTGATTGTCCGCCGAGTTGTCCACCGCGATCACCGGACCTCTCTCCGCTAACATGTATGGGATTAAATAAAAAGAAAACGCAGTGTGAGAACACAAAGTAAAGGAAGAAAACAATTAATTTTAACATTTTCTATTCGGTAAAACGCATGAATGATTATGATGTTCAGCATATGATTACACATTCCAAGGTAAAGAAAAGTCAGAATGTGCGTCCCAAGCGAATATGGCCATTTTAACATTTTTTAAACTGAATATACATCGTTATCTTTGACAACGCTTAATATAACATATCTGTTCAAACCGTCTACAATTTAGGCTATCCATAGCATCTTAACCACTGAGGACTGGGTCCATATTGTATCACATTTGTGGGTCCTGCCATAGCTCAGGCGGTTAGTCGTCTGCTTCCCACCGCGGCGGCCCAAGTTCGAGCCCGGGTCAGGTCATGTGGGACTTCTGGTGGACAAAGTGGCACTGGGGCAGTTTTTCTCCGAGTACTTCAGTTTCCTCTTCCAATCTTCATTCCACCAATTGCTCCACAATCATCATATGTCGTGTGGGGCTGGTACAATAAACCAGTATTGGCCGCAGTAATAAGTGAACTCAATCTCACCCCACTAAGGATAATAATAATAAAATGACAATGGCATTTATGACTGGGAATGATTTAAGAAATCCGATCCTATAGTACTGGCATATGATCATCAATCACCCGTATATTTCACCTACGTGTTCTTCCCCTCATCTTCAGCCTTTCGCCCAGAGAGAGTATTTAATTATGAGCATCGATTTTGAAGGAAATTATTGTTACAATTTATGGAACACGTGTTACTTCATCCCTCTAAGATCCGGATATCTTGCTCTTCAGAACTTCGTTTCCAGAAACCCCCAGTCTCTGTTCTTTTCTCAGAGTCCGGGGCTAAGTTTAATATCCGTATAAAACACAGTAAAGTGGGTGTTGTAGTTATAATCATTACTTGTAAAAATGACACGAAAAAATAAAAGATTTTTATTTGAATGGGCTAGATCCATGCACTCTCGATCTAAACCGTTTTTGTAAGATTTGAGGCTTTCACGGCGGTGACTATGAAGAAAGCAGTATTCTGGGATTTGGCACCGTGTATATGTGGTGTTAACCGACGTTTCGGAGGAACGTATCGCCTCCATCGTCAGGGTAGAAGAAAAAAATATAAAAAATATATGAATTCTGCAAGCGAAGAGACCGTGAGAACCGGCAAAAGCAGACTGTGTGTGGATATACACAGCTATGTGATTTTTTCTTCTACCCTGAAGATGGAGGCGATACGTTCCTCCGAAACGTCGGTTAACACCACATATACACGGTGCCAAATCCCAGAAGACTGCTTTCTTCATAAACTGTTTTTCCTTTTAACTGTGATTTTCTTAAAGCAGCCACAAATTCTCGCACCCACATTATACTCCAAATATTGATATGGACATAAATATTATTCTTGTGCGAAATCCTTTAGATTTTGATATTATCTATTCAGTTAATAACCTTCAGAAAGTATGTAGTACGAACTTATGCGATCTCTGCCTTGAAGAAACAAATTAAACAGTACCGTGTTTTGGGATATGGCGCCTTGTACTCGTAGATCTTGTGTGAACCGATGTTTCGGAGGAACGTATCACCTCCAACTTCAGGGCAGAAGAATCAGCGAGCGTGGAACCAGAATGAACAGGTAGCTACAGTCTGCAAGAGTGCAACAAGACAGAGACTCTGGTCATGTCAGACAGTAGCTTTGGAGCGCTCCGTCTCTTCCTTAAATGCCGTTTAGGAAGTTGGGATACTGCCTTGGGGAAATGAGATAGTCTTTCAAAGATGACAGAGAGGGTAATCCACGAATTCTTCAGGCAAACATTTCGATCTCTAGGAACAAGTGTCTTTAAGTATTCACAACAGATCCGTCAGAAGTATTTCATGTAAAATGTATGAAAATCTTACATATTTTCCATGCTGGTCTTTGCTTAAAAATCCTCTCTACTCATTCATTTTTATGATAACTTATATTTTTTTATTCTTAAAACCTACAGTCAATTAACTTTATCTGTTAAGAGATGGCGGTCGCATTCCTTTCACTGTTATCAGATAATAATTAAAATTAGAATAAATGGATCAGTGTTTTTAAACGAGATGTACTTTGAATAGTATAAAAGCTGTTAATTATATTTATGTTTTATGTCATACTTATTTTTAGTAAGCTGAGCCGTATCTGAGGAATGTAATAAAGTTCGATTTAAACTCAATATAAACCACGTTTTAGAATAAACTGATGCAAACAACAACAGCAAAGTTATGGAAATATACAGGGTACATATAAGAGATACATACTGCATAAAGGATTATAATTGACACGTTAACATTTTTGCTCAAGTAAGTATAGAGGTACGTTTAAATTTTTAAATATTTATTTAGATAATCTCAAAGAAGTATTTATGCTCATATGTAAATTTGTATCGTAATTAAACACATATGTACGTAATTTCAGGCCGGAAATATTTAGTTTAATTATTATCAAGTGTATGCGACTTCATTTAGAATTAGAATGATCGAGTCAAGGAGGATGAGGTGGGCAGGGCATGTAACACAAATGGAGGAGAGGAGAAGTGCATATAGGATATTGGTGGGAAAGCCGGAAGGAAGAAGACCACTGGGAAGACCAAGGCGTAGGTGGGTAGACAATATTAAAATAGATCTCAGAGAGATACAATATGATGGTATGGATTGGATTAATTTAACTCAGAGTAGGGACCAGTGGTGGGCTCTTGTGAAAACGGCAATGAACCTTCGAATTCCACAAAATGCTGGGAAGCACTTGAGTAGCTGCACAGTTGGCAGCTTCTCGAGAATGGCTCAGCTCCATGAATGAGTGAGTGAGTATAGGACTTCAGTTAATTTTGAGTGTTCGGAAAGCCGTTGCCTGTCGCTCGATAATCTCGTTTTCTTCGGAATATCATTGCTAATAGCTGAACATGCAGAACTCTGGTTTAACTGTCTCGTAAGCTGTAAGGCTTACTCAGAAAAGTTATTGATCATAAATTTTCGCTCCTATAAGTACTCAATGAGTTACACTGGAGACATGACGTAAACGCACGCAGGTCTTCATTTAAAGTGCCATTTTCTTGAATTCTTTTAATAATTCCTCAATATCAGTTACCATGATAATGCGTTCAGCAGTATTGCAGTTATTTCATGCAATCAGACGGACGGACAGATAGACGAATAAGGCAGTTTTAATAAGTTTTCCACAGGTTTCCGAACGCAACTAGTAATCGACAGACAGGTTTTGGTATAGACAACCAAAACCAATTACACTGAAGATGATTGTTTAAATAGAACTTGCACACTGCCAGGCAGACGGGCAAAGAAACTCTGCAGTCCATTTAGTGTCGGCCTTAGCATTGTGCATTTAATATACAATGAAACTTTTCTTTACTGAACACCATATATAGTGGTCTTGCTTCGTAGGACATAACGAGGATATGGTCTAATTTATGACATCTTCTATGAGCAATCTTTGAAATTATTATGTTTGGAATCATACAACAATAAATTAATCTTCACAATAAATGGAATTGAACTTTTATTAGCTTCATCACTCTTCATGTTAGTCAATTTCCTCTGAAGGTCATCTGGAGCCCCTTCAACACGAAAGTGGAAAAGACAAACCAACGGTCGAATTTCATTTTCTGTTTTCCTGAATTCAACAAATCGCCTTCAGTATTCTTCAAGTAGCTTCCTAAGACTGGTGTGTTCTCCTTATCGGCTGCGCAGAGACTGGCGTATGTTTTTTGAAGAGTAAAACTCTCTGTAAGTTTATGCTCTTAACTTGTTCTGGGAACAGAAACAATTTTGTTTTGAAAGTCTGTGCCGCTGTGTTTAGAGGAGGGAAATCGTTTTCATGAGGAATCATATTTAAATTGTTTATATGCTCCAAAAGTCAGTCAGGAATACCAGGTCAGTTTTTGAGTTGTAATGTTTCAATTAGTACTTGGCTTTTCGTGTAGAAAAACGTCAGTAGCCCTATTTATTTTTGTCTCAGTATCGCAATGACTTTACGTAAGCTAAGCCACTGAATATATGAGTGGTTTGGTACATAAGCATATTGCTGACATAGATCTTGTAATACGGGTATGAATTTCTTGTTGTTCAAACCCCCTGCTCCAGAATTTCATAACTGTGCTTGGTGCATGTTTCATATATAAGTACTTTGCAGTGTACCTCCTGACGAATAAGGCAGCGGTCCAATAATGTTTCACCATTAGGAAATATTCTTGCATTCTTTTCAAAAAGTCTATCCTTTTATCTTTAAAATTTGTTGATGGATCTGTTGTCACTGTGAGTAACTTCTTGCATGGTGTTTTACGTCGTTCAGTAACTGAGACAGAAATTACTGGATTTTTTGACTAGTTCCGTCGTCCGGTATTCTAGAAAATACAAAACAGGACGTTTCGGAAACTGGCTCTGTTTCCGTCCTCAGGTGAGGGGGAAGACAGGTACTCAGTTGGGCCCCTTAGAAAGAGCTATTCTCAATCACTCTTTCTAAGGGGCCCAACTGAGTTGGTGTCTTCCCCCCCTCACCTGAGGACGGAAACAGATATAGCTTGCGAAACGTCGTGTTTTCTGTTTTCTAGAATACCGGGCGATGTAAAAAGTCCAAAAACCCAGTAATTCTGTGTGTTATACACCGTCGTCAAAACCATTTAGAATCTATTTGAGACGGGAATGTTTGTTTTAGGGGCAAAGGAAGCCTTTGTTATTATGAGGGAATTTATCAGCGTCCAACTGATGTCATGGTATAAACAGCGCTTTCAACAGATCACTCAAATACTTCATACCTTCTTGACATAAGTGTTGGTGATCTGCAGATGTTTCATAAATTGTTCGTTTCGCAGCTGTGTGAGAAAGGATTACATCAACACGTATCTTGCATCAAAATGGTGCGCCAGCTGTTATTCTCACCCAGTATATTGAGAATATCTCAGTAAAGCATTTAGTGGACAAAATTCTGACATGGTATGACAATCTCTAATTCCAGACTTAACGGCACCTGGGACTGCTTTATGACATTCAGACTTCAAGGTTGATGAAAACGAATAAGATAACGTGGATACAGGTTGAGCAATGTTCGGAGAATTGATGGCAACGCACAGCTGTGCTATAATTTTGCAGTAGAGTGATTGCGTAATTCCCACGGAGGTCAGTAAAGTATAGTAAATTGTGTAACAAGGGGCACGCGGTAGCGTAGTTGGTTGAAGCACTATGCGACAAGCCTGAAGGTCGCGGGTTCCATTCCGGGTGAGGTAATTGGATTTCTTCAATTGACCTAATCATTCCAGCCGCAGTATGGCCTTGGAGTTGACTCAGCCTCTAACAGAAATATATACCAGGAATCTTTCTGGGGGTAAAGAGCGGCCGGAGTGTAAGGCTAACACACTCACCGTCATCTGTGAGCCGATTGTCTAGATAATGTGAGAACTTTAATGTCTCACAACGCTATGGGCCTCCACGGCCTGTTTGAAAAATCGTGTAAGAAAAAGGTGCCGCTCGTGGAATCACAGAAAGAGTCTGTTACTCACCAAAAGTTGTCACTCCTAGCTTATGTTCGTAACTCCGGGGGCTAGAGGGAAAGCAGACTGCAGCTATCCCACGTACAGTATGTTATAGCTGTATAACCGACACAGCTGAGAGGTTGTAGTTGAGATCTCATTTTCCTATAGTTGCCATTAGTGAAAGCGGTCGTTCTTTGCCTTCATTCCTCACGTGAACTAATCTATACAAAAATAATGAAAGTGCCGACTTTTCAATAGAGTATTATGAATTTTGGCTGAATTTCCATTGAGTAGATCCTATTATGTAGAGCTATGACATATTTTATTTAACACTGCACAACGTATGCTAATTCATTAATTTGCTTCATTGAATGGCTCACAGTGTATCATCACTGAAGTGCTAAACTGTGCAGAGTTTCTGATAGCTGTCTCTCTTTGGCTCATAGACTTTCTCGATTATTTCATACTGTCACGTCCATATCCTATTATAATGTAATTCCATTGTATACAAAGAAACCTGTACATTTTAATGCGATTTTACTGGCTGGAATGTTGTCCTATTCGAGTGCTCTTCTACTCGATATTTTATTCGACTTAAATTGTCTTGAAAGGAGGCAGGAAGAGACCTTAGTTTCCACTCAGACCTCGTGTTGCTGTGTCAGTCTTGCATTCCAACTCGTTCCTACAGAACTTGTGAAGCACAGTACGACTTCTTGTTCACAGGCTGCCATATTTAATTGCCCTTGTAGTAGAACACCAGCCTGCCTCTCTTTCTACAGAATTTTATTCTGCATCAAAGTTAGAGAATTCTGAACGTCGATCCTGCCTCTTTATATTGATGTAGCTTACTTTACGCGAAGTACTGGAACTCCTTAGGAGCATGCGGTAGCATAGTTGGTTGAGGCACTATGCTACAAGCCGCAAGGTAACGGGTTCAATTCCCGACGATGTCACCGGATTTTTCAATTGACCTAATCCATCCAGCCGCACTATGGCCCTGATGTCGACTCAGCCTCTAACAGCAGTGAGTACCGGCAATCTTCTTGGGGGTAAAGGGCGGCCGGCGCTTAAGGCTGACAACCTTACCGCCATCTGTGAGCCGATTGTGTAGAAAATGTGGGAGCCTCAACGTCTCACAACCGTATGGGTCTCCACGGCCTGTTACAGGGGTAGCCTTACCCTTTACTAGAAATTCTTTGATTCTCAACCACGTTAAATTTGTAACACTTTTTTATGTTTTAACCCACTATCGTAGCAAGGAACAGGCTTACAGTTTCTTAGTTTTGGATTGGAGTCTACGGGAACTGAGTCCTGTCTCCGGATTCCAGTCGGATTTGGTCACAATTTGGGTATTCCCCGATCTACTTTCTGTTCTTATTCTTCTCTCCTCATCTTTCTCACCTCATACTTTTTCTGTAATCTCTTCCTTACCCTCCTATTCCCTTTCATCTTTTTCTTTATCTTCTCCATGCAAGAAGTCCTACCAAACCTCTGGAAGATCGAAAGTTTCAGCATTTATTCTGTTCGCAACAGGCCAAGGGGGCTAAAGGCTAATTAAGTTGATAATGCATTATGATAATTAGGCAAAATCAAACTGATATTAAAGCGTTAAAGTGTTGACCTATGAGAAGTTGCGGATCAATTATAGTCTTTAGAGGGAATTTAAATTTGCATGGCATTATGCTGGCTTTCGTTTTCGAAGCAGAGCTTTTGCGGTCATCATGCTGACTGGAACAAAGTATTGCTTATGTAAAGCGAACAAACAGACGTTTCAACTTATCGGTTTTCCATTAACTCCACGTTTTCTTTCTTTCATTCATTCTCTGAATTCGGTAAAGTGCGTATTGGTTGCTTTTCTTTGTCCATATTCTTCCCTCTCTTAAACTTATGTGCTCAAGAAAAAAAAGGAAGAAATTCTTTTCTGTTTCTTCTCCACCTTTTTTTTTTTCATAGTCGTATTTTTTGGTCCGCATATTTTGTCGAGGGGCGTATAAATGGCAGTTAGCATTAAAATTGTAAGGCTTTCCACCGTACGCTCGGAATTGAAACCAGGGGATAGGGGAATTCCCCCGCACTGCCTAAGATGAGCTGCAGTCCGAAATTAAGTTGCTGTTAACTGCTATACAGACTGCCAACGTATATTTCGTTAAATAATTCACAGTTCAGAGTAAGAATTTTAAGCATCTTTTTCTTGGAATTTAAAATTCTAAAAACTATATTTTATTTTCTTCCCCCTACTGCATTTCCGAATAAGTTCATGTCTGATATGAAGGTAGAACTCTTAATGTAAGCCCTTAAAACTAACATCACCATAATGTCTTCAATCCTACTTTCATAAATGGGGCTGTGAATATTGAGCCATGGCAGAAAACCCAGTAGAATAGTTTTAGAAGAAGTACTACTACAGAATTACATACAACATTCAGTTCTAAAGGCTCTTCGTGAAAGTACCTCATAATTTGAAACGCTCTAAATTTGTAGCTGTAGGGAATCGAATCTAGCATTTTTGCGTACGTTTATCCGCACAGTGAGGTTGACCTCAGTATGTATATGTGGTGTATGAGTGTCTTGCCGTCTGTCCTCATGTTATTATTATAGCTCTAAGGCCCTCTGTTAGGCCTTGGCACCTTTTTCAAATTCTTGATCTTTACACAGTTTGTAGGAGTTCTTGGGCCGGGGATCAGCCCGTCTTAAGATCGCTACCTACAGGCAGAACAACACGAACACAGAAAAAACGCGTACAATACAGACATCCATGCTTTGAGTAGGATCCGAAACCATGGTTCCAGCGTTCCAACAAGCGCCTTAAACGGCGTGGGCACTCAGATCGTCGTCTGCCCTCGTGTACCGTCAACTAAATTAATTAATGACTTTTGCTAACACTGATAATTGCGACAGAATTCTGGTTATTTGACACGGTTTCGGCCAAATTACTTCACCAAATTAGGTAGTGAGAACATCAAACATGATACTTACTTACTCACGGAGCTGAGCCCTTCTGGAGGAGCCGCCAATTCTGCAGCCACTGAAGAATTTCCCAGCATTTAATCAATCCCGAAGGTTCATTACCGTGTTCACAAAAGCCCTCCACTTGTCCCTATCCTGAGCCAGATCAATACAATCCATACCGTCCCATCCTATCTCTTTAAGATCATCATCATCATCATCANTACCCTTTGACCTGTCCAGCAAGGGAGGCCCTGCCAGTAGCTACGCTACCGCTGGTATAGCTCTCAGGGTCCTTGGCATACTCAAACCCCCTCACCACCAATATCTATAATCATTCCTCGTCTCCCCCATTCGTGCCACATGCCCTGTCTACCTCATCCTCCTTGACTTGATCATTCTAATTATACTTGGAAAGAGTACAAGTTATGAAGGTCTTCATTATGCAGTTTTCTCCAACCTCCTGTCACTTCATCTCTCTTCGGTCCAAATATTCTCCTCAACACCCTGTTCTCAAACACCTTCAGTCTATGTTCCTCCCTTAATGTCAGAGACCAAGTTTCACACCCATACAGAACCACAGGCAAAATTATAGTTTTGATACACGTATACCATATTTCCGTGGGTTGTTCAATTTTGCTGAAAACGTTATTGTAATATGGTTTGTATTTAGTGAAATAAGACTGGGAAATAATGTTGTTCTACAGCTAGTTACATCTGTAAACAATAGAGATACTCGTAGGTCAGCAATAAATAATCACCAAGGGTAGTGAGGCATGAGAAATCTCAATGAATGCAGACACTCAGGGATTTTAAGCTTTCGAATGCTTTAACTATTGATTATAGCACAGATGCTGGGTTGTTACACCGTGCGATTGTTGACAACCTTACCGACATTTCGAAGATATATGCTGCTTCCATATTCAAGGTAGAAGTTGACACACTAGGATTCTTAAGATGGATATGGTATTCACCTCTGAAACGTCAACAGCATTGCCTACACCCACACAAGGAAATTAGATCGAAAGTGAATATAAGTAAGACGAAAATACAGTATTGATTCAAGATAATTTTTATAATTAAATTAAGATGACAGTTATAATTCTTATGAAAATGTCAGATCGTATAACTGGAATGTGACTGACTGCACCATAACCAGTTGCGGGGCACCTACGCCGCAGGTGTAGTTATTATTATTATTATTATTGTTATTATTATTATGCCTTTCACGGAGTGGACTCAAGCCTATCCTACCTCATAGCCATCTTGTGAACACTTTACTTCCTGTGACCTTGTGTCTCTCTGATTTGTAGCAAGTGCAAATTTGCGAATTCACCATTATCCAGTCTCTTCAAATGCGTTAATAGTTATTCTCCATAATTTTTTCTCAAAATTTTCAATTAAAATTTCAATTCAAATATTGAGTTATTCTTGTTGAGCTCACAGTATGACTGCTTGATCTGGCTCTACTTCACATTTGTATTGCTATTTTGTCTCCCCAGTTCGAGGACTACCTAACTCGTTTGCCTCCTTTGGTATGTACGTTAATATTAATCTCACGTGTCTTTCATGCTCCTTTCTTTAAATGCGATTAATTCGCTTGTGTTCTAGTTATTGTAGCTCTTATTCGGTTGAAGAATGTTTAACGTTCCTCGTACATGCTCGTTTCGTTATTTGAATTGTAATATGGCCCCTGTAAACATGTGTAATAAACATCATTTCAAAACAATTAATTCTTTTTTATGAGTGTCTTACAACCTAGATCACATATCCATACAAACCGACTGGACCCTACATTGTGTTATATAAATTTCCCGATGTGTCCTTATAGTGTCATTAACAGTTGGTATATGAACATATTTTCCTGATTCATTTCTTCGGTTCTGCTTTGCATATAATCTGGCATGTATCATTACACTTGACAAAAATTTTAATTTCGTGAACATTTTCTTGTCTTTAATCAGGTATTTCCTTCCACATTTGATTATAAAAACTGCGATCAGTTAGTTTACAGAATGTCAACAAAACACATTTTTTACTTAACTGCTAACTACATAGTCATATTATGTAACATTAAGTTCTTTAACATTCTTTTCATTAACTTCAGTTATTCTAGGAAACGTTTCGAAAACGAAGCACGTATAATAATAAGATGCAAGTATATTTATGTCGTATGCATATTTTGTACAGTGAGTCATTTTTAAGAAAATTGATAAAAAGAGACGTTTGAGTTTCATGTAAATAGATGTGATATTACATAGACAAGATCCCCAATCAAATTCATTCGACAACTATTAATGTAGGCACACAGTATCAAATTTTGCTGTAATCGGGGAAAGTATATATGGAGCTATATCGCGCATACATACACTCAGATGGACATATCTCCAACATTGTCGCACATTTAGCCCGCCGAATTCATAAAATTTATCGGAGTTCCATAGATCGTACTCTTCTCTGAAGTTCTAGGGAGTGATTTTGCCGTCCGTTCCAAGGGATTACATTTCGATTCTCGATTTGAATGACAATATTCTGCCAACTAGGCATTATACATGAAATGATCCTGCAGTGCTTATGTACACACAAGTAATGGCTGATAGGCCTGTAGCAATTGATGGGATTTAAAGCCAGATTAACTGGCGGACTCAATTTGCCGACCAAATCGCAGGCAGCAATCTCACCCACATGTACGAGTATTCATAGAGTAAACGAGGAAACAATAATTCTACAGAGACGTATGAATTACGAGGTGTCTGTGTGGCCAAGAAATCCAATGTTTTTATGAAAGCAAAATTTTCGTCAATATTGTCACAAAAATACATCGCTGGTCCACGTCAAGTCAGTGAACAACTAAAAGAATTATTTGTCTATCTATATTTTATTTAATTTATATATGTCATTGTAACTGTAATCTACCCATAATATGTTAGAAAAAGATTAACAACCAATATATAAAACATACACCGCAGAAGAAGAATAGCAACTGATTAGGAAGCCTACAAGAGACAGTGCACGAAATATATCAAATTTACGAACACATGAAAAACAAGAGGCAGGCACTCAGCTCCCCCCACCCCAAAGTAAAACCGAAAAAAAAAGTAAAAATTCGCTAATACGAAAAATGAAAATTAGTACTCTCAGCACTATCAAAAGCACCACAACTTATGATGATTTACCATAATAATATTTACTTTCTAAATACAAAAAGAATATAATTCACTATTATCGAAAAACTTCTAATTTTTAAGAAGACAAGTGCAACAACAATAAATGGGCTGCACTGCAATTCACACAGCAATTTTATGCACACGTAGGCAAAGAATAAACTTGCAGACATTGGCCAATGTAGAACAACTCTAGCAGCTATGTTAGAAACAAATTTGTTTGGCCTGATGATGGTCGAAACGTGTTGCAATAATAAGTAATATACAATTATATGTAATGCTTGTGTTGAGTGCATATTTCACGTGTGCTGCTTAAGATACAATATGACCCTTCGATACAAAATTCTGTGGTTATTTAGAGACTTTTTTTTCAGGGAAATTGAGTATGTAAATTTCAATACCAAGACGACTTACGAATGATGAATTGAAAAGAACGTATATTTGTATAGAAGTAGTCGTAGCTTATTTTGAGCTAGTCAGTCTACCGTTGCCTGGAGGGACTGAGGATCCACAAGAATCGGATTCACGGTAGCTAACCAGTACCCTGCGAGTTTTTAGTCGTAACTTGTATCTCTGACCTCGGAGGAAGGACAAAAATGTAAGTTGGTTCGATATCGATTCATTATGCGTGAGGCCGGTCAGGAGTAATATCGACCTGTTCGATAGGTCAATATAATAAACCAATCCTGGCTACTTATATTGTTCCCCACTTCAGGCTAACAAGCAACGTACTAAACATCAGAAAATAGTGACACATGAAACTGTCCTTCAGGTTTTATGTTTATTCATTTCCTGTATTAGAGAAGTAGGCGGAGGGGGTGAATATTACAACCCCCTGCTTGGAATTGGCTTACTTTACTGCGACATAAGTTTATATATATCGGGGTGTAACATCTATCTTGTCAATCTCGATATCCATTATTGAGGAAAACAGATAAATATCAGTTGTCCACTCATTTTATATTATGTCTATATGAAGTACATACTTCTAATTCTTTATAATGATTTCACACTAACAGAATTTATAGCATCTCAGTCAGAAACTTGGAGCAAAATATTAAATCGTATTACAGGGAAATCTATTGCGAGGAAGTGAACTGGTTGGAGCACTTTCAAGATCGTGTTATATAGAGTTATACTACCAGAGAGCTGTTTGTAGCTACTAAGTATAGAATAAAGAATATAGTCTATTACGTCTGTTTAAAGCAAATGTCACGTAACTTCGAACAAGGCCAAGAGTAACCTTGAATGCGCAGAAGAAAATTTTCAGACAAGGGGGTGGGTTCGAGGGTGTGAGAAGTGACAGGCGGCTGCCTGTCANTCTCTTCATACTCTGGTTTGTAGTAGCCAAAGTTAGTTGTGGGTAGTCGACATTTGCAAATAAACCAATGTATAAGTAACCTGCTATACTACAGGTCTTTGCACGCAAGAGAAAGAAGTATTTGCTACAGAGAAATGAGCCTATAAAAGGTAAAGATTTCTTGGTACAGGGCTCAAAAATCTCGCCTCGCTACAGCCAAAGTAAACTAATTTTCACGCCTCAGGTATTCTGTGAAAGAGCGACCATGTAATCAAACGGAGCGATGTCTCCCTTTAACGACAGGGCCCACCGTAGGCATTTAAGGAACATTCATTTACTCAGGAAGCATTGCAATTCTTAAAAAAAGAACTAGAGAAATATAACCTGAGTCTCTTAAAGAAGCGAGCATATTTCATGATAATGCGACCAGCGAGGGGAAAGACTGGAGAACACACAAGTGAATGAAAGCTGTTAAAGAGAGGAAAAATTGACACAGATTACGCCAAAATCATCGGTAATTATAATATAATTTCAATGGAGAAATAATATTCTTATATCAGTGTAGCTGGTATGGTCATATAAATAGGTAACTTACGTTTGTACTCATATGTGTGCTTGAAATATTCCTGTTTCGCATTCAGCAGTGTTTTATGAGCAGTTGACTGCGATCACCTAACTTTTGTTTAAGACACATGAGAGACTGGAGATCGCGCGGAAACCTGACTGGCATACCTCGTTTACAGATATCTAAATCGCGACGAGATATTTGAAGTCGTTTCATAAATATTTTCTTAAATTTAATCAGAATCGATTTAGTAGCTTCAGAGGCGAGACATGCAAAAAGAACCAATAAAATTTTTCGATTGTTTTTTCTTGTCATCAACTTCATGTAAAGAAATCTGAATTAAGAGTATTCCATTGCGCTGTGGAAAGAAAGTTTGAAAGTTCGCTTGATATATTCGGATCCTCTGATCACCAACAGCCATGATATGTGAAACAGGTTATATTTAATCTTTCTTCTTTTCTTCACGTTTGCACTTGAGTTCTTCAGTTTAACAACAGAGAGCATTAACATCCTTATTCCTGATATTCCCCGTATCCGCCACATTTAAATCGAGTTCTTAGCAGAAACATTTTTCTTTATGGGAAGAATGACACTCTTTAACCCATAATGCAGTGAGTTTTACATATTTTCCGCTGTGTTGCTAACGATACTAACGCTCCACTGGCACAACGAGTACCAAGTGAAATACTGCTCACTGGACTGTTCACATTTGTTCCAACATCTGTGAAATATCCTGCATAGGAACGAATGCTGAGTGGATACCGATAATCGATATATCGGAATTGAACTCGATTTTTAAAATCTGCTTAGAATAGAAGATTCTAATGGCGTGGAAGCAATTCTTGCTTGTAGTGTGGGGGGGGGATGCTAAACAACAACCCAATGAATGGATCTACATGAAATATTGAAGTAAAAGATAAGGTGTGTTACTTGAGGTTTTCACGGTTTTGACTATGAAAATTACCCTTTCCTAGGATGTGACGTCCTGTAATGTGGTAGCTCGTTACCGGAGTTTCAGGGGAACGTGCTGTCTCCTCAAGGCACAAGAATAAGATAAGCCAGCAGAAAGTGGTCCAGATACAGGGAAGGAAGTCCATGACTGGCGCCCACCCTCTCCTGTTAGTCTGCCTATAGATCTGTTCTTCCCCATTGTAGGGCCACTTTGCTAATTTACTCTATTCCACTACTCTAAATATGGAGGTAGCAGTTTGCTCTGAAACGTCGGCAAAAATCTACTAGATTACGGTATCACGTCACAGAAAATGGTGATCTTAAGAAGCCGGTAGTTTTCTGTGGCCACCTTTTTACTCTCCTCGCGTAATTTTGGAGGAACTAAACAGAATATGGGCAGTGTGAAGGAAGGCGAAGTTTAATCCCATGTACGGTTTATGATTTAAAGCTATTAAATAATATCAGTAATGATCTTTTGGAGTCATAAAGTGCACCAAACCAATCAACAGTACTTTCAACGCTTTCCATTCTATATATAAAACATATCGTTTACAACCACTGATGGTTCTGTTCCGGATATGATCTAAGTGGAGTCTGGAAAAATCAATGCTAGAACTGTCACACCATCTCTCAATATTTAAAACCATTTCTGACTTAATTATATAAGATTTGAAGTTTCATGGCAAGTAAATGCACTAAAATATTCTTGGGCGATAACTCGCGCCGGTGTTGTGATAAGAACCAATGTTACAGAGACTTTCTGTGTCTCAGTCATCAAGGTTGACATCGTTGATGTAACTTTAGAACATACCAGTACATCACTGGGTATTAACATGGAAATAAATAGAACTTGTTTATAATTAAAAAACATCTAATTTATGATTTGTAGTAATTATTGTAAAGCATTTTGTTATTTCAGGATAATAGTTTGCAAAACGCTAATCTAGATTAGGCAGTGAAGGAGTTCCTCTTAAAAAGAAGAGGAAGAAATGATACAACATTGCTGTTCGGTGAGATTAGACCTTAGAGGGCGGTGCAGTCAGACATAATGTAAAGTATTCTTTTTGTAATCTAAATAACACATATTTCTCGTTTCAGATTTCCACGCTGATATTTATATTAAGATATAAACACGCTCTCACGTAGTGAGATGTGTTTTAGCATTCTTGTATCCATGCATATTGCAGCTTAGTTGCACTGACTTTATTGCGGTGGTTACGCAAAGGACCGAAGGGACTTTCAGAGAAATTGTAAAAACAGCATGCGTTCTCCGAGGCAAATACCGGCAACCATATACACATCGGATTGTCACTAGTGCATCCAGGGAACGCTCCAGACTAGTGTTCGGAAATCATTTTCACCAACGGAACACTGTTATTTCGTAAAGACGCATGGCGCGGAATCACGACAATGAACTAGTGCGTGTATATATTGTGAAAGGCAGATGATGACAAGGCAATTTTACCGAAATTTAAAAGAATTACACCAAAGGATTATTCCCGATTTTTTTTTAATAATGTATTGCAACTATAAATTCAAGACAGTACATTTCATATACGAACGCCTCTGTGGTCTGGTGGTCAGAGTTCTTGGCTACAGATTCAGAGGTCCCAGGTTCGATTCCCAGCGCTGCCAGATTTTCTGAGAAGTAGTGAGTCTGGAACGGGTTCCGCTCAGCCTCGTGAGATTAACTGAGGAGCCATTTCTAGGAAATAGCGGCTCCGGTCTAGGAAACCGAAATTAATGGCCGTGGGGATCCACGCGCAACCCTCTATCCGCTAAAGTTGACACTAACTTCGCCGACAAGCGGCGGTCGCTCGATCGGTATAGTTCGCTTGCGGACTACAGGCCACGGAGCATTTTATTTTTATATTTCGTACAACTTGCATTCAAATTGTTACATTAATAAGTCAAACCTCTTCTGCTGTTTCGGTGTGATATCTGTGCCTGCTTCGTTGTGCAAAGAGGAGAATCCGCAGACAACAGGCATTAATAATGTTACATCAAACGAGGAATATTTGGTATATACCTGTACTTCTATGCAAGAGAAGGATGTTTTGATGTAAAAAAATTGTTTCAGCTTCCTTGCAACCCTTTCGTTGTTATTTGATTAACACTTTTTACATTTTTAAAGCCAGCAAGGAGTCCAGCAACAAGAAACTGAAAAATTTTACGAGGCTTGCTGAAAAAAAATTACGGAACTGAATTAATATTGCCAATATTATTGGCAGCAGATCGCAATGCTTGTAGTCAGCTTTAGCAATACTTCTCACAGAAAGAAGCGGTCATAGATTCACACCCAGACACTTTAAGAATTACATGCATATTCGAAAGAAAGATAATGGGGAACTGTATAGGAACACAGATGTAATCGAGCTGAGAAATTTTACCGGTGAACAAGATAAAAAATTACCAAGCATTGAAACAATATGATAAGGGAGAAATATTTTGCAACCCTTCACTAAAATAGCGGCATATTCCTAGGAAATTTCTCATCGAATAACGTTGTAATAGAATAGGTGACAAATTTTTTGCACAGAATCGTAAATCCTCATGCGAGAGTTTCTACTCCGACAGAACAGAGCTGTTTCCCGACCTGCCACTGGAGGGACTTCAAACCGAAAGGACACTTCATAAATAAATAACGAAATAACGCTAAAAATAGTATATGTATCGGTAACAATAAATGGATAGATGTGTACAGTTACTACAAAAATATAAAAGGCATAAATCGGAACAAATAATAAAACGAAGAAAGCAGTCTTCTGGGATTTGGCACCGTGTATATGTGGTGTTANAACATTCAAAATTTAATGACTGGGTAAGCTTAAAGCGGAACAATGCTCTAGACTTTTATTCGGGAGGTGATCGTTTCGAATCTCGGCCATGAGGCAGGCTAATTTGACTTAGATTTTTCGTGATTCTCCAGTTCGTCCAGGCAAATGCAGCACTAGTGCCTTCTTTAGGCTATTATCATACCCTTCCAAATTCATTCCAATTCGTCTGTTATCCTATATTCAACAGTATATACGAGTATTCTAGATACTCAGAGCATCGTAATCTAACAGAAATAATTACTGCATCTAAACATATATTTAAATAATAAAATTTATATACTTTTCACCACAGAAATTAAAGTAACACTGCAGTGAGTAAGGGCAATTCAAATTATGGACAGAGGCAAAAGTAAGGTAAAGTTGTCCCTGTGCTTAACTACGAGTAATGAAGCACTACGTCATGAAGGCGTATGGAGGAGTGGATGTATAGATCCACATTTTCTTGACCTCGGCACTGGCTGGAGTTGTGTGGTCAGTTTCACGCCCCGGCCGCTTTACCCCCGGGGAAGGATAGGATATTCCGTGGGCTCCAGAGCCGGTCTGGACGACGTGGAGAAGAGAAAATTATTCAGAAAGGCATGTGGACTAATTAAAACTGGCAGACATATCCGTCTTATGAGGAATCGGGGTCTCTAACCCAGCACTGCCTACCCCTTCCCGAGGGACGCAGCAGCCAGCTCCCAAATTTCCGTATCTTGTTCCTCACTACTCTGTTGGTCACAACATTAAGAGCCGAAGAAGCCGAGAGAACGAACTGTCAGTGTTTAAAATAAATTATTTAGTAGCTAAAAGAAACAAAAAATGCACTGGTTTTAAAATAGGGGTTTTCAGTTGTGGCTACAAAATAAGTCTATGCAGGACGTGCATGCCGGCAGAAATTAGCATAATCAGTAGATCGGTTTCGGTTCACGAAAAACTGATGTGCAGATTGCTCTTGTGTTTTTCATTGCAGTAACAAATGCAGACTTCATGTAGTAGTCATTTCTTCATAAGCTTGTAGTCATTTAGCTGATTGAGAAATTTCTCGCCTTTTCTGGAACCTGACGTTTATTACCGTATTTACAAGAGGCCAACAATAGCCTGAGCCAGATGATTCAGGTCCACTCTCACATCTTCTATCTTCAAGATTACCTTTAGTGTTATCATCTCATTTATGCCTAGGATTCCAAAATTGTTCACACTTGTCACTTTCCGACTGAAACTTTGTATGTATTTCTAATCTATCCCATGTGTACTACAAACCCAGCCCATCGCAAACTCTTTTAAGTTGATAAATTTAATATGTCACGAACAGTACAATATGTATCTCTCATTGACTCTTATGTATCAAATTCTGTGGCTATGTAGGGATCTCTGGGAAGAATTTTTGTACCTACCTGACTTCACACGTTGAAGTGTGGGAATGTTATCAGCCTATCAAAACTACATTCACGATGAAATAGTTTAACGTTGCAGTTCTGTGCCTCATAAAAGGGTGTGAAATACACAAACATTTAGAGATTTATACGCATGCGCATGTGGGAGCATAAAGAGGCAGCCCATCTGATGTGCATTGCTACTTGCAGTTTCCTTGTGTTTGTGGAGCTGAAAGCCATGCCATAAGTTGTTCGAAGTAAGTAATATTCAGCTGTCAATTCATGTCCACATTCAGAAAGATGAACAGAATTCATTATGCTGTAAGAAGTAAGAAAATAAAGCTATCCCTGTAGCAGGCCGTGGAGGCCCGTGGGGTTGTGAGACGTCGAGGCTCCCACATTTTCTAGACGATCGGCTTATAGCAGTGAGGTTGTCAGCCGCCCTTTACCCCCAGGAAGATTCCTGGTACTCATTTCTGTTAGAGTCTGAGTCAACAGGGCCATAATGCGATTGGAAAGATTATGTCAACTGAGAAATCCAATGACCTTATCGGGAATCGAAGCCGCTACCTTCCGGCTTCTAGTATAGTTCCTTAACCAACTAAGCTACCGCATGCACCATTCATTATGCGGATAAGTTTCAAACTTGTAATCATTCTAGGAATTTTCCTTATATTGAAAAAATAATGGTAGGCTTTTAAGATCACTTTGGTGGCTGTGTTTGTGTGTTCCCCTAACGCCTGAAAACTGGAATAGTGGACCAAGAAGAGACAGCCGTTGCTAGTCAGCGGCTCGGTGTACACGTCCCGCATATGTGCCTATGTGTCGCGTGCAACATTTCCTGACTGACCAGACCAGGTGCTTCCATTTCAGAGATTATTATCAGAATTGATCGGCGCGTAATTTTGTTTTCTGTCATTATAAATTGTGTATGATTGGATTAATTTTACCTGTGAAAACATGGGCGAGATATTTTTATATTTAAAATGTACTGCATTTGGAAGCACGACTTCATGTTCATGTAAACTCCACGTTTTATTGCTCTCATAAATAGCGTCACTGTAGACAATTGTCTTGGTGTTTTTCAATAGCTTTTGCCCCCTGTGATGAAACAAATGGACTTTATGATGATAGTAGTGATGCTGGTGGTGATTATAATAATAACAATAATGATCACAGTAATATGATCGTGACACTCAGTCCAATGGCCGGATTCATGAGATGTTTCTCTTGATACATACCCTTCCCCTATCCCTGTGCCCAGCCTCATTCTGTTTGCGTGCTGGACCGTGTATGTGTTGCAGACGTTGCCTAGCAATGGATTTACATGTCATATTATTGTTATTATTATTACCATCTCAGATTCTTAATTTTTAAACTCGCAGTTAGAAGGTGCCGAGTTGGACGTCCGGAAGGTACCGACATTCTTGCTATGTAGGATCCATTATTCCTTCACCTGAAGACGGAGACAGAACTGGCTTCTAAATGCTGTATACATCTTTGATCCGGGAAGTGGAAAATAAAATAAAAACTTCATGACCCAAGGTCTTTCTCGAAATACTTATAGTCGTTCTGTTCGTTAACAAATTCCCCTCCTTTTATCAAACCAGCAAGTTTCATTGTGGTGTTCACAGACCGTTGGAAAGCCAGCCGAGTCCAGTCCACAGCTTCAGATCTGTTACGTAAGACTCATTTCAATACACGTATATCGATGTCTTCGAAGTGATTTATAATTTTAAACTTCTACCGGCCAAACACATGTTCACATTTCATTCCTCTCATGTCTCTTCAGTCATATTGGCCTAACAGCATTAAGTAAACATATAAATTACAGAGCCCTTCATTAAGTGCGAAGCTTTGCAGTTGCTTGTCCACATGCAATCAACCTACGGCTTTAACGCTGAGGGTAGTGGCCACTTGAATTGACAGCTGCATTCAGCTGCTGGTGCAAATGTTGCCCGAGATAATCGTAACACACTACAAGAGTGACCCTTGACATTGCTGCCAACTCAATATGTTGGCCTGTGCTCACACCTTAGGTAACATAAAGCAGTAGTTAGGATGTCTACTCCGACTAAATTAATAACAGGGGCCGATGGTTTTAATGCATTTTGTTACACTTGTATATTAGCGGCCTCCGTAGTCTAGAGGTAACGTTCCCACCTCATGACTCGTGGTACGCAGGTTCAAATACCCGGCGGAGGTCGTCGAATTTTTAAGGGCGGAAAATTCAGGGAACAAGTCTTCCGGGAGGGACTTTAAGCTATGTGTCCCGTGTCGTAACTTTAAGAACCTCATATCCCCAAAGGGGATCACTGAGCCAAATTCCAGGACGCTTCCCGCCCAACAATAGTCTCTAAGGCCTCTGATAGATGGGGGAAGCATTATAGATACCGCTAAGCAAGTGGCCGAACTCGCTTGCTCGGCGAGACTGATGGTAGGCACCATTTATCGGTAGGGTATAGAGACTGGTAGAATATCATAGAGGGAAGCACAATAGATCAAACTGGTTGCGGTGCATGGGGAAACCCACCCTCTCTAAATAACTAACTAACTACACTTGTATATTACGTTCAGTGTCTGCGAATAAATGGTATGAATTTACCAATTATCGACAGAATTTTCTACTGGAACTTTGTAAATTTGAAGCAGCCCCTGCAGGACCAAAATGAAAATAACTGCTCATCGTTGGTTTAGACTAAACTTTGAGTGATATTTTCTTTTCTTATAAAATCACTTCGGTAAATGCCGCAAATATTTTGGTACAGAATTTCGGGTCTATGCGTTGAATAGCACAAATGTCGTATCTGAGGTTTGCTCCATCGTTATGGTGGAACTGCTGAATCTGGTCTCCGTATCATATTGTCACGTGATAGAGTGACTATGCACGGGGTTTGGATTCGTAATTGGATTTATTGAACTCTTACAGATCAGTAACAACAAGTAATTATAACCGTTCCACTAATTCACACACTTAAGTCTTCTCATCCTGCTATGTCTTCAAGAGTCTTCCGGTAACGGCTTCCAACGGCAGACGTTCCCTTTCCTCTGGGTTCCCGAACTGTCCCCGGCCTCAGATCTCAGCTCCTAATAGCAACAGCTCTCAACGACTGTACAGCAGCAGTCCTCCAATTAACTAACTGACTCACTCACCAACTGACTCAAATGAGCTCACGTCGCTTCGCTAACTTTCCTGCACCTCAAAATCTCGGAGACACGTGGTATCGTAGTTGGTTGATGCATTATGCTACAAACCGAAAGGTCCCGAGTTCGCTGTATTGGGGTGGATGCCACCTAGTCCCTGGTGTGGATTATAATGTTGAAAAGAAGTGGGAAGGAACAGTGGAGGGGTGTGGTTAGTGTATAGATTGCTTCAAATGAAGGTGGAAGCTAATTTTGCCCGATCTGAACATGATGACAGAGACTTGCAGAAGCGATGGTAGAGACAAGGATCTTTTCGGGTTAAAACTCAAGCTCCAGTTCTTCAGCCTCTTTCTGTACCTTGTTTGGTAATTTATACATATAATCCTTTTGTAAGTGGCTTGTCAATCACTGTATAGCATTGGATTAATAAATGAATTATATCATACTGTAGTGTCACTGAAGGACTAAGAAATTTCGTCAGTTAAACTTCATATGATGGCCAGACGTAATGTAAGATGCTGGTCCGAGGGTCGACCGCCTCTGTGGTCTAGAGGTCAGAGTTCCTGGCTACAGATCCAGAGGTCCGGGTTCGATTCCCAGAGCTACCAGATTTTCTGAGAAGTAGTGGGTCTTGAACGGGGTCCACTCATCCTCACTAACTTCGCCGACGAGCGGCGGTCGCTCGGTCGGTATAGGTCGCTTGCGGACTAAAAGCACGGAGTTTGTGTTTGTGTGGTCCGAGGGTCTAAAGGGAACTAGCACAGTAAGCAGTACACTAATTCATTAATCACAGAAGTGCAAGTACTCAGTAATTAATTAAGATGATTTATTAGTGGTACCAAGTCCGTGGGTAAAAGTAAAATAGCATTAATTAAGTTGTGTTAAAAATTAAAATTGAATGTATATGAATGTATAATGGGTGGGCCTTCTTGCCCCTTGCACCACGACCACTGTGATCTGTTGTGCCTTAAAAACTGAAGTCAGAAGCGTAGGTAATCTATACTTTTGAATAATTCTTCTATCTTCGTAACCAAGCTGTGGGAACGTCAAATCCAACAAGTTTGTTAACCATTCAGAAATCTTTCGACATCGGAGTCTAGAAGTTGACTGTTACCTTAGGTTATTAACTTAGGCACATAAACCCAATTTTGTCACTGACTACTGCCAAATAAAATGAACGTATAATGTATTTTAATTGTACCGCAATCTGTGTGAAGTGTAATGTACATATGTAAGGTAAAAGAAGGTAAAGCTATCCCTGTAAAAGGCCATGGCGGCCCATAGGGCTGTGACACGTCAAGGCTCTAACATATTCTAGACAATCGGCTCACAGACGGCGTGAGTTTGTCAGCCTTAGGCGCCGGCTGCTCTTTACTCCCAGGAAGATTCCTAGTACTTATTTCTGTTAGAGGCCGAGTCGGCCCCAGGGCCATACTGAAATGATTAGATCAACTGAAAAATCCAATGACCTCATCGGGAATCGAACCCTCTACCAACTACACTACCGCGTGTTCCGATGTGAGCAAAGAAATACATCCGTCATTGTGAGTACGTTTCCAGCTAACTTTAACTTTCAGAAGTACTGTGACTGGGTTCACGGCTAGCTTACCCGCACAAGTTATCTCCCACACGTCGCATGCTTCTCTGCCTTACATCATCTACTGTAATAGCATCCTTCGTCCACATGACATCGTTTCGCTGTTGAAAGCCTGCCCATAACCCCTGAGGACAGAACTCATGTAGCTGAGTTAATCCGGACACAAACATAACCAAAGAGCCTTGATATATCCACACAGCCCTGGGACAGTTCTACCACGAAGACGATGACCGCAGCGGGAAGGGGGAAGAGTAAAGCTGCCACAGTGTGTCTGGCGACCAACGCGATGCACATTGTCGTGGCCGAGTACAGTGAGTTGACGTCACCATCGCGGCGATAATATTCGTGTAAATCTCGGTACCATTTATTGATCCTGACGACCATCGCGGAACTAATTACTTGCTGTAACTACATTAGTTTTATTTCCTAGAATGTTGAATTGTGTTATAATTTTGGAAAGTAAGTGGAGGGAAGCGAGGGGTACGCGATAGGGTAGTTGGTTGAGGCACTATGCTACAAGAAGGAAGGTCGCGGGGTCGAGTACCGATGCGGTGGAGTTTTTCAATTTACCTAATCCTTCCAGCCGCAATATGACCCTGGGGTCGACTCAGCCTCTAACAGAAAAGAGTACCAGGAATATTCCTGGGGAGTAAAGCGCTGTCGGCGCATAACGCTGACAACTTTACCGCCATGTGTGAGCCGATTATCTAGATAATGTGGGAGCCTCGACGTCTCACAACCCTATGGGCCTCCACGGCCTGCTACAGGGATAACTTTACCTTTTATGTGAAAGGAAGCGATAGTTGTCTTTTTTATTGCGCTGTCCCAGAACTAGTCGGGACAACTTGCTTTAAAGGAAGGGCCTCTTATAGTGTAGTCGGGCTGTGGGCAGAGGTAAGAAATTCGAAACCTCCAGGATGCGAAACAATTCGCGTTGAAAGCGATGTCGACTCTCGAATACGAACAGAGCGCCGGTTCAGTAACAAAACCCTGTCCCGTCTCGCCTCCGGCCGCAGCAACCTGTTGCCTTCATTCTCCGATATTTTTTTTCCGCGCAATTAGAAACTCATCGCCCCAATAAATCGCTTACACGCAGCCCTTCCCGGATTATGCAGGGATTTGTGGTGACTGCCGTTTCGCTTTGCAGTAGCACACAGGGACGGACGTACTCTTGAGCGGATGTCATCTGTTAGCTTGATGACATGTTGACGAGAGCGGGTGCGTGTTCTCCAAATGGGGTGCGCATTGTTTCTAAACGTGCTCATTATATTCTCCATACGTCATAGGCCTTCTTGCTAATTTAATGCAGATATAAACCTGCAGTTACGAAACCGGGGCCCACTACGTATATCAGATTGCGCGCATTCAGAAAATAGTTCTCCTGTTATTGAAAGATGTCGCAGCTAAACCTTGCAGATTCTATATTGTGTATGTTCTTATACTACGGAGCAGTTTTGTAGAAATGTGATGAGCAAGACTTTCAGCTTCACGTAGATAAGTTTAAGTTAAAAGGAGTGAAAATAACACAGCACGCCACGAACAAACACAGAACGATACCAAGAATCTCCTTTTCAAGATAGACAGGCGGCACAAGTTCAGCCCCCATCAAGAAAGACGATAGGGGAAGGGACACGAACCTACTTGATTTATAAATTCTAACTTAATCAACAAAGTCTTAAAAACTTTAATACACCAGGAATCTGCTGCGTTTGTGGAAAAGTTGGATTTTGTGTATATTGTGCATTGCAGGCATTGTGTGTGTATTTTAGCACTCAGAACACCCATTGTGATAGTATTTTCCAAATAAGTATCGATGTTCCCTCTGAAGATGATCCGTAGGGATCGAAACATGTAAGGGTGCTAAGTTTTCAAGTAGTAAAAACTTAAATAGTCACACTGGACGGAGTTGTTTTGTCTCTGTAATTAAACACTACTATATGAAGACAGGAAAGATAGAGGGGCGGATAGAAGTGACAAGAAGACGTAAGAAGATGCTGGATGACCTTGGGGACAGAAGAGGATATTCTCAATTGAAGGAGAAAGCTCTAGATCGCATTAAGTGGAGGAATTGTTTTGGAAGAGACTGTGGACCTGTCGTCTGACAGATTACTGATGATGCTGATATGAAGACGTATGGGGAGTGGATATATAGAGTCACATATTCTTGACCTCGGCACTAGCTGGAGGTAAATGGTCAGCTTCACGCCCCAACCGCTTTACCCCGGGGGAACAGCCCCGGTACCCACTGGATAGGCGGTTGGGTGGACCTCAGAGCCGGTCTACATAACTTGGAGAAGGGGAACTCTTGACTCTACAGGGAATCGAACTCCGACCCCTCGGTGATCCAGCCCGTAGCCAGTCGCTATACCGACTGCGCTATCCTGGCTCCCGCCATGAAGCCAGTACAGTGTACGGTACTTATATGTACATTAAAGCCTCTGTAAACATTGTTAACTTCACCAGTAAGTGAGTTTCGTGGTAAATACACGCTCCGGCCGATATGTTTTCTAGGAAAAATTCAGCCGTCTATTTTGGATAGATGTTGGGTGGATTACAGGGTCGGTCTCGGCGTGGTAATGTCGTGAAGGGGAACTCACAACCGCTGTCAGAAATCGAAGCGTGGTTTTCGCCGATTATGGAACCAACCCAGTCCTACACCGGACAAAGTGGCCTAAATTTGGAGGTCACTTCTCTTTAATGTAAAGTTTAAAATTATTGCAGATTTTTCTCCAATCCCCTTATACACGCTTGGATACAAAAACAACTTTACTTTTGTAAGGAACCGATCTACGTAAAAACAGTTTGCACGTGGTTTCGTGATGGGAAGAGTTGAGAGTTCTGTCAGAAGAGTGAAGCAGTGGCAGGTGCGGGGTGTATGTTGCAACATGAATATCATATCGAGTAGCAAATTGTCACATCCGGAGGAGCATGTGATGCCTCGACACAAAATGTTTTGAAGTCCCCCTTCTCACACCCTCGCTGCGATTTTACAAGCCCTGCTCATCCTGTTTAGCGATGTAGCCCATCGTGAAGGCTTGGAAGTTCAAAAGGAGTGGCTGCCTGACGTACTTAGCTGAAGCGCCTTGGTATCGTGGTTAGGAGGTGGGTCCTCTGCTTTCCGAATATTTTGTCTTAATGGGAGTCGGTACAGTGAGTGGCTACGGGCTGGGCAACGGAGCAGTTAGAGTTCTAGTCCCGATAGGGTCAAGAATTTTTCTCTTCTCACAGAATTCCAGACCGATTCTGGGCTCCTCCCAGCCTCCTATCCAGTGGGTAAAGTAGCCGGAGAGTGAAGCTGACTACTTACCTCCAACTAATACCGAGGTCAAGAAAATTTGGGTGTATACATCCACTCTCCCCTATGTCTTCATGCCGTATTGCTTAATTAGTTAAATACAGGGACAACTTTACTTTTGCCTTTTTTGTCTTAATGTCTATTTGTTGAAGATATAATTCTGTTGTCATTGATGAACGTTTCCGATTCCCATGTTGAATCTAAAAGCCCACACTGTTAAAATGGAGAATGTTTGTAAAACCCTAAGGGAGGAAGATAAATTGAAAGCAAAGCCATGAGGAAAGTATAAGTAGATGAAGTAGTAAGAGCACGAGAATACTGCACCATGAGATGTTTCCTACTTTGTGTTCTTCGTCGCATAATATTAATATGAGCTAATCTTCCGGGCGTAAAGAGCGCGACATGCACCACGCACGGGAAACTGCACGTAAAATTTGAGTTTGATAATCTGAAGGGACGAGATCACTTAGGAGACAGGGAGTAAAAGAAAAAAAAAAAGTAAAAGTAAAGCTATCCCTGTAACAGGCCGTGGAGGCCCATAGGGTTGTGAGACGTTGAGGGTCCCACATTTTCTAGACAATCGGCTCATAGATGGCGGCAAGGCTGTCAGCCCTACGCGCCGGCCGCCCTTTATCCCCAAGAATATTCCAAGTATATTCCGGGTACTCATTTCTATTAGATGCTGAGTCTACCCCATGGCAATAATGCGGCTGGAAGGATTTGGTAAGTTGAAAAAAAGTCCAGTGATCTCATCGGGACTTGAACCCGCGACCTTCCGGCTTGTAGTATAGTGCCTCAAACAACTACACTACCGATTTACCTCGGAGTAGATGGTAAAATATCATTAAAATAGATCTTATAGTTAGAGAGTGTTAGGATGTGAACTACATTCCACTGAGACTGGATAAGGTCACGTTGCAGGTTCTTGTGAAAAAAGGTAGTGAACTTTGAGGTTCAACAAAATATGGGAAAATTCTTAACCCGCTAAGAAACTATTAGTTTTTTTTTTAGGAAAGAAGCCTGCAATATTGTGTTTTTCAGTTTTCAGTATCTAGTTTTATTTCTGCTCTTCTTTCTATATTTGAGATGAGTTACAACAGCTAAGCCTGTTTCAAGGTAAGCTCCTACTGAAGCACTTACCTCCCTTACAAAATGGATTGCTTCATATTAAGCCAATTTGAGTTCGCCTCAACCATGTTCTGCTCACAATTCCTATATTCCTGCTGAGAGGATTTAATTGCGGGTGCTGTAAAAGGGACCGCCTCTGTGGTCTAGTGGTCAGAATTCCTGGCTACAGATCCAGAGGTCCCGGGTTCTATTCCGAGCGCCACAAGATTTTCGGAGGAGTAGTGGGTCTGGAACGGGGTCCACTCAGCCTCATGAGGCTAATTGAGGAGCAATTTGAAGGAAATAGCGGCTCCAGTCTATTAAACCGAAATTAACGGCCGTGGCGATCCGTTGCGCTGACCACGTAGCACCCTCTATCCTCAAAAGTTGGGACTAACTTCGCCGACAAACGGCGGTCGCTCGGTCGGTATAGTTCGCTTGCGGACTATATACCACGGAGTTTTGGTGTAAAAAGGTAAAATCTCATTAAAAATATTACAAGTTTAATTCGCTGTGACAATCTGCTGTCCTATCATGTAAATATATTTTTCTTCGCTTACTAATTTTGTTCAGTATTGTCCCAAACATACCAGACTAGGGATCCGAATCCGTAACCCCTCCAAATCACCATCAGAGGTGACAACAAGTTCTACTGCTAATGGCTGCATATCCCAATTTGGGCCCTGGTCGCTTCCAAGACGTTGTCTTCTTTAGATTCTCGACTTCTAAAAGTCTTACAGGATGAGGATGTCAGCCTGAAGCCCAAACCGCCAATTTGCTTGGAGACCCCTAACCAAATAGTCCTGTTTTAGGGCGCCAGACACTCGCTCTTCACCTTGCCCTCATTCGCTACACTCCATGCTCTCAACCTGGATTTGCTGGCAGAACTTTTCATAGGAAATTTCTCACAACTTACCAAGGAGCACCTATTGGCAGCGTGCTCCTCTGTGTGACCCATGCCAGCTTTCGACCCCAAAGATGATAACTACATCCATGTATTTCCCACCCACCAGTATTTTACCTCACCAGTTAATTTCATTTATTCATTCATCAATGGCCCTACAGACCTGGCGTCTCCTTTAGTTTCGTAATCTTCTACACAGACGGTAGGACTCCTTGGACGAGTGATCAGCCCGTCGCAAGGCCGCTGCCTAAACACAGGACAACACAAACCCAGAATAAACGAATACACAGACAGTCTTGAGTGGAATTCTAACCCACGATCACAGCGTTCGAGTGAGCAAAAACCTTAGACAGAGCGGCCAACGTGCCAGGCTATAATTTAATATGCCATAAATTTACTAACAAATTGGGCCATTTAGCTACCAAGTAAATTGTCCCTATTTATTAAAGCCATCTGGCGGCTTAGTTAGAATATACACATAATATTGTAGCGTGTTTGGGTATGTCACGCTACAAATAAATTCACGTGGTGTTAAATATAGCGAACCTTTATTGCAATTCACTTGCACACTTGTTCTTCACCGATACAATCACACGCTTTACAATCCTTATCACTTGCAGTATTACAATGACTGCTTACAATATCTCGGCCAGTACATCTGTATCTCTAGGCGTCTATCGCGAGACTCTTATCGAATGTATTGCCTTCTTATATGTCTGCGGCCGTTGCTCTGCATTGGACCTTCTGTTGTAACCGTGGAGACTCCTGTTAGAACTACAATATCACCATTGTTTCCAATGCAACGGTCTATTCCAGTGTTTCCATAGAAGTGACTCTTCTGAATTCCAAACAAGTTACAATATTTTTATTAAGAACTTTGATGTAGTCAAATAAAGCTACATGACTAGAATTTGGTACAACAGATGCTTACATAATTTTGAAAGGAAAATCTATGGAACTAACACATAGCAGAAGTATAAATATCTATACAGTCCTACAGAAATACTCGTATTAGCTATGTTAACAGTGTTGAACATTCGTGGTGACAGTGTTCAATGCAACTTATCTGCTGACGGAGCAGACCAGAAGTTCTTCATCGGAGTTAATTGAGGACCTAACGAATAGACTGGCCTCCAGAATAACACACAAAATGTGTGACTTACCGACCGACTGAATTACTTAAGAAGCGAGCTGCTAATTATCTGCCCCTCCGTGGCAGAGATTCATTCTTGGATTTTGAAGGACACACAAGTGACCTAATTATATGGTTTTGGAAACCAAACCTTTATCACAACAAGCCAGACATAGGCCGCGTCTCGAAATTGTTTAATTCATTCATATCACCAAAATACGTTACGCGTTTTAATACAGGATGTCCGAGAAAGTCGGGAAAAGAAGAAAATTTGTTTACAGAAGAAGTGATCTTACATTCCTGTAACAAACAACTGATACTGCTCTTCTCGTCCGTCTTCAGTACATTCTCTTTCTCAGCCTTTTCCTTTTTAATTCGATTTACTCTTTTATTCGTATATTCCCGATCATCACATCGCACTCGTAAATTTTTCGTGCACGTCGAAAATGATGAATTATGGGTGCATTCTTATGCTCAGTTTTCTTCCTCTTTCTCTAAATCCATTTAACCATATTTCTTTTCTCTCCCTTAATCTCACCCTCCGTTATCTTCGTCTTGTATATATTCCTCGCTTTCTTCTTTCTTATAATTTTATTTTAGTTATTCCTATATCCATATTCGTATTTCATCCTAACTTGTTCTCTTTTCCTTCACTCTCTGCTTCCTCCCTTTTTATCTTCTGTTCTTCTTGTTTTATCTATCTCTATTCCTGTTTATTAAACTTTTTATATTTACAGATATTCTCCTCTTACACATTACTCTTTTATTTCTTCAATTTACCGCCTGTTTTATCATAATTCTTGTCACATTACTTCTCCTCCCTTCATCGCATTTATTTTTCTCTCGACTTTTCTTTTCCCTCCACTTATATCGTATCCTTTTATTCATTGTTCTTATTGTCACTTTGTTCTCAATTTCCTTTTCTTCTGATATTTTCCCAGTTCTCATCCATCTCATCATCCTTTCTTCAATTTTTGTCCGCCATCTAATATGGTTTTCCATATTTTCCCTTTATTTCTCTCGTTCTCCTTCGCCGCACTTGTTCCTCCTTACATTCCTCTAGCTTCGCCTTTGTCTTCTTCATTCCCTTATTCTCCCCACTTCCACATTCTACTCACCTGCAGCCCTTCAGACCAGAGCCCGCCAGTATTCTGCATGCGATCCTGCAGCGTTCGTAGAACCACGGTTTGTCTGACATTTGTTAGTGTTTGACGCGGGTTCAAACCCTGATGCTTCGAGCCGCCCGGGACCCGCGAAGCCATTTCCCTTATTTGCCTGCCCTCGCCGGGGATTCTACTGCTGCTCGCTTACATGTGCGGTACAAATATTTTATGTCAGCCTGCAGAGTATGCAAACTGCAGCTCTCTCCTCACGCTCAGGGGTGTCCTTTCTGTTTAAAGCCGAACGCTCTGTTCCTTACTCCGATTAAACTTTTTCAAACTTCCGGAGTTTCGTGGCCATTAAAGGCGATTTTATGCGTCATTTTCAAGTATATTTGCCAATGTCGTAACTATTGCATAGAGAGTCTGGCGATGAACTAGAAATGGTTTGCTGGTTTTGAAATGAGATGTAGAGAAAAACTGCTAATATACACCAATCCATCTCTTTTCTTTTTAATTACCTTCCGTTAGCCATGATGCTTGTCTAAACATCCATGTGGAAACGACGCTTCATGGTTAATGTAGGATCTTTAAGTCCGATATGGTGATGCAACTTTAGCAAGTTCTAATTCTTGATACAAATAACTTCGTGGAACTGAGACATTTCTGAGAAGCCGCCAGTTGCGCACCCGTTCAAGACCTTACCAGATCGATCCAGGCCATACCACCCCATCCTATTCTTCTAAGATCCATTTTATTATTAGCCACCCACTTAGGCCTTGGTCTTCCAAGTTGTCTCTTTCCTTCCGGCTTTCCCACCAATATCCTATATGAATTCTTCTTCTCTCCATTCGTGCTACATGTCCTTCCCATTTCATCCTCCTCGACTTGATCATTCTAATTATATTTGTCGAAGAGTACAAATTATGAAGCTCCTCATTATTCAGTTTTCTCCAACTTCTCGTCACTTCATCTATTTTCGGTCCAAATATTTTCCCCAACACCCTATTCTCAAACACCCTCAGTCTGTGTTCCTCCCTTAATGCTAGAAATCAAATTTCACGCCCATACAATACCACAGGTAAAATAAGGTTTCCTATATTTTAATTTTTTGGTTTTAGACAACAGGAGAAGGCGAAAGGTTGTGGACTGAATGGTAGCAGACATTACCCGAATCAAATCTCCTCTTAACTTCCTCCTAAATAAAATTTGTATCTGTTTTATTCCCAAATATCCGAATTATGCCACATCTTGTTTGTGGAACAGTGTTCGTATGTTGGGCTCATGTGTTGCGGGCTTGTCGCTGCGTTCGGGCGATACCCGTTGTTTTATATTTCATGTACGCTTGCTGTTAGCCTTTTATAGTTTCAGAACGAGAACTGGAAAATAGTTTACTTCCAGTTATACACATACAGTAACTTACAAATTAAGTAGCAGAGCAGAGACAGAAGAGAATATTTTCAGTGTGACAATTTGGAACATGAAAATTGCTACCTACGAGTACGTGACAGTTAAAATCGCCGCAAATAATACGTTAGTGTGTTGTGCCCTTCAATTCTTACTTTTGCTAAGAGAGCAATATTCTGCAAAAATGGAGATAAAGATGTAGTCTTTTAAAACGAAGAGAAAAAGCATTTTTCACCATTCCCTGACTATTTAGCGCACTGCAAAGTCTCGACTTTGAGAAGCTGCCAGCCAACGGTACTGCTGCCTTAGTTAAGAAGAGGGAAGAGGCAAAGGAGGTGAAAAACCGATAAGAGGAAAGGAGAGATGAAACGGAAGTATCATCAAAGGAAGATAGAAAACAGAGAAGAAAACGAAAAGAATCGTAGGCTTCAAATAAGGGATGAAGGTGTAGGGAGTGGAGGGGGTGTTCTTATATGCTACATGTTGAATATCAGTCTTAGAATTCGATTTCACGGATCCAGGGCTCGGAGCGCGACACTGTGCACCCTTTGACGTCACTCCTCGCTGCACTGACACTAATGCTTTTGTCGCCGTGCAGTAAGGTCAACGGTGACTGAATATCATAGGCGTTGCCTTGCTCACATTCCTGCAGTTATGAGAATATAGACTTTATCGTCTGATCTATGTACTCAATTACCAACTTCTACTAACAAATGAACTGTCTCACTAACTGATCAGCTTGCTGGATGCTTCACTGTCACTGATTGACAAAGAAACACATAAGCAAACTAACTGCGTAAACTCTTTTACCCTGAAGATGGAAGAAATATCTTTCTACGAAATTTGCGCTGTCTTCGAAATCCACGGCGTTACAAATCAGAATTTACCTCCCTGAGAACCTCAAGTCCACCAGGATCAGTATTTGTCTCCTAAGGGAAATGTTCTGCGCCAGCGTTGGTATACATGGATCAGGTGACCATCCAGGTCTCGCCTAGGCTCGATCCACGAGCGTGTCAGTTTCGAATCCTATATATCGCGAAAGCAATTCACTCAGTTTCAGGATGGGAGTCACATATGCAGGAGACCTCGCCATAACTAAGACAGCTAGTCGCCGTCTTCCTATATTGACGGTTCGGGTTCGATCCCAGGTCACGCACCATTTGTGCTGGAAGAAGTGGCACTAGTGCGGGGTTTCTTCCAGTACTTCTCTTTCCCCTCCACTTCTCATTTCACCAATTTCTTCATATTTATCAATTCTATCGTTGCCAAGAATGGTGGAGCTATACCTCCACTCCCGTATATGACTTCATGGCATAGTATGGCAAAAGGTAAAGGTATCCCTGTGCTTAACTAATTAAGCACTACGCCATGAAGGCGTATGGGGGAGTGGATATATAGATCCATATTTTCTTGACCTCGACACTAGTTGGAGGTGAGTGGTCACCATCACGCCCCGGCAGCTTTACCCCCGTGGAAAGAGCTCCTGTACCCATTGGATAGGAGGTTGTGTGGACCTCAGAGGCGGTCTGGATGACGTGGAGAAGAGGAAATTCTTGACCCTACCGTGACTCGAACTCTGACCCCTCGGTCGTCCAGCCCATAGACAGTCGCTATACTGACTACGCTATCCCGGTTTCTCTTCATGGCACAATACTTAACTAATCAAGCACAGGGACATCTTCACCTTTCTGTCATCGACGATATAGATTTTCGGCACTGACAGCGTCGTTATATAACCAACTCAAAAGAAATTAAGTAAGGCGCACAATCGAGGCTGCGAAAACTCGATGGTATTAGTTCGAGAGTGCGAGATCTGAAATCAAGGAACCAGTCAAATGTCAGTTGTTCGGATTTGGTGTTTCCCAGTTTTGTGATGCGCGGAAATGGCTATGTCACACAAAGGGATAATACTTGTATTATTATTTGATGTGTTATTGATTACGGATAACTCACACTGACGGTATTACGGCGCCAGGGCTTCGATCCGCGGTATCCCACAAACACGCGGTAGCAAACTTTGGTAAAGAACGTGTATGAACTGAAACTTCGCCCAGATATATTTCTTCTGAAGGCATAAATTCAAAATATGACTGTAACATCCCCCCGATATTTCTGAATACGTTCAAGTGAAAGGATAGTTTCACCGCCCAGCAGCTTTAGCTCCAGGGAAACATATACGTGTTTCTACTGAAGAGAGATTCAGCTTCTGTCTGGGTGCAGCAAGGAATTGGTAACCAATGTCCCAACTACGAGACAAGCGAAGGATGCGTCTGGTACGACATGGACTTATACCACGCAAGGTTGAAATGAAAAAATGTCTAGAAAATTTTAGTCAGAAAAGCTCAATGAAAAATACTACTTGAAGAGATTTATATTTATATAGATAAGAGTAAACCATTAAAATGCGTATTAAAGGAAAAATAAGATATGGGCTGGCATGAATTATCTCAGGGCAGGCTGCTAACAGTATAATCGATTACTTAAAATTATCAGGAAAAAAAATCTCTGTCGTGGATAGTTGGTTTATTTATTTCCGATAGTAAAATTTAAAATTTATAAAGTTATGACATGCATTAATAATTAATACCTATATTCCATTATTAACTTTACGAAGTTTACAACTAAAAATATTTAAACTTAACCATTGTAACCAATTATTTTACTGGCACTATTACATTTCTCCCCTAGTTCTCAAGAGAACGTCGGATTAATATCTCAACATACACCACACATGTCTCTCGTCAATCGGCTTGACCTTTAATCGTTATGAAAACAGCAATCGGTCTAGCGAAGTAACATATACTTGAAAGTTCTACAGTTAGAAGTAAAAGTATTACTCATGTGAACATACTATCCCTGTATGGAGGCCCATAGGGTTGTGAGAGGTTGGGGCTCCCACATCTTCTAGACAATCGGCTCACAGATGGCGGTTAGTTTGTCAGCCTTACGCACCGGCCGCCATTTACCGACAGGAAGATTCCTGGTACTCATCTCTGTGAGAGGCTGAGTCGACCCCAGGGCCATAGCGCGGCTGTAATGATTAAGTAAATTGAAAAAATCCAAAGCAATGGGACTCGAACACACGACCTTCCGGCTTGTAGCATAGTGCCTCAACCAGCTACGCTACGCGGGCTCCCACGTGTGAATATGAATGTATGTTATTTCAATACGTGTTCCGTTGTCTGTTGGAGTCATGAAGTCGCCACCTGTGGTTCTCGAGACAGTCGTGAAACGATCTTGAATTTGTGCCTGGTTCCTAGTAAGTTATATGAAATGTTTCTACCTTTGGAAATTCTGCATTCAGAACAGACCGATCAATGCAAAGTGCACGCGACTAGCAGGAGTGTGTAAGGTGCTTAGTAGCCAAGTAAATCCACACAAGCACAATCGTAACTTGGTGAAGTACGTAACTCGGACTTTCGGTCGATACATACCCGGTGCTTAACTCAAAGAAATCTTTCATAACAAGTATAATAATATGTACAGCGAAGTAGCACTTTGGGAACTTTTCGACACAGACATAGCGTGTGCGAAGTAACACAAAGGAAGCATGTTCACATATACATTGAAGTAACGTGCAGTAAACCTTTCGACACTAACACATCTTGTGTGAAGCAGAGCGCACAAGCAGATGGACTCAGTCACATGTTTTGTTAATTGTTATGTGGACGGAGACAAAATTTTCAGTATAACGTTATATGTTAAATATTATAGAAAAGCCACAGAGCAGGGACAGCTCAGCGACTAAGGGCTAGACGAGCAAGGAATTGGGGTTTGATTCAAGGAGAAGCAAAAGGGTTTTGTCCTCTGCATTTTGTCCAGACCCACCCAGGTTCTTCCTATACAATGGAGACCAGGGGTTGTTTTTTTTTTTCCAATGATAAGGTGGAAAGATCGCGAAGTTGACCACTCTGGTGTATTCAGTGCCGAGGTTGTAAGTCTGCTGTCCCATTCGGGAGTTGGTAAAGCACAGGACTGCATTACCTTTGCCTTACCTACAGCCTTCTATCCAAACACGGGGAGGGGATTTCCCATGCTCAACGCAACAGAAATTTAATGCCGACCATTCACCTGTATTTAGGACCAATGTTGAGAATGAGTGGATAATTACCTCCAGAGAAAGGGGCCAATTTTGATTTCAGACCTACTTCTAACGGACAAATTGTATTTTCCCCTTTGCTGTACAATTTTTGGCAGGGCATGTAACACTTATGAAGCAGAAGAGGAATGCGTATAGGAGTTTGGCCGGAAAGCCGGAGGGAAAGAGACGTGGGTAAACGGTAAAAGGTAAAGTTGTCCCTGTGCTTAAATAAGCACCACAATGAAGGCGTATGGGGGAGTGGACGTATAGATCCACATTTTTCTTGAATTCGGCACTAGTTGGAGGTGAGTGGTCAGCATCACGCCCCAGCCGCTTTACCCCCGGGGAAAGAGCCCCCGGTACCCATTGGATAGGAGCTTGGGTGGACCCCAGATCCGGTCTGGACGACATGGAGAAATGAACATTCTTGACTCCACTGGGACTATGTCCAGTACCAATCGGTATACCGACTACGCTGTGTGAGTGGGATGATAATATTAAAATTGACATTAAAGACATAGGATGGTGCAGTATGGACTGAATTGATCTGGCGGAGGATAGGGAACAGTGGAGGCTTCTTGTGAACACGGTAATGAATCATCGGTTCCATAAAATGTTGGGCTTCTGAAGAAGGGCTCAGCTCCATGAAGTTGGTTAGTTAGTTGAATCTGTTTGCTTTGTAGAGTGTCATTAAATAATAACTCAGTCCGTAGGAAAGCGCATTCGTTCATTGCAGACAGAAACCTATCAGCGAGGGCCGTCAGACACGTTGGGTCCATCTGGACTTCATCACGAAATGAAGCTCCATATGACAGAAAACCCACATCACACTAACTCTGTTACAACGTGGTGGTAGCTCGTGTACCTTTCCGCGGTTCCATCCGTTTGTTTAAAAATTAACCAGAGCAGATGTAGCCTGTAATTTCGGCTTCTCTCCTGTTGTGCAACATTTGTTACAAAAAGGAGACACGGTTATACTGCTTCAGTGAGCAATTTTTGTACTTTGCGAAATAACCTACAGTTAATCCACAATTCGTTGTAATTTACCAATATAGACCAATATTATTCCGCGTGTAATTGTCTCGTACAGTTAAAAAGTAAGCTGTAGAATCACATTGGAAACATTGCGCAGTCAACTGCACATCAGCAGTGAAATGGTGTACTCCAATGGAGTAAGTATTTTATAAATGTTTTCTCTGCTATAGTTCATAAATAATTTATCTCAATGTTCGTTTGTTACGCCGATCAGAGTGGCCGCACGGTCTAAGGCATGAACTATCTTCGCCCGCTTAAACACTGGGATCATGAGTTTGAATCCCAGTTGTTCAGGGGTGGACTTTAATACTCGTGTTAGCGACTCTCAGAGCTCTGCTAGCAGTGTTAGTAATAAACAGCATGCCACTTCATGGCCCAGAAACCCTGCTAGCGTTTAACGTAGGGCAGCCTATGCCCGAGTGTTGCTAAATTCCCAGGTCTTACAATTATTCTGCCTCTTTTCTACTGGGACATAGAACTCTGCCAACCTCGAGTGACAAAAATTGCATTCGCGTATACAAACTCTCGCCCTTAGTTGTACACAGGAAGGGTGTGTCGCAACCCTCGAGGGAAATAGTGCGAGGGTACCTGACTTGACTGCAGCAGCGCACAGGTAGAAACGACTAACACACTTGTGCTCGGCTTAAAATGGTTATCTCTCTGCTGAAAGGAAGCTACAATATGTGCTTCAAGGTGCTGGTCTCGAAGGACCCAGTCGGTCAACACAACAGCCTGCCCCTCTGACCTCTCAACAAGGCAATCCTTCGTTCATTCATTTTCATCTTATTCAGTCTTAACACCATTAGTTTCTCCCCCAGGGGTTAAACAGCCGGAACGTCAAACCAGTCACTCGCTTTCATTTACAGATGGCGGATTAAATTGTGGATATGTACCTCCATGTGTCTTTATCTTTTATGGGCGAAACGAGAAACCTACAAGCAATTTCGAGGTAGAGGAGTCATCAACAAAACAACGAAGTAAATTATATTTTACAATTTTATTAATATGAATAACATATCAATAGTATAATGAATATTTTGTGTCATTCTACCACTGTATTTGTACATGGCTCCCCTAGTTTGATATCATAACGTAACAGATTAAAACACATGTAACTGTAAATACATACATAGTACGTACAGCCGATTGGTTAGAAACTCTTAAGAGACGAAACTATTTTAGAGATCTTGACATGAAGTACCTCACCTCATGACGGTTTATGAGGGAATGTGACAGCATTATATTCCGCTGAAATTATCAGTGGTACTCATTTGATTGGGGGCCGAGCTGATCCCTGAGTCGGGGAATAGTGTAATCATATCCATACCGGGAACCGAATCCGACTCACGTATCTCGTACTCAGTCACTTTCATTGGGTAAAACAACATCGACTTAATAGCTAAATACGAACGTTGACATAAGGTAGAAGGAGTTTAGGAAATGAAATTGTACACATTCACAAGTAAAAGTGAAATAATTTACAGACATTTTGTTAAAAACTCCACCAGGCGTACACATTTTGAAATTACACGGGACAGACAATTCTGTGAACCATTTCACGACGCCCTCAGTACCTGGGCTATATTGCGTCGCATGGTAGGATGGGTGGGCAACTTGTGGATGATTATACAGTTCCTGTAAATGAACAGACACGGTCTGGTGAACAGGAGAGCCTACACAGGTTGCAGTACGCCTGTGTCCCATCTGGACGGGGTAATGAGAAACTTTTCTATCCCCACAGGGATTACACAGGGATTCCCTTAGGTTCAGCCCGTAACATGGTAACTACAAATGATGGGGCTATGCGGCTAATAATATGTATAGTGTTATAAACAATAAGGGAGGAACATAGACTGTGGGCGTTTGAGAAGATTAGGACCGAAGAGAGATGAAGTGACAGGAGGTTGGAGAAAACTGCATAATGAGGAGATTCATGACTTGTACCCTTCTCCGAGTATAATTGGAATGATCAAGTCAAGGAGGATGAGGTGGGCAGGGCATGTAGCACGAATGGGGGAGAAGAGGAATGCATATAGGATATTGGTGGGAAAACCAGAAGGAAAAACCACTGAGAAGACCAAAGGGTAGATGGGTGGACAATATTGAAATGGATCTTAGAGAGATATGATGAGTTGGTATGGATTGGATTGATGTGGCTCAGGATAGGGACCAGTGGAGAGCTCTTGTGAACACGATAATGAACGTTTGTGTTCCATAAAATGCTGGGAAATTCTTGAGTAGCTGCAGAATTTGTATTTTCTAGTATTTCCAGCATACTTCTTTCTGTACGTGTGCGTGCTAAACTTTCTACTCATCTAAGATTCTAGGTGAAAAGGGAGAAAATGTGAAGCTTCTTGCCGTAAATTTCCCTCTTCCTTTTTGTTGTTCTTTGGCAGACTGGGGTAAAAGCATGGAATAAAAATATGCACCTTCAATAGAGATGCTGTTTGCTCCTGTACTTTGTGAGAAGCCCTTCCCTCTCTCAGTTTGCAGTTGCAGTTCGCAGTCGAACTGTAAACAGAAGATGCTACTGTTCACTAACACCAAAATCTGTGTAATAGTGTGTACAGTAATTCTGCAGTACGTAGTAAAGTAAAACGCACACTGCCAAAGAAAAGTTCAATCTGGCAAATCTTCTTGCAGCTTGTAATCACCCCTTTTGCTTTTCGGGAAGAACACAGCGCTCAGCCTTCTGACTAGGGCTTCTCTTCGGTTTTTGTACCGTTGGTCATGTCTCATGATTGTATACACAAGCACAGGATATAGAACTGTTGTATTTGCTCTCAGAGACGCTTCAAACCAGGTCAGGTTCCCGTACAGACACATGAACTATCAGTGCACTGAGCCTCTTCCGGACGGAGAAGCTGGGCACAGTGTCAACTTTACATCATACCTGCGTGTACGTGCTAGGACACCAATGTGCGGAACTTCATATGCTCCGGTTACCGTTGAAGTAGGTTATTTAACGACGCTCTCAGTATCGAGACTATATGGTTTTGGCTCGGCGCAGAAATACGTATCATTTTTTTACTTAACATTTTAATTACTCTTAATATGTGCTCACATATTCAGGGGTAGTACAGGGTTACTACGAATGATTCATTCCATTTCAAAACACTATTGGTCGCCCCGTGCTTTTCCGTTTACACAGACAACCAGTATCCTTAAACTGCCTATACCACCGCAGAATGCTCTGTTTACATGGTAGTTCTGCTCTGAATGCACGCTGCACTGCAATAACAGACGAACATCTCGCATATTCCAACACACAGAAACTCTTTTCCAGCTTCGTCGCAATTTTGCGAGGCACTGCACTCATGCTGCCAACTGGTGTATCACGATGCAAACTTGGTGAGGTTGCGGTTCTTTTCATGTACAAATCATATTTGTATGTATATTAATTTGGAAAATATAGTGTTTTCAAATGGAATGAATCATTTGTAGTAACCCTGTATTATATTGAACAACTATTTGGGAATTCGTCAAAAAGCACAGGAAAACCTGACAGTATTTCTGGTCCGGGATTCGAACGACTGAGCTTCAGAATGTGGATAACTCTACCGAATGCACGGTAGAATGGACTGCTCCATTGCTATAACATATGCAGTCAGGGTGAGTTGTTCTGTATGTTACCTGCTCTACACTTTCACTAGCCGGGATAGCTCAGTCGGTGTAACGACTGGCTACGGGCTGGACGAATGAAGGGTCGGAGTTCGAGTCTCTGTAGGATCAAGAATTTTCTCTTCTCCACAGCGTCAATACAGTTTCAGGGATGCACCCCGCCTCCTATCCAATAGGTGCCTGGGGCTCTTTCCCCGGGGGTAAAGCGGCCGGGTCGTCAAGGTGACTACTCACCTCCAGCTAGTGCCGAGGCCAAGTGAATGTGGGTCTATACATCCATTCCCCTATACGTCTTCATAACGTAGTACTTAATTAAGCACAGGAATAACTTTACCTTTACTCTACATTTTCTCTCGTGTTTTCGTAACCTAATAATTATTTTATGAAAAATGGTCATTTCGTTTTTCACTCAGGTAACGATATGTGTAGAGTGCCAATTTAACGCACAGTAGATTTAATGGAGGCCTACAGACCGCAGTGAGTATATGGATGTATGGTATATTTAAGTTCGTGTTACGTGTGTATTAAGATATCTAGCTGCAATGTGTCATTCTTCGTTTTGTCAGTGTATCAATGAGACATAATTCAGATCCTGTAAGCTTACGGCAAGAAAATGGTCCAGTGTTATTCACTTGTCATCTTATACCACGTATAACTTCTGTTATAATTCGCTTTTTGCGAGGTCTATAAAGAGAGAATGAATCACTAGATGAATCTAAGGCAGAAATGAACGTCGAAAGCAACGGCACAATAAAATTCATAGAAGAATATTTAAAATGTTATTGATAGTGTAACAGGATCGGTCTGTATGAATTCGTGCAGTTTCTGTATATGTGGAGCGGGGAAGCACATGACTGGAATTCCTAACGTGTCGCCCATCTTGGGTTAGGCAAGAAAGGGGGGGGGGAAGAGGTTGAGGATGGGGTAAATGACGTTCTCAAAATAAACTGCAGCAAAGGGATTTCGTGGTAACCTCAAACTTCAAGTCCACAACTTTGCAAGTGCCTGGTTTCTTTCAAGACGTTCAGCTACCTGCTACAGCCATTTGCAGGTTCTGGTGTGAGGCAGCTGAACTCAGAGCAAGAAAATGGCTGTGCCTTGCCAAAGCTCGGATCTGCATGTGTAGCAACAACTTCAGCTATACAAGGGTATATAAGAAACTAACTGATCTGTTAGCCAACTAAGCGAAGTATAACCAACGATGTATATAAAATAATAACTAACAGAATCGCTGGGTTTTTGGACTTTTCCCATCGTCCTGTATTCTAAAAAATAGAAAACACGACGTTTCGGAAACTGGATCTGTTTCCGGCCTCGGGTGAAGGGGAAGACTCAGTTGGGCCCCTTAGAAGGAGCTAATCCCAATTTAGTATACCGGACGGTGGAAGAAGTGCAAAAACCCAGTAATTCTGTGTGCTATGCACCATCATCAGAACCATTTAGAATCTAAGCTAATAACTGATCAATCCACAGGTTACATAAGTACCTAACTATTTAAGTAAATAATCAATAAGTAACTAAATAAAGTCCGTTAGTAATTAAACACGATAGTTAATTGTCACTCACTGTACATTAAGTAACAAATTATGACCTAAGTGTGAAGGGTATTATGCTCTGTGACGTAACACCATCTAGTCCCGTAGATGCCCACTGATGTTTCAGAGGAACTTACTGCCTCCATCTTCAGGCTTGAAGAGTAATCCAAGAAAGAAACAAACAAGAAGCGAGGGGGAGAACAGAGCTTGCTCTTTGACCCTGAAAATGGAGAGTATGTTCCTTCTACCTTCCGCCTTATTATCCGACATTACGGTCCAGAAGTTTGCACTCTTCATAGTCACTGCTGTGAGAACATCAAATCAAACTAAATAACTTCCGTCGGGATAGAGCAGTCGGTATAGCGACTGGCTGGAACGACCGAGAGGTCGGATTTCGAATCCCGACATGGTGAAGAATTTTCTATTCTCTGCAGCGTCCAGACCGGTTCTGGGGCCAACCCAGCCTTCTATTCAATGAGCACAGAGGGCAATTTCCCCTGTGGTAAAGCGGCCGGGGCATGAAGCTGAGAACTCACCTCCAACTAGTGTCGAAGTCAAAAATATATAGATGTATACATCCATCCCCCCCCCCTTACGTCTTCATCGCGCAGTGCTTAGTCGGTAAGCACACGGATAACTTTACGTTTACTCTGTAACCAAACAAGTACCGGGTCAGAATTGAAGTCCTTACTAAGAAACTATCCAGGTACGAAAATCTAGATCAAGGACAGATCATTTTATTTATTTACATATTTATTTATTTGTTAATTTAACGACGGTGTCGTTAACTCCAACTCTGTAGCTTCGTAAGTTAGTGAGAAATGAATTGCATAGGATGTGAAGGAAGCGGCTTTCGGATAATAATAGTACTTGTAAGGAGAGACTGGGGAAACCACGAGAAGCCTCAGAATAACAGATGTCGCGGCCGAAAAATTGAGTAAATGTCCAAAGTGTTACATCTTGAACACCACGTACCCGGCATAACATGCGAAAAACATTAACTGACTAAATAAGGAACTATAGTGTCTGATTAGATCTGCACTATACAGCCTTCTCTAAGCAGCTGATAGTTACTTCGCTGGTCAAAACTTTCCATGGTTTGTAACTTGATTGTTCATTAATGTGCTCACAAAAGCATGTCATTAGATCATAATCTGATTTGAGTCAACGCACTGCCAGAGTACAACGCGTGGAACTAGGAGTTGGGATTTAATAAAGAGTAACTTCCCTTCAGACATCTACAATGATTTAGTAACAAAGGAAACGATTAGTCACCGTAAATGCGCCTGAAGTAGCTGCAACACACATTGTATCTAAGATTCAATTTTCTGTGTATAATTTAGTTCCATGAGAGGCCTGAAATTCCCCTGCCAGTTCGTTGTACCACTGCCAGAACAGTCTGAGTGTACCTTGGTTCGAACCGCGGAATGCAGCCACGGATTTAAACTGACTTTATTCTAGTTTCGAAGTGACATTTACTACACGTTTCTTAGTAACCTTACTAATCAGCTGCAAGTGTGTTTCTGCTTCTTCGCGTGATTACATTTTTTCAACGTTAAAATTCCACATTAATTTGTCGATTATTTTAAACTCGTTACAAAGTGCTGGGATAGTGCAGTAGGTATAGCGACGGGCTAATTGCTGGACAGCCGAGGGATTGGATTTCGAGTCCCAGCAGGGGTTAGGTTTTTCTCTTCTCCACGTCGTCCAAATCGGTTCTTTGGACCAGGCGACTTCCTGTATACTGGATATCGGGGTCTCTTTCTTCGAGAGTAAAGCTGTCGAGGCGTGAAGTTACCACTCACTTCAAATTACTGCCGAGGTCAAGAAAACTTGGGTCCGTACATCCACTCCCACATACGTCTTCATGGCATAAGGACTATTCATATTCTTTCTTGTTTATGTAGATCATGTTACTGGTGGTCACCTGCTCACCTCTTCCGGAGGGAAGCTGTCCTCGACAGAAGTACATCATTTCCTAGAGGAGGCTAGCAGCAGTTCTTAAAATTTTCTAAATTCGCTTAGTGGGGGGTGGAGTCCAGCTGGGTCCACTCGGCACGGCGGCAACTGGTTGGTCTATTGTACCTGCCTTGGGTGATTATGATGATGCCGAATTTGGTGGAATGAAGAATGGCAGAGGAAACCGAAGTACTCGGAGAAAACTTGCAACAGCGTCACTTTGTCCACCACAAATCCCACTTGACCAGACCCGCGATTGAACCCGGGCCGCCGCGGTAGGAAGACAGCGACTAACCGCCTGAGCTGTGGCGCGGCCTTGTGTGTATGTTGCTCCAGGCGTGAGTGTAATGCACTTTAATATACTCACATTGTGACCACAGGTAATTTCAAATTTTGCGGGGCCCTGCGCTAATGTTCATCGCCGGGCCGCTGGGAAATGAAATGTGTGGTGGGATGTGGGTGTGTGCTAGACGCTTTGTTATATGTTAGAATAAATGAAGACAGCAAACTGAAACAAAACGTTTTTGTTGCGCCTAAATCCTTGGACGTCTTTGAGCTTCCACCTCTCGTGGGGTCCTAGGTCATGGTCTGCTTCACCTATGCGTTTATCTGCCCCTGATTGTGACATTACAAATGTCCTTTCCTTTAACCCTATGTGTGCTGAGTTTTTTATGACTGTTTTAGGATAAAGAATTAGAAAGGACCTGTAATATAACCTAGCCTAAATTAATGTAAGAACACAACCTACCCTAAAGTAATATAAGCTAAGGTAATGTAACTTTATGTGCAGTTAAGTTAAACTAACCTAAGTAACCTTAGACCGCGCCATAGCTCAAGCGGTTAGTCGCTGGCTTCCCACCGCGGCGGCCCGGGTTCAATCCCGGGTCTGGTCAAGTGGGATTTGTGGTGGACAAAGTGGCTCTGGGGCAGGTTTTCTCCGAGTACTTCGGTTTCCCCTGCCAATCTTCATTCCACCAATTGCTCCACAATCACCCTCACCTATCATCTGGGCTGGTACAATAAGCCAGAAGTGGCCTCAGTACACCCACCCCACTAGCAAGAAAAAAAGTAACGTTAGCTAACATGTCAAGAGAGGTATGTGTACGTCTGTAGCACAGAACAAATTAATACGGCATGTTAGTCAGGCTTATATACAGGCTTTTCTAGCAGTTTCAGTCGTTATCTTTGGTTCGCCTCTTAGGCTTTCACAGTGGTCATTAATACTTACATTTCGTAAATATAAGAAAAATTTATAAAACTAAAATAACAAGATGAGCGATTGTTTGATTGGTGTCACCAACATCTGAACTAAGATAAAATCTATTTCTTTTCACGGCGATCATCAGAAGTGGTTAATAATATGACAATTCCAGGACATTTGTTTCTAGTATGAAGTATATCTTTCTTCAAGGTTATAAAGACTGAGGCAGTATGCTCCTCTGTAATGTTGGTACTCTATACTAGACAGCCATATCTTGTCACGCGTATGGGTGACTCATAAGACGGGTTTTGGATTGGACGATTGGATTTATTGCACCTTATACATTCACACTGTTCCGGGTTACGGGTAATACAGGACCGTTGCTATTCTACACACTTTTCAGTTCACCGTTGCACAAGCACTAGGGTTCTTAGGCTTCATTAGTCGTATCCTGGCAACGGATTTATAACACTCGCACCATCACTTCAAATCATACATAAAGTCTTATTTTCACAGCCTAACTCCTAACTTGCCATTATTCTGCAGCTACCAGTTCCGAAGACTCGATTCAGTTCAATTCCTCATATCCTTCCGCAGGCTGACGTCCCAAAACTCCACTCTTCGCTTCATTCTACTACTGTTCTCTGCTCCTTCTACTCTGTCTCAACTCTTCAAGCGACCTTCTTTTTCCCTTTATGACCTCTCTTCATGGATCCCACGGATCCGTTACCTAGCAATCGATGTCCTGTTGTCCCGTGCGCTTGTGTTGCGGGAATGGGTTTACCGAGCCGTTGCTTAGCAATGGGTATACACGTCACAATAAGAATATTCACGACCGATAAGACCTAAAAACTTGAATAATGTCTTGTCATCAACGGTTATGAAATTCATCAAGCGATCAGAAGATGGAGCCGAATGTGTTAAAAAATGGATCCATCATAAATTGAACTTCAGTTGAAAACTCAGATAATATATTTATTTGCCCCACTGTTGTTTATTTAACGACGCTGCCAATAAATCAGGCTATACAGCGTCAAATATTTGGAAGAACGAAAGTATCATGAAGCGGTCTCGGCTTACTCTAAGGTACCATCGCGAAATTCCCCTGGAAGGGGAGGATTCAGGAAGATTACAAAAACCTCAGTGCGGGTAATAGGCGTCCAGACAGGGACTGGAAACAGGAAGCTACAGAATGCGTGTCATAAATGTCACAACTTGAGAAAATTCATTGATGAATAAATAATACAGAAATTTCTAAAAATTGTCTTGGCAAATTTCACATATTTTAGGTTATGTGCATCTCTAATATTGTAGATTGTAAATGTCTCTGATGTTCTCCATATGTAGGTTTTCATAAGCCAAATTCCGTGTTTGTATCTTTCGCAATATATTTTAAAAGTTATAGGTGTAACTAAAATGTTTTTTGATGAATATTGATCCAGAATTAAACACATAGGAAACTACGTATACGTTAATATCTCGTCACCAGAAAGCGGGAAAACTTAACAATATGAAGATAAAAGATACTTCGAAAACATTACGAAATTCAAATATTTGGGAATGACAACAAATAAAATGTTCCGTTTAAGAATTTAGGAGCGCTTTAAATTCAGAAATGACTGCTGACGTTGAATTCAGAAACTTTTCGCAATTCCAATCCAGAAATATATGGATAAGAGTGTACAGTCTACACCGTTTGCTCTCAATTTTTTTGTACCTTGGCGTCCCACTATAACAGGATAAGACAGACTGAGTATGTTTGAGAACGAGATGCTGAGGAGAATATTTCCATCCGAGAGAAAGAAAGTAAGAAGAGGTCTGAGAGAATAGTGTAACGAAGAGGTGCATACTTTGCACTCCTCGGCGAATCGTCATCATCATCATCATCATCATCATCATCATCTTGTAATATGAATAATGCTACGCCTATTCCGGTCTCTCATTTCCATCTACAATATATTATTAAGGAAATTAAATGATAGTGGAGCAGATGGTAGGATTATGTAGCGCGCCTTGGAAGAATGATAGATGATTATAAGATCGTAGTCGAAAACCTGAAAAATAATACAGGGTGATTCATATAGAACCGGCCCGACGAAATGAGCTGTAATATAAAATATACCATACAGATATTAAAGTAATTTACACATATCTTGGATTGTGTGCCGTGATCAGAGCAGGTGTTGAAAGTGTCCGCCGTTTTCAAGTAGGCATTAGAAAAACTCGCTGTTCAACAGTGTACTCCATGACTGTCGCGTGCGCACTGCAGACACGTTTCGGGATTGTCCTTGACCTTGCAGCATAAGGGCTGCCGCTTGCCGGATCATGCACATACCATTCGACTCAGCACGGCCCACGGATTATTGTGTCGTAATTGTGAGCGGTTATATGCATCACCTGCGCAATTATTAGCAAATTCATCGGGCCGGTTCTATAAGATTCACCCTGTAGATCACTTGGGAGACGCAGGCGTATGAGGCGGGAAATATTAACTGATCTTAAACAGGATGTGTGGATTTGCATTGAAGTCAGTTGTCTTATGATCCATTCGTGGGGACTACTATAACCCTTTGTGCTCCATTAAAGGCAGGGAATTTCTTAAACTGACTGACTGTTAGCGTCTCAAGAAGAAATCTTAACATACGTGTAAGTGCTTGTTTATAAGCCATATGTTACAGATACTCAGTCTCACGCTTGTTATGAGAGAATCAAGTAAATTAAAGTGTCAGGAAAACTGTGCTAGGAAGGATAACATAAAGAGACAAGGTAAACTTGTCCCTGTGCTTAATTAATTAAGTACCATACCATAAAAACATATGGAGCAAGGGAGGTATAGCTCCACCATTCTTAACATCTGCACTGTATAGAGGTAAGCTGTTAGTTTCACGTCCTGGTCAATTTAACCCTGGAGGAGGAATCCCCTTTACCCAAGCTAGGTGAGCTCCACAGCCGTTCTGGAAGCTCTGGAGTACAGAAAAATCTCTTGCCAATGCCAGGAATCGAACCTTGGCCATCCAGCCAGCAGCCCGTCGCTATACCGACTGAGCTATCCCGGTTTGTTTAGGAAGTACGATGAAAATTATGGGCCTATCTCATGGGGGGTAGGGTGATTGAGTTGAAGTCATTTAAATAGAACATTCATTGAACAGGCTTTTCTACACGTTTAGGGCCTAGATGATCGGTTCGAATCTCGGTCGGGACATCAGCTATCCTGAGGTTCTTCATAGTTTTCTCCAGTCCCTCTAGCCAAGATAATACCTAGATTAGGCCACGACCAATATCTTCCACATATCCATTTCATCTTTCACGTATCGTCTCACCATCGGACGCCATATTGTCGCAGTACTGAAAGCATCATCAAGCGTCCCACGAAAGAGAGCGGTGGAAGTTCGCAACTTATAGATTTGAAAATATGTGAAGATAATATTAGAATTGGCTTTACTGATGTACGTTGTTGGCGCATAAAAGGATAGAATCCGTGTCTTTTTGAACAAGGGGTTAAACGTTCGGGTTTCATGAAAGCGACGAACTTTGGGCCACCTTTAGTAGTTATAAATATTTCAAGAACGATTCTGTGCCGTATTTAGTTGCTCAGTTAATGTCATGTTAAATGAATTGATCCAAAGTTTTGACCCAATTTAATACCAGATAATGGCCGCCACTTTGTAAATTTTTTATACAGAACAGAACCCAAATGTGATGCACTGAGCTTTTCCCTCCAACTTTGTTAATGTATTGATCTCAGGATATTTAATGTTAACTGTCTGCTTTTTCAATCAGCCATTTTGTTGCACTGGCTTTTATTTCGCTATTCAGTTCCATTTCGTGCTTTTAATTTAATTCTACCAATAAAATATCTATCCGTGTATCCATCCACTATAATATTTATTTGCCCCAAAACGAAACTATTCAAACCTCTTTACACGTCTTCGCCTTCCGGCGTCTAAGAATAGGAGAGTCGTTATCACAAAGCTCACAGACCGATTAATTAAATTAGCTACCAGGTAATGAACTTACATTCTACTAAGTAATTGAAACACAAAGTTCATAACGTATTTCACAATTAATCAACTAAATAAAATAATTTCTTGCGTACTATTCACGTACATAACAAATAATTGATTACATGAATTACAGTTAATCAACCAGATACCTAACTTTATGGCTAACTAATCAACTAATTAGCTTACTCGCTAATTGATTAATCGACTAAGTAATTAATTTACTTACTAAACCAAAGAAAATGACTGGGCAATAGACTATCCTGTTAGTTAAACAGCCGGTCACAGTAGCCGCGCTCTGTAAGACATGAACTGTCTTCGCTCGCTCGGACGGTGGGATCATGGGTTTCAGTCCCACTCAGGGCATGGCTGTGTGGTGTTTGCATGCTTTCATTTTGTGGGTGTGGTATCCTGTGTTTTAAGTAGCGGCCTTGCGACGGGCTGATCACTCGTCCAAGGAGTCCTACCGTCTGGAGAAAGGATTACGGAACTAAATAAAAGGCCTGGGCCCTGAATGGGCTAAAAGAGCCATTGATAGAAAATAGTTAAACAAACCATTAACAACAGATATTATCTACTGATTAACTAAACAATAAGAAAATAAGTAACTAACAAAAATAACTATTACAGCAACTTAATACCTGAACCAAATAACTATCAATACCTTAAATTGCTAGCTAAGTATCTAACATCCTAATATTAGACATCGAGGGGTCAATATAATGAGAAACCCTGCACTATGCTGGATCCTAAATTAGTTAAAATCACAGCAATTATTTGCTTAAATTCAGTTGGTGCTATTCTTAATTCATTTACTAGATTTTTCTCAGGATTTTCATACAAACACTCTGTGTGCACAAATTAATACTTAATGTGAAGTAGATCTGGATCTAATAAAGTTAAACTGTGATAGTAATTGTATTAAAATAATGAATCCGTATTCGGCCGCCTTAAGAAGAATACACAGAGAAATATTGTTTAAAGACGCTGTTCTACTGTTAAGGTAAATAGCGCTGTGAGCAATAGGAAAATAATCGTGAATACATATAGAAGATAATTTGGTAGCAGATAATATTTCCCTTCACAGACTGAGGGAAATTTTGCCGAGGGAATTTATTTTCCCGATGGGGAGTCGAACTTGTTTCTCCAAAACAGAAAACAGGTTGCTCTGTCGTTGGTGGAGCTGATAAGGTTTTGTTTTGTAAGGACTGAACGAGTCAATTTAACGTGTGACTTTTTTTTGTGGTGTCGCCCTAATTGGACCACTAATATTTGGACGTGATAAATAATAGAACGCGAGTCGCCAATTCAATTATACCAATTACCGACCGGCATTCCTTGATGTTTATTTAACGGGCCGTCAGAGAGCTGTGCGTTGGATTCCCCACGCAAAAGTTACATTTCATCTCTTTTTATCTTCTCTGTCTGTAAGCAAACGGTGTCCTAACTTCAGTTATAGATTTCTGTCTTTCTCTCTTTGTTGCTTCCTTGCCTTTCCTCTCTCTTGTCAATCTCTAGCCAGTGTTCACTACCATCTGAAGATAACCAGACAATGTACAGTGCCCTGTCCGACTGCTGCTAGCGAATTACTTTGCAGTGAAGGCATGTATTGTTTTGTATCTGCCGACTCTTAAAACAAACGCACTGAGACATCGCAGACTTCAGCCACATAGTAGATCGCACTTCAGAATCCTGGTACGAAACAATGTAAAAATCGTTTAAAGTGAGGATAATTACGTAACGAAAAATATATAATTCATTGTCTTATTAGTGTACTGTCATTATTTTGAAAAAAAAATGAAAGGAGTCTTATGAGACCACCTCTCTGTCTGCGTGCCTATTTTATTCCTCCTGAATGCATAATTGTGGAGCCGGAAGAGACAGCCGTTGGCATGTGACACGACGCCTGAAAACTTGAATAATGCAGTCAGAAAAGCTCCGCGGAGACGGCCATTGCAAAGGAGCGGCTCTGTGAATAGATCTTCCAGGTCTCGAGTTGTCGTTTTTATATAACGTTGAGTCGGACCTCAGTGAAAACTACACTACACTAATCCACTACTCTCTCTCTCTGTCTAGACCAAAGTCAAAGTCGCATTGCGACTGACGGTCAGTCAGTCAGTAGAGCTTGGTGTCGAGCCCTATGTGGGGCTCATGACCAGATATTTATTACTGTTTGACAGCTTCGGTCTTGTTTTTGTGGGGGGGCCTCTCTGACGAGAGGACGGCTCTGTCTTTTATATATGCTGCTGGCCCTTGCAGCGCAGTCTTTCTCGGGTCCGAGTCCCTTGGGATTCACGACCATATTTTACTGTCTCAAATTTGAGATTTCCCTTTATGTCGCCTCCTACGACTCGCAGGGTCACGGTGGATGTATTTGACCCCGGCTCCACACACGGGTTACTACAACTGTCAGTTATTGTTGGCTTCTCGTTATATAGCCTCAAGTCGGACCATACAGAAAACACAACCATTACCTAGCAAAAGGATGTCCTCTCTTGTTGCGTATTCTTTGCCGCGGAATGTGTTTACAGCGTCGTTGCACGAATGTATTACATACAGAAATTGAGAGGAATTCATTTTATACATAATTTTATTCTCGATATAACCAACTGACGACTTCGTTAACCACAGTATAATGTCTGTAATCTCGTGCGTCGAACCTTACCCTAGAAGCGACTGGGGTGTCCGGTCTCCTCTGCATTGCCGATTGTCTGTAGTGGCCTGCCTGTCTCATCTTGCCAATAAATCTTTTCAGACAAGGAAAAAAATTAATAATAACTTAAAAGTTTATGTTCATTTGACAAACTTTGTTTCTGAAGTGACCTTTCCCAGAAGTATGGATCTCTATCGTTGCCCATCTCCCTACTCGAGCCCAAAAATCCTCTTACAGTCTCCAGAATTGTTTTTCTCTTACCTCTGGAGTGAAAACACTTCTTCCTTTGTAATTGATTGTCATATAAACCCTGCGTTTGCATATGAGTAGCGACAGACCAATGCAAGTATCGCATCTCCTGGAAAGTCAACAATTGGACGGGATACCGGAAGAGCAGTGCAGATTCATGTAGTATTGTTGCCTATTTGTAGTTTAATTGCTCTCTGCTCATTCCTCTGAAATATAACGGCAATGTACTGAAACATTAATCATAATTGTTGTTTTATATGGGCATGAAACATGATCTCTCATTCTGAATGCATTTGCTGTTGTGTCTGAGAAAAGTGTTCAGAAGAAAGCAATAAAGTTTAAGCAGATTGAGAACTTTGCGTAATGAGGAACTTCATAATTTGACTCTTCACCTAATGTTTCTGGTAATCTTTAAATGAAGAAAGTTGAGAAAGATGGGGCATATAACATGAACGGGGAAGATAAATTTATCAAAAGTTTGCCTGCAAGGAAAAAAGAAAAGAGATCACTTCAGACATCTAGGCATAGATGGCAAGATAATAATAAAATGGATCTTAAAGAAAAATATCAAGGAATTACCTGGATTTAACTGGCTCAGGCTCATGTTTATTTCACGCTGTTACAACAGTAGCGCTTTCAATGAAGAGGGCGACTACGTTGGCGAGTGGGTAGGAGCATGGAGCCTCCTCGGGTATGGTACACCTGATCTACCTCCAGATTACAGCTGAGCGGTGTGCCCCTGATCTATCTCCAGCTGCTATCTCTACCCCGCTAGCCGGTTGGCCTCTCAAAATGGTCAGTATGGACTGGGTGACAATTCGACAACACGGTATCACGAGGGGTCGACATTTAATTTGGTGTATTTGCGTTTGATGTTGCCACCATACGGTCTCTAACAATAAAATTATCTCTTTTGGGAGGGAGTGCCGGAGTATGAGGGTGTCTATTTACTTTATTATTAGTATCTTACAGTATTTACAAGTATGCGTCTGAAATATAATGTACTTGTTAATTCCATCCTATTCGGTCCTACTCATCCTAGGTCGGGTCCTACTTGTCTCTAGCTACGTGATTACACAGTGTGGATACAGTTACTCGGCGGGGCTGGTGAAGCTGCTCTGCGGATCGCATGGTGTTGCTGTAGTCTCCTTATGAGGTCTGCCGCGGAAGCTTTCAGTCACAATAACGAGGTGGCCACGGACATATTGCCCGGTAGCACCTATCGAAAGGCTCTTACGTATCCCCGTAGCTCCCTTCTACTCATAGAATTTCTCCTCTTGTTATAGCTTTTACGGCAACAGTTACTGCATACGGAGCAAGTGCTATATCAGCTTCTCCAAGCAAGTCTTTCCCACGGTTAGGCAAGCCTGTTATACATTACTACTTCTTCCTGACTACACCATTCTTTCGATACATATTTTTCGGGGCCAAGGGGCCTCAATCTACCCCAGTAACGGAATATAGTAGTTAGAGAAATAAGGATAAAGAATTAAAAAGAGAATAAATAGAAGGATTTAAAAAAGAAAAGGACTGAGGAAGGAAGCACGCGGTAGCGTAGTTGGTTGAGGAACTATGCTACAAGCCGCAAGGTCGCGGGTTCAAGCCCCGATGAGGTCATTGGATTGTTTTCAGTTGACCTAATCCTTCCAGCCACACTATGGCCCTGGGGTCTAATCAGCCTCTAACAAAAATNACAGAAATGAGTACCAGGAATATTTTTGGAATATTCTTGGGGGTAAAGGGCGGCCAGCGCGTAGGGCTGTCAACCTTTCCGCCATCTATAAGCCGATTGTCCAGAAAGTGTTGGAACCTCAACATCTTCACGGCCTGTTACAAGGATAGCCTTACTTTACTTAAGGACTGAGTTAAGGAAGGAGAATAGTGAAGAAATTGAGAAAGATAAGAAGGAAAAGATGATAAATAGAATATTGTTGAGGAGAAGGACGAAGGGTAGGAGGAATAATCCTGCTTGATGGCTTTAAAGATCGAGAAGAATAAAAGGGAGGAAAGGAAAGGGAAAAATTGGACTGATAACGTGCTTACTTCGAGGTAGGAACAGAATTTTCGAATTTAAACATTTAGCTACAATTCCCGCTGGAATTCCAGCCTGTCACCCCACGCTGCCGAATTTCCTGTCCTGTGGTTTCGGTCGCCCTTCCGAAAGACAAAATGTGAAATATCGGCTAGCGTTCACATATCCGGTTGTAATCAGAACAATCACTAATAATAGATGAGCATCGCATAGCGCCGCCACCGCTCCGAATTAATTTCGCTATGAAATCGATAATTTTCACCATCAGCGTGGAAAGTTGTTCCTACGATTCGTTATACTCCCTCCTCCCCCCAGGACCGTATCCATACTTAAAATGAACACATACGTGATTTACTTGCAATATTGCGGCCCGCCCATGTTTAGTGCTGTAGATGTGCGTCACGGTGTTAACCCTTTTTAGGAAGAAGTCAGGTTTCGTGCTGTGATGTTTTCGTGAGTATTACGAGTGTAGACTGGCGTGATAATAAATTGTACTTGGTTTCCTTATCTCCTTCCCTTCATTACTTCTTCTTCTTCCTCCCCTTCTACTCTTCATTTCCTTTCAGTCTTCATCTTTTTACTTCTCATGTTTCACATTTTATGTATTCTTCCTTTTCCTGTTCCATCTTCTTAGGACCCTTCATTTACATCATGAGGAATTCCATATTTTGTACTTTTCACCAAATGTTATTAAGTCAAGGAATAAGATCGGAAAGGCATGCAACACGCATGGCAGAGATGTGATATATATATAAACAATTGGTTTCGGAAGGAAGATCCAAGCTTAGACAGAATACCAGCATTAAGATGACTCTAAAAAATTGGTTTGTGTGGATTTGGACTGGATTTATCTGGATCACGGAAGTTCCATGATGAATTTTCGAGTTCTATAAAAGACAGCTAATATCTTTACCAGCTATGGTCTCAGATCAAGTAGTTTGTTTTATTTTATATATTTATCTTTTATTTAACGACACGTTCAGTAACTCAGACTGCATAGCGTCCAGTGGCAGGGTGATTATCCAATGATGAATTTCTGATCAGGTGGGATTTGTGGTGGACAAAGTGGTCCTGAGACTTGTATTCTCCGAATACTTCGGTTTCCCCTGCCAATCTTCATTCCACCAAATTCCCCATCACCATAATCACCCGGGACAGGCTACAATAGACCAATCACTGGCCGCCGTCCCGAGTGGACCCAGTTGGTCTCCCCCCCCCCCACTAAGCGAATCCAATGATGAATTTGGAAGATACGTAAGGAAGTGGTCATGGCCTATTTCGCTCAGGATGGGCGCTGTCCTGATAGAGCTTCTTCCATTTAGCTCAGTATTTGCACCTCTACAATTTGGATCACCTGGTTAATAAGTTATTGATCAGGAGTCATTCAGTCACCTCTCAGGTGCTGTAATATAACCACTCGGTGAGTCGGTGAATGTATCAGCCAGTTACTTATGATTTTCAGACCGCACCTGTGCAAACCGCTGGGAATATTCTCCGACAGCTTCTCGCGTCCAGGCCTACGACGGCGACGCCTACTGGGAGATTCCGAAGTGTAACGACAAGAGTTTCCACTCTGTTGCCCCAGGCAGAGATCAGAGACGAGTAATTGTTGTCAAAGTCTCTAGAGTAAACCCCCAAACGGGCATCTTCTTAAGCGTAATTTGTATAAATTTGATTTTATCCACAATGTTCAGTCCCCTCTCGCTTCCGAGTGGGGATATACTTACAGAAGTTTAATATATCAGTTTCAGTAGATTGTGTTACTTCTCTAGTGTTGTATAAAAAGTCGCCTTCCTTGCGACGTACTGAGATCTAACCTCGGCCGGAGTAATCAGCTAAAGGTTATCATGGTTTACCTTAGCCATATGGGGCAAATGATTCATCCTGATCCTGAAATAATCCACAATCATACACTTCCTGGCCTTTCAATTTTCTCTGTCTCTGCAATTGTTCTCTTATTCCATTCGATACTGATTTTTTTTTTTTTGCAATTGATTTAGCACCATTAAATAGTCCTCGAACCGAACTCAGCTTTGACAATACCAATTCTATTTTGCTTTGTTCATAATTTTATGGATATGACGTAACAAATACCTATCAACGGCGGACAGATACTGTATATTCAATACACAGATACTATATATACATATGAACACAGACCAAATGGCATTTACCTGCATTTTTAAACATATTGTAATGCATACTGTCATATAAAATTCATTGCATGTAACCAGGTGATAAAGTGTTCATCGAAACTAAAGCATGTTAGCACAGTTGTAATGATTCACACTTGTATTCTGTACGTAGGTCTATAGGTTTGCTTCTCGACCCAGATAAATGTTTACCTCTGTCGGCCAAACCGAGCGAATCGTGCGATGGTACCATAATATGCATCGCGACTGCTAACGGCATAGTTCTGAGGTGTCGGCAAAAGAACGAAGAGTAACTAGTGAACAAAGGAAAGGTTGACGAAGGAAAGTATGGAAGATAGATAATAGCGTTAAGGCGGGTTTACACTGAGGCAACCTCTGGTAACCGCGCCGCACGCGGCGCGATCGCATGCTGCAAGTTGCTCACTTGTAGGTAGTGGGTAGTGCAATCGCATGCGGCTTGAGTCCCGCGTCCTCTAGTTGTTCCAGGCCGCAAGGTTATCTCACGCTAGTGGGCTCAGTTGCCTACTCGCATGCGGCGTGATGAGTTGGGAAACGGATAAAGCCAACTGTCTTATCGAAGAATACCGCGAAAAGAGCATTCTGTGGGATTTGCGGGATCCAAATTATAAAGACAATCGGAAGAAGTTGAAGCTAAGGGAGGAATTAGCCACGAAGTTTAAATGTTCGGTGAAGGAAGCGAAAGAAAAGGTTAAAAATCTCAGAACGACCTGTTCCTTCACCACGGTCTTCTCTGACATTTTCTTCTCCTGCTCAAAATGAGATAAGCCGCAGCAGCAACTGTCTGCAGTGCCATCTCTACACAAGCTGACGTAAAAATTGAAGCAACCAGTCGCTCTGGGTGTAAATGGGGTCGGCCGCATGCGGCAACGGTTGCTCCAGGCCGCATGCTGCTTGATAAATTGGACGGCAAAATAGTCACCCGAGGAGGGCAATTAGGTTGCTTTAAGTTGCCGCAGTGTAAACCCGCCTTTAGATTGTGTGGATGATGGATTGAAATGAAAGGGGAAGGAAGCATCCATAGCCTATTTTATTTATTTACTTATAGGGACTGGAGAAAGCAGTAACAGATACCCAGGCTTCGGGTTTAATTGTAACCCAGATCTCCCGCATATGAGGTTTTGTTGTTCACTTCAACCCTGCTGTCATATTCATACAAATTCTCTTTAATGGCTTATTCACAACTGTGTTATCTCCTGATAAGGCTTCATAATAGGCTTAATTCCTCTCTGTTCCAGAGGACACGTCCAACGCGCATCGTCGTTACTAATTTTCGGAAAATGCAGTTTAGTGTTAATGTTATCCTCCTAGGCTTCACGTTGTACCCTTTCTAATTTACTCTTCAACGTTCCTTGTGCATATTATTACAGTACATAAGTTTCTGAATGTCAACATTAAATCTGTAGGAAGCCTAATTATGCCACTTTAGACACCGCGACTAAAATACTTATAAATATGGTTTGGTTTAATCGTATAATCCAAACTTTTGGCATTGTTACTCAGACGTTTATAAATTTGATTTGTTTCATTGGTGCCTCTCATAGTTCTTAAGTAGCTGCATGCTGTGTGATTATATTTGGAAACTTACAGTTCTTTTATTGCTAGTGGGGTGGGACTAAGTCCCTTGTACTGAGGCCAATTCTGGCCTATTGTACCAGCCCCAGTTGATAGGCGAGGGTGATTGTGGAGCAGTTGGTGGAATGAAGATTGGCAGGGGAAACCGAAGTACTCGGAGAAAACCTGCCCCAGTGCTACTTTGTCCACCACAAATCCCACTTGACCAGACACGGAATCGAACGCGGGACGCCGCGGTGGGAAGCTAGCGACTAACCGGTTGAACTATGGCGCGGCCAAACTTACAGTTGCTCAGACGTTAAAAAATTCCGCACGTTTTGTGGAACCCTAAAATTGTTACCTTGTTCATGAGACCCTGCCAGGAGTCATGAGAATGCGTTCTGCACACTCGCGCACTCTTTCTATGATATCCATTTCCGTACCATCCTACAATCTTTGTTTCCCAAATGTTCTTCCCTTGAGATTTTCCGGCCAGCATTTTGAATATATTGTAGAATGTAGTACCGTTGCTGTGCAACGATCGCGAGAAGGAATCTGCATTTTATGGTAATGGACGGTAGACACGTCAGCAACTTCCGAGCTGTAGCTGGGCAATCGCCCATAACAACGATAAGGGGACTGTTGGAGGCGGTGTTTTCTGTTGGATCCGTCACGAGGATATACTCATATAGGTAGGACCCCAGGCCGGCTTGGTAAGTTCAGGTGTCGAAATTTAACCAGCGGACAGCGGCATAACCACGGAAGCTGAAGAAACTCCATTGTTAAGATACGTTGCCAGGAAACGTCTAGTGAAAACATTGCAGAGCCATAGCCATTGTTGATAACTTTTGCCAAGAAACGACTAGTGAATGCAGACTGAGAAGACTTAGCGTGCGATGATTTGTAGTGTGGAAAGCAGCAATAGTGTTATAGTTTTTTGTAGTTACGACCTGTAAGGTAAAGGTAAAATTGTCCCTGTGCTTAACTAATTAAGCACTATGCATCCTATCCCATGGGTAGCGGGATTGCTTTCCTCGGGCGTAAAGCGGCCGGGTCGTGAAGCTAACCATTCACCTCCAACTAGTGCCGAGGTCAAGAAAATATGGATCTATACATCCACTCCCTCATACGGCCTGTAAATGGTCAATAAATTTATTCGCTAGTCTATACCTCGTCTACAGTCACACAAACACGTGACAATATTTATCAGCTGACACCTGGATTCTACATGCAGTTTCATTCTTCTTGATTTCGTCACTCTAATAATATTTTGTGAACAACACAAACAATTATCACTATCGCCATTGTGTATTTTTGTCCATTATCGTGTTACTTACACTCCCTTCCGTCCATAAATTCTTCTCTTTGCTTTGTTCTCCAGTGCCCTGGATCCTTAGTCTTCCTCTCGAGTGAGAAACCGAGATTCGCACTTGTTATTCATTGTATCGTGTTGGCGGGAAATGTGATTACACGGCGCTGTAAATAATGAAGAATCTTATTATTACAGGCGTTAGTTTCGTGAAGTCAAGAACCGCCAAAAGTTGTGTTACATCAATTCTGATTGAAATTTATTGCACGCACAAGGTGCCTGATAAATGACGATACGAAACCAATTACAGCTGTTGTGTTTGCTATCAAACGGAATAGCGCAGCGGTGAAGATGCTACTGTAGCTGTGATTCAGGCAGACAAAAACAAGTTTGTAAAGACACTCTCCTGTGAAATAACCGGAAGTCATAAGGAAAATGCTGTAACCGACCTAGAAGTGGAGCGTTCTCCAAAAAATAAGGTAGTTACGTGCTGCAATCGAGACAGATCCTTTTCTGAAAGCTGAACTGTTTATGGAATCATTCTGCGCATGTGCTGCCGACCGTGGTATTGTGATTTAAACGCATGTGGATGTTCCAGGATTTGAATCGCGGGTTGATATTGCATTTGATGCACAGGAGTTCCTTTGTATTATTTTATGTAGATATCTTGTAATTTTCTGATCCCCCATCCAAGGAGTCATGCTGCTTTAATTTATGTTATATGCAGCTTCAGTTTCATAATAGATGGAGTTCTTTATTTAGCATTTTAATTGCTTGGTATTTACCGAACTTCATTTCAAACGTTGGCGATGTCCTCGCATTTCTGAGCATCTGCTCATGGAAGAAGATTCTCCATTACGGATTTCATATTTTATAGAAAGGGTCACTGATCTTGCTAAAGAATTTAAAATACTGTTCCTTCAAGTGCAGAAAATAAAGACAGATTTTCCACTTGATGCGAACAAGATCAAACTGAATAAATCTGTAGGTTCAGATTTCACTTACTCTGACATTTGGATATTCTCGAATAATCAGTGTAATATTTTGGGGCCGTGAAGTGTGAGTGTAAGTTTTGAGTTTCGCATTGCGCTGAGTCAGAAACAAGCTTGCTAAAGCTTCTATAATCTGCAAGCCCCTCGCCGCCACCTGCCTCCATGCTAACACCGGGATTTAGGGTTACTCGGTCCCGTGACTGAATTACAAACCGACAAGTGGCGACGTATCGATCAGGTGTTTATACACAGAACGAAGTCACTGGCGCGGCTGTAACAACGACTCTGCCTTTCTTTCGTTCTTCGCAGGACTTATCGTTGCTTTCATTACTGATATTAAGACTAACCATAAACATCTGGCACAACAGAAACTTGAATCTCAGAAAATTGAAACCCCGTTAAAATAATAAAAATTAAATAAACTGTGCAAGTCAAAAGTAAGTTGTAAATGCCTATCTGTCGGTCTGTCGGTAAGTAAAACTTTGGATCTGTTGTGGAGGTTCGCGTGGCCTACAATCCCGATTGGTATGCTCAATTTATTAAGTGTGTTATAAATGGATTGGGTGTAAGAGGACTACAGATCCAGAGGTCCGGGTTCGATTCCCGGCGCTACCAAATTTTCTGAGAAGTCGTAGTTCTGGAACGCGGTCCACTCATCCTCGTGAGGATAACTGAGGAGTTATTTGAATGGAAGAATAGCGGCTCCGGTCTAGAAAACTGAAATTAACTGCCGTGGGGATCCGTTGCGCTGACCACGCGACTCCCTCTATCCGCTAAAGTTGGCATTATCTTCGCCGACAAGCGGCGGTCGCTCTGTCGGTATAGTTCGCTTGCGGACTAAAACCAACCGGAATTTGTTCTTGTTCGTGTTAAGTATAAGAATAAAAGCATTGCTGCACAGGATTTCATTCGCAGACACCCACACCAATGACACACGGCGACGGGACTCGCTTAAGAGAGCAGCAGGAGAATGAGCTGTTATTTGGCGAGAAGAATTGTAAGGGATCTCAAAGGAAGTCTACTGATGGGAAGATACATATATACAAATAGGAAACGGAAATAGAACGTTCAGTGACAAGTGTGGATATCTGATTCGATTCGCATTGTTCAGACAAAGTTAATATAGGAGCATGTAATTGTAAGAGATTTTTACAATGTACATATTTCTCATTTATATAACTTGTTAACATACTTATTTACTTACTTATGGAGCTGAGCCATGCTTGAGGAGAAGCCAAATATGAAGCTACTCAAGAACTTCCCAGCATTTTATTGAACCCGAAAGTTCATTGCCATGTACACAAGAGCCCCCCACTGGTCCATATCCTGAGCCAGATCAATCCATTCAATACCATCCCGTCATATCTCTAAGATAAATTTCAATATTGTCCACCCACCTGGGTCTGGTCTTCCCAGCGGACTCTTTCCTTCTGGCGTTCCCACCAATATCCTATACTCATTCCTCGTCTTCCCCATTCGTGCTACATGCCCTGCCAACCTCATCCTCCTCAACTTGATCATTCTAATTATACTTGGAGAAGAGTACAAGTTATGAAGCTCCCCATTATGCAGTTTTCTCCAACCTCCTGTCACTTCATCTCTCTTAGGTCCAAATATTTACCTCAACACCCTGTTCTCAAACACCCTCACTCTATGTTCCTCCCTTAATGTCAGGGACCAAGTTTCACGCCCATACAGAATCACAGGCAAAATTATAGTTTTTTTATATTCTAATTTTTACTTGTTAACATACACCAAATAAAAACACGAAGTAATCTGTTAAAAACGCTCTTAGAAAGAAATACTTGGGATTTGAAGGCACGGATGGACGAATAGCTCTAAATAATTGTTGTTAGAGAAATAGCCCGAATAGGGTTTAATTGTGTCAGAAATGAGAAACAACACGTAAATGACAGTGACAAAATTTTTGCGTTTATAAAAATGAATGGACGTCCGTCGATAATTTGAAGTCACCCCCTTGAGAACCTCGAACCGAACTCAAACAAATGTATGTACTTGTTAGGAAATCAGCTACATCGTCACTTTACTTACAGTGAGGTTTCTGCGATCTCATCCACAATAAGAGAGCTATGGTTTAATTTTATCACGTGATAGAGTGACCGTAGACGGGGTTTGGATTGGTAATTGGATTTATTGAACACTTACAGATCTAACTACAAGTAACTATACCGCTATCACTAATTCACTCTCTCCTCAGTTCAGTACAACATGTACCAATTCTTCTCATTCTGCTGTGTTCTCACCAGTCGTTGCCTGGTGACGGATCTCAACAGTGTCTTCTGTTTTCGCGCTCACGTCCTTGCCTGCTGGAGACCGTCCTACAAGTAACTAAATTGTAAGCTTGTCCTGCTTAAAACACCTCGGTACTGACCGCACAGAGAACACCCCTCCCAACAGCTCTTCTAGTTTTGCGTCACGCAGCTGTCGCACAGACTGCATAGAGATTCCCAGTTAGTTCATTGGTTCTTGTTAGGAATCTGTTGCCTAGCAACGGGCGTTGTTTACAGTGCTTCCTTAGCAACAGGTATACATTCTATAATAACATTTAGAATCTGGTGATATTTTGACCCTGTTTTGGGAAGTAAAGAAAGGTAAAAGTAACTTAATGAAGAGTCTCTAAGAAGAAGCACTTCCCATCACAATTATATTAATAATTTAGATTTTTGTTTTTATTTTCGAATGTCATTTTCATAAGTATTATAATATTGGTTGCATTAGTATGAATGCTTATATATTTTCTTTTTTCTTTGCAAATGTTGCCGTGATTCACGAACAGAATTGTTATCATTGTCTAAATGTTACAGGTTGTTTTGTTTTGTTTTGTTTCTTTCTTCGGTAGTGCTTACTTCATAATTAGCCTCCTGGCTGGTGAGCAAGCGCGTAAATAAACAAATAATTGAATTGAATTATTAATGCAGTTCTTGCTTCGACGCTTCCGTGTAATTGGCTGTTGTTAGGAACTGTATATGAACTGAAGAAATGTCAATAACTGAGTGCACGATCTAGGAATCAGGATTTCATTCGCAGCAAGAAAAACAGATTTTTTTCCCTTCTTTCGAAAGCGTACAGAAGGTATGTGGGGACCACCCACGTTTTCATCCAATAATTACGGGGGGGGGGATCTTTCCCCGAGGTTTAAGGCCCGTGATATAAAACCGATCATTCACAAGCATCTAGTGCCGGAGATAAGAATGCTTAGAAATATACTTCCTCTCTCTAGTGATTTTTAATGATGTGGCCCTTATTTCTACTCGTATTATTAGTACTGCTACAAAATATTGTACAATGTTGTGAATATTTTGAGACGCTTGGTCTATTACTTTGTGCTGCAGTAATTACTATAGGGAATCTCTTGAACATTCTGTATAATGCAACATGGCGTCACTTCTCTTTACCAAAATCGCAGTTCGGTGTGAGTGTGGTAGAGCTCTGCCTTACCGCTAGCGAGGAAGGGTAGGTTCTGAGTGTCGGCCTACTTTCCAGTACCCAATCTTGGAGTTAACCAAGCGTGGAGAGTCAGCATGTTTACATTACTCGCGCTCGGACGCGTCTTTTCAGCTAAGCCACTCACCGCAGCGCTTTTATCTACGGTCGCAGTGTTTAAAAACAAATGAGGCGGTAGCTACGTATTGGTGAGCCACGTCACACGAACCTTGATCCTGTGCGTCGGAAAACAACATGCATTACGAATTATATATACTATATCCTTGTATTATTTGACAAAAAATTTAGTAAGTAAAAGAATTTGGGGACGAATCAAAGCACATGAAAGAATATCTGAAGAGAGAGATTACAAAAGTCTTAATGATGATAGTGATTATAATGATCGTACTATCCGAGGAAGCTGAGCTTCGGTGATGGATTGAAGTGGGGGGGGGAGGGTTCATGACTCTCGTAATATCTAGATTGTCATGATCGTCATGATGTTGCTTACCTGACGCTGAAGACCGAGGTCGCCCGAGAAATCGCTACAGAATTTCCGCAGGGGAACACGCCTCTTAGAGTGCCTGTGATGTTCTCAGCTCGGCTGAGTTCAGTGCAAGCCTACTGAGTAATAGGTGCAGTGAGTGGCTGAGTGAGTGAGTTTGCGAGTTGGTCAGTGGGCCTGTCAGTGTTCACATAGTTAATTGTAAGTTCAGTTTCAGTGCAATGCAAAGAAACGGAGAGATCAGTGAGTGTGGTATTGTTGCCAGCGCCGTTGCAATGAAATAACGAGTGGACAAAGAACTATTCTCCGGAGAATAAATGGTTACGAACGATAGAAGAGTAATTACCCCATAAACTTATTACCGTTACAATACTAATGCCACAATTATACAAATATGTGGGTTGCCCCTGCAAAAATATCTGCAATGCGATTTCATGACCATTTTTATTGTTCTTTTTATTCGGCGTGATTATTTATATGTAATATCTGTCGGGTCTGGACTCGCACATGTACCATTTTGTGGCCTTCAGAAAACTATTCGTTACCATGATTATTGTGAGAAAATGTTCTGTGGATGTTACATGCTCATTTTATCATGGTCATGCTTCTGCGCTATGGAGGAAAAGATGGGTTAAAATTAACTGGATTCAAATCCGTGTACGCAACAGCCAACTGGGAAGGACTAACCATCTGCTTTTCTTTCACAACAGTCTTTAAGTATTTGATGCAAGTACAAAAAGAGCTTTACAATATACTTATATGCATGACAAGCCGATAAAACAATATACTATAAACTCTGTGCTAATAGAACCAGAATTGCACCAGAGACACGCACTTTACTAAAATACGTTCCATAAATCAGGGAGTTCCTAGTTCTGAAATATGATGATCTATATTGCTAACTAGTTTAATCCATATTGTGGGCAAATATTTCATGATAATTTTATTTCACGCCTGCAATTTTAGTTTTTCAATCAAAATACGACAATATGTTTCATACCCATAACAAAAAAGACTACTGTTCCTTTGTCCTCACATTCGGCGTTGTTATTCTAATTTCCCTATTTTGGAAAATAAAAGTAGGCTTATGAGATAAAATTACTGTCTGTGTGTCTGCATGTGTATCCGCCCTAAGAAACTTTTGAATGCCAAAACCGAACTTTATGAAACTTTGTATGCATATATCATGCCACCTGCGGCCATCTCAATGGCGTGTTCATGATTTCTTCGTCAGTAATACCAACATTGCAGCCCCTCACACTCTTGAGGTTATAACTATAATATTACTTGAATGCCTGAAATAAGAGGCACAATAGACCACTGTGGTCGCGGTGCAAGGGCCAAGAAGGACCACCCCTTATACATTCATGCCTGAAATAATCGTCATGAAACTTGGAAGCTACAATGGCCTGTACACTACCTTGTATGGTTACGACCAGTTGTGATTAATAATGCGGTTTTTCTCATGGCGTGTGTCTCGATCAGACGTCGCTTGGAAGAGGAAGGAGGTGAGAGGATAATATTAAGATGAACGTTAAAATAAGCTCTGAGGTTTGGAGATCGGTTGAAGTAACTCAGAATCACCGCGCCGTCGCTTAAGCAGTTAGTCGCTGGCTTCCCACTGCGGCGGTCCGGGTTCGATCCCGTGTCTAGTCAAGTGGGATTTGTGGTGGACAAAGTGGCGCTGGGGTAGGTTTTCTCCGAGTACTTCGGTTTCCCCTGCCAATCTTCATTCCACCAATTGCTCCACAATCACCCTCACCTATCGTCTGGTGCTGGTACAATAGGCCAGAAGTGGCCGCAGTACAAGGGACTTAGTCCCACTCCACTATCATTAAAAAATCAGAATCGTGTCAAATTGCAGACTTTGATATTACAAATTTTGAAACTTCGGATTCTGCTCTCGTACAGTCAATTAATTTGGTTCATTCATACAAACACGAGAAAAGCTGAGAGGTCAGACTTGGCGTGTCATTGCCACGTCACGAGTGTTCGAGTACCTTAGCAGAGATTTTGTGTCCGATATGGCGTCTTATTTTCAGAACACGCTTGGAACCAGAATAACGCGTGGCACTGCGTTCAGAGAACTGCTTATCCCGTTGCACGGATAGTATTTCGGTCTTATCAGTCCATTATACCAAAGAAAATCTTCCTAACATGACGCTAAAATCGAAATATATAAAATCTCTGAAGAATACCCAATAATGCAAAGCACTGGCATATAACATAAGACTTTTTTCTATTGCTAGTGGGGTGGGACTAAGTCCCCTTGTACTGCGGCCACTTCTGGCCTATTGTACCAGCCCCAGATGATAGGTGAGGGTGATTGTGGAGCAATTGGTGGAATGAAGATTGGCAGGGGAAACCGAAGTACTCGGAGAAAACCTGCCCCAGCTCCACTTTGTCCACCACAAATCCCACTTGACCAGACCGGGGATGGAACCCGGGCCGCCGCGATGGGAAGCTAGCGACTAACCGCTTGAGCTATGGCGCGGCCCTAACATAAGACACAGATAGCATTTAGATAAATAACTTTTATTTTGATCTGTTTCGATTTTGTGAATATATAATTGCAAAAAGAAAAATAAGTAATAATTGTATGAAATTTGATATTTGCAGCCATTATTAGCTGTGACAACAGAGCCCATGTCTGTATAATGTAGTACTTGTACTATCGATTACCTGTTTCATCTACAAAATTTAAAAATGACAGCCAATTAGGGATGCAGAAGAACAAAGAGGGTTCTCGAAGAAACTGACAGTTTTGCTGTGGCGTCGAATGGTACGATAAATTCTTGAACTCCGTCTGACAGTACTTGGAGCATGTAGGACGTACAAGAGAGATACCATAAAAGTAGAGATTACCTGCATCTAGGAACCACGATATGAAGGCAAAGAGGGAAGGGTAGACAAGGCTTCCTCATAACCTCGGTACTTGATGAATGGTTAGTTTTAAGTTCTGCCCATTATCCCTCCGTGGCCACTGAACAAGAGTGTGGTCTCAACATAGAAGGAGAGAACAGAGAAATTTCCTGTCTGTCGCAATTCGAATCCTGGTGACTCAACTCTGACTAAACTATTGTCAACACCTAGAAATCATAGGTTTCTGTTTGTTCTAAAGTAATTTAAAGACGTTCCTTCACTGTTCTATAACATCCACACGTTAGGCTGATTGTAATTAACTGAACCGGGAAGGTCGATAAATGACATTCCATGGCATATTTAATGTACTATTATAACATTGCCTAAGCAGACTCAGAAAAACATCAGAAATGTGAGGAAGATAATTAGTGGGTCCGCCATAGCTCAAGTGGTTAGTCGCTGGCTTCCCACCGCGGCGGCCCGGGTTCGATCCCGAGGTCTGGTCAAGTGGGTTTTGTGGTGGTCAAAGTGGCGCTAGGGCGGATTTTCTCCAAGTACTTCAGTTTCCCCTGCCAATCTTCATTCGACCAAATTTTCCGTCATCATAATCACCCGGGGCAAGTATAATAGGCCAATCAGTTGCCGCCGTGCCGAGTGGACCCAGCTGAACTCCAACCCGAACAGCGAATTAAAAAAAAACATAGTTGGTGATAGTGTTAAATTTCTTACCCTGTACATCCGTAAACACGAAGCAGGATTTCCAAGTATTCTAGAATTTATGAACAATTACTTTCACGTCCCCATGCGTCGTTTTAATGTGGTTCTTTGTCGTAGGAACAAGTTTAACAAAAGGAGATACCTCATAGGCTGGAACCCAGTTGGCCATTCAGGTGTTACCATGAAAGAGACAGGAAATAAAGGGATTATTTGCCATTATTTCGAAGTGAAGCAACATTTGTACCACGATCATAAGTCGAAAACTCAGCAGATTGCTATCGTTACGAAGATACTGTAAAGTACCAGTGTCATTTCACAGACTTCCATTAGCAGTTCGGCTGGTACTGTGATTACTGTTGGGGCTGCAGTTGTCATGCGAAGTGAATAACAAAGTGAGTCGACCTGTGTAAAGCTACAGAATGTTTCCACTACTTCAAAAGCGTCGTCAGCATGATCCATCTGGTGGCCATTTTAAAACATTTAAACTTGTAACGTGGCAAAGCCTTCATCCGACCTGCAATGATGGCGATAGGATCTGATTTTGGGGCGTAGAACCAAGGAAACATATACAGTGCAGATCGTATGACAGCTGAAGCAGAGAAATGCATTACGTTCGAATCTGTGCAGTACTGTTTAAGTTTAAAATAAGACACCTTTCTCCACTGTTTCACAGAATTCGATATCTTTGCAAATTACACACCTACTTTGGCCCTTAGAAATACCAGCCGGAAGTCATGTATTGCCTATGTAAGTGAACATACTCGTACATAGGATGTAAATATTACGTCATACGTCTTAGTTCTGAATCTCACCGCCAGTGCACTTCGCTTTGCAGGATCTGAGGTTCTCACAGCCGTGGTTATGAAGAATTCTGTCTTCTGTGATAGAACCACATGTAGTCCATTGATAGCCAACCGACGTTTCGGAGGAACATATCACCTCCATCTTCATGGTCGAAGAATAAACCGAGAAACTTACCAGCGTGAAAGAAGGTGGCAACGACCCTAATAGAAATGAAGTTTCAAGGTTTGGTTTGTAGTTAACTGGCTGAGTGTACCATCAAATGGCGGCTGTTTGTGAACACGATAATGAACCCCCTAGTTCTACGAACGCAGGTAATTTACAGGTCATCTCAGTGACTGTAAACCGTTATAGGATCCGTGGATTTTGTAGCTAGCTATGTAGTTAGTGAAGTTTGTAGCTTGTCGAATGGAGAGTAGGCAACCGCTGGATAACTTAAGAAATATGGAAAGATAAATTCAGAAGTACCAACTGAATAAGACTTAATCCCTAACTTTGTAATGAAAATCAGTTCATTCAATGTGGTACACTAGTCCTTGTACCTCTCTTACGTCACCCCTAAACTCTGAAATCGCACCACAATCTCGATTTGCCTCCGCTAAATGTCGCTCCCTTCCTTGCCCTTCATTTCCACCACAAAGACAGGATCGTAACAATTGTAATCTCGACGCCAGAGCTCATATCCTTCCTCAGTCGATAGCAAGTTTCTAACATGCAAATCCATCGTAATAACACAGCCATTAACGCTGTATTGTCTTTCCCGATAAAACATCGCGGAACAAGCTTCTTGATACTGCGTTTTTGATCGAATTCCGTCTACAAAGCCGTCGGTCTTGTCCACACAAGGAGTGCTAGTTACCATTTAATTTTTCATCTCTGTCGTATAGCTATCATGGTACTGCATTTATTTTATCAGCTTTGGTACTTGATATTTGTACGCGTCGCACAAAAGTAAGCACATCCATATACGTATTATATTTGTCCACATGTTCATTTTCCTAATGCATCGGATTCTCAGGTAAACTGGACGAATTTAAATTGGTCCAGCATAAAGCTGCTTGACATAATTTGTCTTAGTAATGGCTTATCTGGCCGCCTATGTGGTCTAGTGATCAGAGTTCCTGCCTACAGATCCAGAGGTCCCGGTTCGATTCTCGGCGCTACCAGATTTTCTGAGAAATATTGGGTCTGGAACGGGGTCCACTCAGCCTCGTGATGATAATTGAGGAGCTGTTTCAAGGAAATGGTGGCTTCGGTTTAGAAAACCGAAATTAACGGCCGTAGGGATTCGTTGCGCTGACCACGCGACACCCTCTGTCCGCAAAAGTTGGCACTAACTTCGGCGGCAAGGGGCGGTCGCTCGATCGGTGTAGTTCGCTTGCGGACTAAAGCCACGGAGTTTGTTTTGTTTGTAATGGCTTACCTAACGACGCTGTCAGTGTGCTTAACTAATTAAGCATTGCGTCGTGAAGACATTTGCGGGAGCGGATGTATAGATCCACGCATTATTGACCTTGGCACTAATTGGAGATTAGTGTTCAGCTTCACTCCTCGGCCGCTTTGTCCCCATTAACCATTGCATATGAGGCTGGGTGGGCCTGGACGACGTGGAGAGGAGAAGAATCTTGCTCCTACCGGAACTCGAACTCTGACCCCTCGGCCGTCCAGCCCGTAGCCAGTCTCTACACCGCCTGAACTTTCTCGGCTTCCGTCCAATGGTAGGATGATTAGTAAATAACGGATTATGAATAATGCGGAGGAGAGCGCTCTGACCTGATTTCAGGTAATATTCCCGAATGTTCCGGGAGGGAAAGTGAAGAAAATCACGAAACATTAGTGGTGATAGCCGATCTTCAGGCTGAGACTTTGAAGCCGGGACCTAACAAGTATAAACCAGGATTGCTGCCCACTCGGCGGCGACGTACACTGTTTTACATGAGACTCATATCGATCCTTACGGACATTATCAGAAATAGATTATTGTGTTATACAATTCATACATACCGCTATCATGACATGTAGGTCTCCTTAGAGTTGCACAACTTTCGTTTGAAACATTTTCGGGTTTGATAATTACGCATATTTCGTGGAATGAAAAAATGCAAAAGATAACAGGCTGTGGAGGCAGACGTGGAGGCTCCCACATTTTCTAGACAATTGGCTCGCAGATGGCAGTAAAGTTGTCAGCCTTAAACACCGGCCGCCCTTTGCCCACGAGGAAGATTCCTGGTACTCATTTCTGTTAGAGTCTGAGTCAACCCAAAGGTCATAGTGCGGCTGGAAGGATTAGGCAAACTGAAAAGAAAAAATCCAATGACCTCATGAGGACTCGAACCCGCGACTATCCGGCTCCGATAGTGGAATGAAAAGGAAATTAATTTTTAGACAGCGTGAAGAGCTTTACAACAAAATATATTCTCTCTGCAACATAACGGAGCTGATTATTTTCTTATCTCTTTTTTTTTTTTTTTTTTTTTTTCTCTAGAGCAAACACATAGAACTCTTGTCGGATTGAGACAGTAATTGATTTGAATAATTATTTTCTGTGAAAATACAATAATTATTAATGAGATGCAATAGGTATATACTCGTAATATTCATTCGAGATTTAAATAAACGATTGTTTCATATGAATAATGCTACGGTATTACAATAGGCAGGCCTACATTAAAGCAGATGTTTTCAGTGTTCGAGTTCAGGCTATTTAAAATAAAAATATGATGGCCAATGTAAGATTTACATCAATGAGATTCTATATTTAATGGCAATAAATAACCTTACATTTTCCTTGTCTCATTACAATACTCAAATGTCGTTAAATAGCCCGAGAAGGAAGAGGCGTAACCTAAAGTGAGGCATCCGTCAGTCAGTGTAGGCTCGAAGCAAGTATTTCTGTTTAGTGCGCAGAGTTGACTATAGGTGGCTGTTTCTGTCTCGGTTACTTTACACCCATCTGCAGAGATTCAGCAATTAATTTTATTTCACTGTGGAACTCTACGGTGGAAGGCAGTAAAATGGATACGTAGGTAAGAAATTCGACTGTAAAGATGTCGGCAATAAAAATGGCGACAAGTTCTGATAGCATCTGGGAAGCTAATCACACAAAGGATTGCCTTCTCGTCCTTCCAATTGCGGTACAAAACATCTACATACCTAAATAAAATTCTGTTTTCAGGCCTATATGTGCGTATCTGTACGCCAGCAAGAAAGCGAATGTTCAGAGCCCAATGAAACTTGGAATCCTCATTTCCGAGATTGCGGATTTCAGTTTTTCCGATATCACTTAATGGTACCGAAATCTATATTTCAGTTTACTTTGATAGTATGATAAAAATAAAGGTAAAGCTATGCCTGTAACAGGCTGTGAAAGCCCATAGGGTTGTGAGACATCGAGGCTTCCACATTCTCTAGACAATCGGCTCATAGATGGCAGTGAGGTTGTAAGCCTTATGCGCCGCCCTGCCGCCCTTTATGCCCCAGAAAGATTTCTGGTATTCATTTCTTTTAGAAGGTTTAGTCGATCCCAGGGTCATAGTGCGACTGGAAGGGTTAGATAAATTGAAAAATCCAATGGCCTCATCGGGATTCGAACCCACGAACATCAGGTTTGTAGCATACTGTCTCAACCAACTACGCTATCGCGTGCCCCTAGAAAATATTATGACGTAACAAATCACTTGGTGAAACTAGTGAAGTAATTAATACGCCTAATCTTAAAAGATCACGGATCACTGTGCAGAAGTTAAAAATTCATTAAATTTAAGCGGCTCTGTGAAACTGATTGTAACTAATAAAATACTATATTAGCTCTAATAGAAGCCATTTTTTTTAAGTACTGCTTTTAGGAGAACTGGGGTCAGTGTATTTTCATGTCCTTAGAGTGTAAATGTCAAGATGATTGTGAGGAATTCTATTTGATAATTGTAATGATATTAGTAAAAATACCTAAAATTATATTTATGGTATTAAATTTTTATTTCAGTATTTCTTAATAGTATAAGTTTAATTCTTTTTGCTTACAGCGCTCAAAACTAATTGGCTTTCTTTTTGCTTACAGCGCTCAGAACTAATTGGCCTATTTAGTTTTGGCAGAAATAGATCATGTATTTGTCATCGGAAACACAGTCTTATATAAAGGCTTATACAATAATGATAAAAGATTAGTCCACCATTGAAAAGTGTTTGCAAACACTTGAAATATAAAAGAGAACTGATCGAGACGAAAAATAATTACGATACTATATTTATGACCTAGTCTGAAAAGTGTCTCAAATACGATAAAAGTGAGTGTTTCTTTAAAAGTAGTCCGCTGCTGCTACTGACCGAACGTGGGGCAACATTAAGGGCCAGCACACCAATGTACCGACAGAGTTCTGACGCTTTTCGTTTATAAGGGTACGAGGCCAGCTAACCGCCACCGAGGCAATGATCTTAATACACATCTAGTGGCACTGACACTGCGACACTGAGAAGTGTTCACTGCCGCCACTGACACAATAGTCATGAAACAGTATCAGGGGCCGCCTCTGCAAAGCGCTCACAAAGTAATGAAACTGACTGCGGCACTGAGAAGTGTTCACTGCCGCCACTGACACAATAGTCATGAAACAGTATCAGGGGCCGCCTCTGCAAAGCGCTCACAAAGTAATGAAACTGACTGCGGCACTGAGAAGTGTTCACTGCCGCCACTGACACAATAGTCATGAAACAGTGTCAGGGGCCGCCTCTGCAAAGCGCTCTCAAAGCACTGAAATTGAGTGCCACTTAGAAAAGTCATTAAGACCGCCTCAAACTGAGATTGTGCAAGAGGAGAAACGGATCTTAAGAAAACCATATGTATGCAGATGTAATGAAGAAGGGGTTCAAGCGTCTGGTTAAGCAAGGCTTAGTTGTGGCGACCCTGGGATAAATACCCAGGCTGAATAATAAGGAAGTGAAGTACAAGCCAAGAATGAATAAACAATAAACTAACTTAACGAACAAAGAAACTGTCGACACTTGAAACTTATGTTAAATATATTGAATATAACAATATTTATCGAGTAATGTTAAATATTTTATTAATGGACCCAGAAGATAACGGCCCTCTCTTACGACTACTGAAATTTTCTTGTCCTTAGTTTCATACCAATTCACTTACGAAAGAGTCCGTGTACCTGCAGTGATGGTTCCGTGAATATTACTGACATTAAAATACTGTAACATATTTTATCCCATTTATCCAAACTTTATATTCTTTCCCCCCCTCTATTCTTTTTCTGTTTTCTCCTCTTTACAATCTTCCTACTTCCTTTCATCTTCCTCCGTCTTAAACTTCATCTTTTTTCTATTCATTGCACCTTCTCTTCCTCGATTAATTTCTTCCGCTCTGTCCTCGTCTTCTCATATTTCACATCCTTCATTTCAGTTTGTCATAGTTTTCTTTCTTTTCCACCATCTGGTTCTTCCTCTTGTTCTCTTCTCTCATCCAATTCTTCTGGTGCCTGTCCTTCTTTTCTGCCGCCTTTTCCCCCCCTCTTCTCTTCCTAGTTCTAATACCTCATCGTCCTCCTCGTTTCTATCCTCTTTTCTTCTGCTCCTCCACTTTCGCCTGCAATTTATTTCTTCTAATCATTTTCCACTTTCCCGTTTTGCAGTTTGTGCTACAGAACCTCGATAAGAATGAGAATACGAACTAAAGTCATTGGCTTGGTTGTGTGAATTGAAATCTCACATCTTTCTGCTGGATATAGCCACAGTGGGGATCATAATTACAAATCGCAATTGGCACAGAAAGGGAATAATAGCAACCGTGTCCTTCTAACGCTTTTCTTCGTGACACTTCCGAATTCATGCATTATGTGGGGGATCAGGCCTTTGTAAGACATCAGTCATCATAGGAACTTGTTTGTCCGTCATTTACGCTACACTTACAAAGGATGATTAAACGCATTTTAACATCAGAGGTTTTCAAATCCTGTTCAGTCACTGAGTGAGGAGTCAGTCGATCGTATAATCTTAGCTTTCACGGGATAACGCAGAAAAAAGTAAATAAGCTTTCATTCCTCGTGTGGAATTCGGACACGTAGTGGCAGTTTGTAGGTGGTCTAAGATCAAAGAACGCGGTTTACAAACTGCAAAATGAAGGCATGATGTAAGATTTGAGGCTTTCACGGCGGTGACTATGAAGAAAGCAGTCTTCTGGGCTTTGGCGCCGTGTATATGTGGTGTTAACCGACGTTTCGGAGGAACGTATCGCCCCCANGAAGGCATGATGCCTCTTAAAGACGGACACTCACGGCAATAGTTTAAATATTTACGGACGGGCTAAAAGTGTCAGATTTTTCAGCTAATCGTCTTGTGACAAATGATATCATAATGAGCAGAGGTCGTATTTTTATTGTCTGCTTAAAATATTACGCACTTTAGAGGCACTGTTTCAATTCCGGAGCTTATATCGCTTCGAATTAGGTGCGAAATCTAGAATTAACAGTCCATAAGTAACTTTAAGAAGAAAGTGGCCATGGTTTATTTTGAAGTGCTGGCCCGGAGGACAAGTGACAAACAACGAGAAGTTCAGTCAGAATTGCCGCTGATGCAGTAGAGATTCGAACTGGTCACTTGCCGAATACGGGACTAGTAGATTTACACTATCCTACATATATATACATATATACACACACACACGCACGCACGCATAATTTTATGGTCTGCCTAAGGACCTGACGACCGTCTCTGTGGTCCAGTGGTCACAATTCCTGGCTACAAATCCAGAGGTCCGGGTTCCATTCCTGGCGCTACCAGATTTTTTCTGAGAAGTAGTGGGTCTGGAACGGGGTCCACTCAGCCTCGTGAGGATAATTGGGAGCCATTTTCAAGGAAATGACGACTCCGATATAGAACACCGGAAGTAACTACCTTGGGGATTCGTTGCGCTGACCACGTAACACCCTCTATCCGGTAAATTTGGCACTAACTTCGCCGATAAGTGGCGGTCTCTCGGTCGGTATAGTTCACTTGAGGACTAAAATCACGGAGTCTGTTTCCTTATTTGTTCTAAGGACTCGATAGTATCTCAGCTTTTTACAGAGTTGTACATAGGATCCGGCATGACGCGTGTCGTAAGGCTTCCAGACAAAAAAAAAAGTCCGAATTTTATAAAATCGAAGATTCATTTATTAGTACGGTGTAAGCTAATTGTGAAATACTGTACCCCGTAATATTGTCTAATTGGTTAGATAGTAACCTGGTGACAGTTTGCTTTTCTATCACGTATTTTTTACTTAACTGCAGTAATGAATTACACTTTTGGAATGAGCCGTTCGGTCATGGGTTAGTACTAGCCACGGGCGTGATTGTGTTCATGTCCTCTGAGTACGTGAAGTCTGCAACGAACCGTCGGTCCACTCAGGTGGAAACACTGAAGAACACGGCAACAAAGTGACATAATTCTAAGGGGTGTGTAATGGGAATTCTTTGACCACTGAAAAATACGCATACCAACTGTAATAGTTGTGCTTTCACAAGGAGAAATGTTTGAAGCCTTCCTTTAAATTTCAGGTATGTCCAACACGTGCCGGCTATCATACAGTCCTTTGAGAAGTAGGAACTCGCATTCAGGCTCAGGTTTCTTTAATAGGTCCGCGGAAAATTACATGAATTTCGCCAATAATTCTGTAAATATTATTTAAATACAAAAGGTCAGTCCATGTTTGTTTCGATTTAATTTTAATTTTAATTTTAATTTTAAACCATAATGATTCTGAATAGTTCAGTTAGTATAGCGATCGGCTACGAGCTGGACGGTCCGAGTTTGATTCCCAAGCAGAACAAGCTTTTTCTCTTCTACATACCTCCAGACAAGCTCTGGGTCTCACCCAGCCTCTTATCCATCGGATACCGAGGACGATATCCCAGGAGGTAAAACGGCCGGGGCGTGCACCTAACCACTCACCTCCATCTAGTAACGAAGATCAAGATCGGCGAGGTAATACCTCCCCACCCTTGCATATGCCTTCATGGTGAAGTACTGAATTAATTATACACAGAAATAACTATTCTTCTCACTTTTATTTTGAACCATAAAAACAATGAAATCAATATAGGTTAATCTCAGCATCAGGTTTGCCGTACTTAACTCAGTTTTCTGCAGTTTTTTCTTTTCGTGATTATAACAAAATGCATGTGAGAGGAGAATAGTTTTTGTCAGTTGCATAGGTTAAGTAGCGACAGTTTGAACAGTGATTGTGGATCATGAACTGAAGGCCTGGAAGTACTGAGGAAACTCACAAAAATTTCAATACTGAAAACCCGTTCCAAACATATTGCTAGATTCGTACGCGGGAACTCCAAATACGGAAAAGTAATGCCAACCACTACACTTCCCACTGCTTTTGTAATGACTTTCATTTATAGGTAAAGCTATCCCTATAACAGGCCGTGGAAGTCCACATCAGTGCAAGCTGTCGAGGCTCCAACATTTCGTAGACAGTCAGCTCACAGATTGCAGTGAGGTCAGCCTTACGTGCCAGCCGCGCTTTAGACCCCAAGAAGATTCGTGGTATTCTTTTCTGTTAGAGGCTGAGTTGACCCCAAGACCATAGTGCGGCTGGAAGTATTAAGTCAATAGAAAAATCCACTGACCTTATCGAGAAACAAACCCGCGACCTTCGGGCTTGTAGCATAGTGCCTCAATCAAAGTATATTTCGTTTATGAAACGTACTTTTTTATTATTCTGGTGGCAACACCTTTTACATTGAAGAAAGCAGTTTTCTGGAATTTGGCACCGTGTATATGTGGTGTTAACCGACGTTTCGGAGGAACGTATCGCCATCCCTGAAGATGGAGGCCAAATCCCAGAAGACTGCTTTCTTCATAGTCACCGCCGTGAAAGCCTCAAATCTTACCTTTTCCATTGTTGACAGACCAGATACTTTTGTAAGATTTGAGGTTTTCTCGGCGGTGACTATGAAGAAAGTGGTCTTCTGGGAAAACTGCTCTCTTCACATATTTTTGAATTGCCAGGAGGAAGCAGAAGGGTTCATTTTCATTCCAAATACCAAATGAGAAACTATCAGTGATCCTTAACGAGGAATCTCGTTCGTAGCATGGAAAGGATTAATGGAAGGTGCCTTGCAGCTGAGATGTATTGTGGTGGCGGGTGGAGGGTGGAGGGCGGACTCGGCTCCGCGATTCTCGCGTACGGTGCGTCACGGGGTGCGATTACAGCCGACTAGACCCTGTTCAACTGCGCCAGGAGCCTCGTGCAACAGCGGCATATTGAAATGCGGAGCCCTATATAAGGCTCACAGTACCTTCCTAATAGGAGGTCAGTATGAGGGAGTAGCCCGTGTGGAGGCTGGTTCCAATACCTTCACCGTAGCCCTGCGAGTCGCAGGAGGTGACGGAAAGGGAATCAAGTGCCTGGGATTAATACTGGATCACCCTGTTCCTGGGAAATATAAATATGGGGATCTGGCCCTCCACATTGGTGGAGTATAGAGTCTGGGTAAGCAAAATGTTGTCATTAGTCCCCGAGACTAAAACCCGAGAATGACTGCACTTGCGAGGACCAGTACCAACTGCAAACTGCAGACCCGTCCTCTCATCAGGGGTGCCCCATATCAAGAAATAGGAAACTTTCTCACAGTCACAAAAATCTGATCCTTGGCCCCAAAAAGGGCTTGACACCAAGATGGACTGGCCGACTGTCCGTCAGTCGTAATATAACTTTGATAGATGTTGATTTTGACTTATATCAAGTTGATACGTATACAAGGGATGAACTGGAGAACGTGAGCGTTTATTTGGAAGACCACGACGAAGATGGAAAAGGTAATAATAATAGTAACAACAAAATGTTGATAGGATTTATCTGGCTCAGGATAGAGACCAGTGGAGGGCTCTTGGGAACACGGTAATGAAGCTTCGGGTACCATAAAATGCTGGGAAGTTCCTAAGTATCTGCATAATTGGCTGCTCCTCAAGAGGGACTCAGCTCCGTGAGTAAGGAAATTAATAATAATCAGCAAAAAAGCTCGTTGTTTTTCGGATTTTTCTTAAAACAAATTTCTTACTTTATTGTTACAGTTGTGTGAATACATTTTCTTTGGCCAATGTTCTATTATTTACCGTAATGGTCCCAAATAGTGATTGCTGTATGAATTAAACTGTTGCCAAAGAAAAGAAGCAGTGGTGGACATAAATCGCTTTAACATATATATTAAAACCATTTATTACCCCCGAACAAGAAGACTTGAGACCGAGTGACGGCTGATTCTGGACCAGATGATACTGATGCAGAAACAGGACATTATTATGATCCGAATTTTCTAGTGAAGACAACACCACACTCTGCTAGAGTGAACGACGCACCAGCAAGGGACAAAATTACGGATTGCAGACGTAACACAACAACGGGCTTACGAATAGAAAAAGAGGGCTGCCGCAATAAAATATCTGAAGTAAAGGATACAGATCAAAACAAGTGGATGTCGCCCCTTATGAGGTGTAATAAGAAGTTTACAACGTTTAAAGGAAATTTTAAAAGATTTTATTTTATTCAAATTAAGTGAACTACAGCGTGTGCTATTTTAGCGCATACCAATTGACTACTAGTATGACGTTTTAAACCATGAAGCGTGCAGTCGCATATGTGACGAAGCATTGTTGACGGACTCTGTAGTAAAATAAACAGTATTAGACTTATTACAGTTATTTGTTAGTAATTCTTCTTTAAAAATGAGTTTGACATTGGCCATTTGTTTTCAGATTTTTTCTTTGTATTATCTCTGCTGATGACTGTCCACTTTGCAGTAAGATATAAACCCTGCAAGTTTGTTGTAACGCAAACCATATGAAAGTTAATTGTTGTCTTTTTTTTTCAGAAAAATAATATACTGGCTTTTAACTAATGGTTTACAACTCTGGTATTTTGCGTACATTGTTTATTAGGGAACTCGGCGTATTTTTCAACTCTAAACTATACTTATATCGCAAAGTTGATTATTTATTTTCTCAGGATGTTAGGCCTAATATGGACTATTACTTTTATTTTTCATCTTTAGACATTGCGGTTGGTGCTTTACAGCAACCGAGGTCCTTTGTTTCATTCCGTAATGTGCTAGTGTGATAAGGCGATGATCAGCTGGCATCTGTTCACACACTCAGGTTAGTGGCCCCTGTCTTGGCTGTCTGTGACTGCTTGTTCAGTACACTCGCGGCTAACCACCATTCGCTAACCGTGGGCGTGATACCGTGGTGCAAAGAACCCACTAAACACGGATATTACTACTACTGCTTGTGTTACTTTCTTGTAAGTCCGTGACCTTTGCCGGTACAGGAGGAGTGTGGCATTGCCTGCAGTGCTAGCGCCTCTACACCCGCATGACTTCTTGGAATTAAATTGAAAGGATCACAGACTGTGATTCATATCGACCGGAAAAATTGTCACGCTATTTCATGTGAAGAAAAGCTCGCGTTTCCTCCAGATGAAGGTGTCCTCGGCTGAGTACGGTTGTGGCGTGAGAATAATGAGGCATCGAATATGTCAGGAAAGGTTTCTAATAAAAGGGCCGGGGATTCGTGTTCAGGCCCGTGAGCTTGAGACTTGCTTAAAATTTGACATGTTTTGGCAGATATTCCCTGGAAGGAAACTGCTTTAACACAAGCAAAGTCTTTGGGGCATCCTATTATTATTATTAT
>NW_019737981.1:1783001-1807007 GCF_002891405.2 Cryptotermes secundus
CACGGCTTAAAGTCCCTCCCGGAGGACTTGTTCCATAAATTTTTCCGCCCTTAAAAATTCCACGATCTCCTCCGGGTTTGAACCCGCGTACCTCGAGTCGTGAGGTGGGAACGTTACCCCTAGACCACGGAGACCGCTGGGGAGTGGGGGGCATCCCATACTTCGGGATGATTGTTTCTCAGTTCTGGTTCTCTCAGTTTCTGGAATAGCGAGTTCGAGTCCCAGTCGAAGCACTAACGCTTGTCTAAGTTTTCCTGTGCTGTCCTCTGGTGGCAGAGGCCTTGTAACGGGATGATCTCCCATCAGAGGAATCCTATCGTTTGTCTTAATACGGATTTAGAAATTCTGTACATTATAAAATGTTGAGGCTCGAATCGAGCTCTGCCAGGTAGAGGGAGGTGGGGGGGGAAGCCGTGTTGTAACTCCTTCAAATGCGGGAAATATGTGTTTCGAACTTTTATTGCTTTCTGTGTTTCATATGTTATTTTACAATACTATATCAGCTGCAGAGTTTACTTATCCGCGCCGGACGTGAACTCCTGACTGTGAACTCGAAGTTAAGCACGCAGTCAGAAAGCTGGAAGTCTTTATTGTTGGTTTCGTGTTGCCATGCTAGATTCCTGCGTTCCAGTGCCTCCCCTCTCAAAACAAAGACGTTGTGTAGGAAGTCTCTGCAATTACTCAGCTTACGTGTGTAAGGGTGACACGAAGTGTGACCTGGCTAGAAGAGAAATCTCAACAATTCCGATCAATTTCATTACAGTTATATGACAAGTGGCCCCGCGTGCGCAACCAGAAAGTCGGCTTGTAATTAACAAGTACAATACAAACGTTTTGCAACTCTATCGCTTGCCCGTGTTCACGTGAAACAAGTTCTCTGGGTTAGAGTTTGTAGCGGTTGTACAGGTTAAGTCACGCATTAACCAACCCTAAAGTATAGGTTCCTCCTTGAAAATATGAGAGTCATGTGGTAAAAATATCCCTGCTTATTTCAAATCCTAAATCTCTTTACCATGTTCACAAATTCTAACACTGGATTCTTTTTTGAGGCAAATGCATTATCTAAAACATAGGTACTTAGTTAAGTAACTGACCGACCAGCTATATGACTTAGTGGAGCAAACCGCTGAACGTCTTTTAACTTGTCAAGAAATTACCCTCCTTTGTTATAATCCGAAGGTTCATTATCGTTCTCAAAAATGTCAGATATTGGACCCTATTCTAATCCAGTTCAGTCTAGTCTAGTCATACCTTGCTGGTTTAAAATTTATTTCAGTACTGTGCTCCAACGTGTGTTGAGGTATTCTCAGTGGTCAGTCGCCTTCAAATATCTGCACTTGCATTTGTACTGCATTAGCAATACGCTCTATCGAGAGAACTTTCCTGGTAGAAGTTACAGTCATTGAAGATAAAGGTATAGTTCTCCACGGGATAATGCCTAGTGCCCTAGCGGCGTACGAGTGGCGTTAGTATAAATCTCTATTGGAGAAGAGGCTCATCAGATGAATTTTGAAATACGCATAATTAATACTTAATGAGTACAGACCGGGTTTTAGACCCGACCTCTGGGATGCGTGACAGGATAAGTGCGGATAAGCATTGAAAGAATTGTCGGAGAAGTGGTTGCAGCTACATTATGGGTGGAAGGCTGATGTTTTTATTCTAATAACCTATTCACAGTGTGTTATTTCTTATCTCTCTAAACGGACTCAACCAACTTCACCGAACATTCTCTTGAGAAAGGTCGGATGTGAAAACACGGACAGTAGAGAAAAAAGTTTTTTTCTTGTATTCACCTGTTTTTTTCCTGGGGGGCGGGGGACTGATCTATTGTACCATGTCCAAACCTAAAAGCCGGGTTTTGCCACTCTCTTTGCTAATGTTTTTATGCTCTCGAATGTGCACTCCTGGATATTGTTTTATCGAAGCGTCTGATAACTATTACATGTATAAATAAACTAATAAAATAAAATACTGCAGATAAAATAATCAGTGCATGATATATTTGTAGCTACTCACAATGACTTAATAGGCTTATGACAACGAATGTTTTGTCCCCAAATTAAAAAGTGAATAATAAAAATTTGTGTTTCAAGTCCATATTTGCTAGTAAATGACTTTGGTCGTCACCATATGATGGTAGATGAAAACAGTGTCACATCAATATTAATACGCAACCAAAATTGACCCGACGTTTTAAGAACACGGACACTATAATTAGCATAATTAGAAAAACAAGCACTATTACGTAAAATTTTACGTTAGTAAATAGAAACCATAAATATGTTATCCGTTAACCTATGCAAAATAGAATACTTGACACACAAAGAAAGACTAATGATAAAACTATATTCGATATATAATTAATACAAAGTGATAATTGACGTAGGTTATATTTTAACCACTAGAACATTGTCAATTGGAAATAAATTTGAACTTAGATAAAAAGAGAGTAATTTCAAATTCACCACCTGAACTTCTAATATTCTAATGCTCTATAAATGATACGCATTGTATGGTGAATATTAATACGAAAGGGAACTTTAGAGAAAAATACATACGTTTGGCCTGATGGTGAGCAAATATTGGAAACATTAGCCGTATGAGTGACAGATAAGCCTATTGCATGTAAATTATTAAACAGTTAAGGTGTTCTGGGATGTGACGCATGAGTTCTCTAGGTAAATACAAACGTGCTCACGGTTGGTATCTATTTACCAGAACTAACTGACACCACCATGAGAACCCCAAATCTCATAAATAATCTCAAAACCAGTTTCGTTCAGTTTTTAAGGTGTGTTAATAAACCACTTTTCTTGTTTGTGACTGTTTTGAGGTATCCTGTAGTAGAAAATTAACCTCCTGCTCTGTAATTTTAATCCCAGCAGGTATCTTGTTCTCTTTAAATACTGCCGAGTTGGAGATTTCTTCAGGCTGGTTCGTTAAACGAAGCAAAACTGTCGCATCAAAGCTAATCCTATTTGCATATCCAAGCGATAAAACTCATTAAACCGCGCATGAGACGGCCTCTGCACACGATCACCGTGACCTTGAGAGTTTGCATGTTTCTAGTCGTGGTACATAAAAAGCTGTGGTTTAATTGTTGTGATACTAAATTCTATATATTTGACATTATCCAAGCCACACTATGTTATAGTTCCCATAATAACTTGTTTCTTCAAGTTGTATATTTTAAGTAGTAACTAAGATTTTCTGTAGTCTAACAAAATAATTTTATGCTTATTTATATATTGCTAAGCCTTAATTTATTACATAAAATTTAACAACAATGAGATTTATTTAAACAGAAATATGCAACAAGTGTATAAACGTACTTCTTTTGGCTTATTTTGGACTTCACCCATCGTCTGGTATGTAAGAGACAAAAAACCACGACGTTTCGGAAACTGAATCTGTCTCCGTCTTCAGGTGGATAGGGAAANGAATACACGTTTACTTAAAAGCGAAGCCCGAATTGTGTCAGTACTGCGATTCCATAAAATTTACTGATATGGAACATGATTAAGAAGGAGGAGATATTTCATTTTAAATTGTCTAAATAAGCAACAATATGATTTTGATTGTGGCACACGGTAGTATAGTTGGTTGAGGCACTATGCAACAAGCCGGAAGGTCGCGGGTTCGAGCCACGATGAGGGTTTCAATTCACCTAAACCTTCCAGCCTCACTATGGCCCTGGGGTCGACTAAGCCTCTAACAGAAATGAGTACCAGGAATCTTCCTGGCGGGTAAAGGGCGGGTGGCGCGTAAGGCTGACAACCTTACCGCCATCTGTGAGCTGATTGTCTAGAAAATGTGGTAGCCTCGACGTCTCACAACCTTATGGGCCTCCACGGCCTGTTACAGGGATAGTATTTTGTTATACCTTTATGCTTTTGATTACAATACATACACCTATTAATGGACGAGTCCAATTTCTATGCCTGGAAGTGTGTCTGTCTGGGGTGATAATGCAGGCAGCTCTAGGTCGAGCCTTTCCCGTGTACATGTATCGAAAAGAAAATTGCAGTAGTAGATTTTGACATCTTTAGCTACATTATAAGTTTCTACTTTAAGGTTTCCTTCAGCAGATAATGGTATTTTTCAACGCAGACAATTTTCTGTGTAGCTTCACTTGCTGTGTTATATATTCATGAAATTATATTGGATACTGGAAACAAGAAATATTCAGGAAATTTGCGAAGGAAGCTCTTTGGATTTGTTACCGAGTAGACCAAGGAGAGGAAGAAGAAGGAGAAGGAAGAGAAGAATATGAGGCGAAAGCGATAATGAGAGGAAAATATTAATACGGCCCCATTTTCTCTTACTTTCTTTCCTCCTGTCTCTCTGTTCTCCGCTGCAGTGGTCTCTGGTTACAAGCCCGGATTCACTTTCATTAGATAGAAAGTCTAAAGGAGAGCCGCGCATTTAGTGCGCCTAATTGCTGACACGTCGCACGAGGGCTGTACTGTCTTAACTTGAGACAAGCACGAGTAGTTTGTACGTAAAGCCAGTCGTACCCCAAGAGCATCTGCTTCTCTTTGCAGCGAGTGCCGAGCATTGCGGCCTTGTGTCTCATGCAGTGAGGCCTAGGCGTGGTACTCGTTTCGAATCCTATTCCTTCTAACCAAGATAAGGTAATGCCTTCAGAAGGACCGTAACTGCTATGTGTATTGAAGGAAAACTTGATGGAGAAAGAGGAGGGGGGAACTTTGTGACATCACCTGAGATAATCATGAAGTCCGGAGGGGGTGCTAAGACATACGTGCAGAATGTTGATAAGGATTGTATGGCTGAGTTTGTAGGCCTAATGGCTGTGATGTTCTTTTACCACATACTCAGATGTTCCCAAAATACCTTTTTATTTAATTACTTTGTTAATTAGTTGCTTATTTATCTACTAATTAATTTATCTGGGGGTTCGTATTGTGCGCCGATCGCAGTGGTCCCGCGGTCTAAGGTATGAACTGTCTTCACTCGCTCGAATATTGGAATCGTGGGTTCGAGTCCCACTCAAGGCATACATGTATATGTTATGTGCGTTTATTCTGTGTTTATGTTGTTCTGTGTGTAGGTAGAGGCTTTGCGACGGGCTGATCCCCGTCCAAGGGGTCCAACCGACTGTGTATAGGATCAAGAAACTTAAAAAGGGCCAAGGCCCAACAAGGGGCTGTAGTGCAGGCAGCGTAACTACTGGGTACGGGCTGGACGGCAGAGGGGAACAAGTCTGAATCCTGGTAGAACCGTCCAGACCGGTTCTGGGGCCCAACAATCCTCATATACAATGAATACCGCGGACTCCTTCTCCGGCAGGGAAGCTGACCACTCACCTGCAACCAGGGCCGAGTTCAAGAATGCGTACAAGCTAGGTGTATAAAATATAGACCTCATTAAGATTTACTAATGTCATTCAAGATATTTTCCGAAGTATGTACAGTATACAGGTGCCCAAGTAAGGCTTGAAAAATAAATCGTCTACGGAAAATGTTGATTTCACAGAGGAAAATTTCATGGTATTCAGTAGCTTAAAGTTTCCAGTTTTCAGCATTTTACTTCAACATCCTGCTGCATCACAAAACAGTCTTCAGTACAGCTTCACATGTCATTAATTGAATCACCACTTAGTCCATGCTTAGGGCCGCGCCATAGCTCAAGCGATTAGTCGCTGGCTTCCCTCCGCGGCGGTCCGGGTTCGATCCCGGGTCTGGTCAAGTGGGATTTGTGGTGGACAAAGTGGCGCTGGGGCAGGTTTTCTCCGAGTACTTCGGTTTCCCCTGTCAATCTTCGTTCCACCAATTGCTCCACAATCTCACTCACCTGTCATCTGGTGCTGGTACAATAGGCCAGAAGTGGCCGCAGTACAAGGGACTTAGTCCCACCTCACTAGCAGTAAAGACAAATAGTCCATGCTTTCATGTAAATTCAACGACATGTTTCTATGTACTGTTTATGTTGCTAGCCATAGCTGCACATGCGCCATCCCCTTGTATCTCTCGTAGTCATGGTGACGGTTCGGCAGAAGATGATTTAAAGTTTTGTGGCTGACGGAGTTGGAATCAGTTGCATGTGCTCAGCGTTAAGTTTCCGTTACTGCGTGGAGGTGCAACAACAGCTACAACACCGTTAAGAATTGGGGTAGTTCGCCACCTCAAGGAATTTTCGAACATCAGAATGACGAGGCAAACTGTTAACGCGTGGTATGGCATGATGAAAGACAACGTCATTGGACTTTTCCTGTTTCAGGAAACAACCGTGAAAAGTCATTTGGTTCTGGGCATGTTAGAACACTACACAGTCCCACAACTGTCTTGTGAGCCAGCAGGGTAGAACGCACCCAACATTTTGGAAACAGTGTCCATCAGTTTCCGGACAAGAGAATTGAAAAAGGCCATTTCCTAGCATCACCAACATCACCAGACATAACACCAGTAGGATGTTTCCTTTCAGGTTAAGTGAAGAATATTATCTGCGTGAAGAAAACTGCAGAAACTCAATCCAACGACATCGCATAACAGAGGCGATTGCTACAGTGACCGGAGTTGAGCTCCTAGTGATCATGTATCGTTTCGAGAAACTAATGCTGCTTACAATAACAAGTACTGCGTGTAAGGAAAGAACTTCGAGTTTTGTGCTACTGAACTGTGAGATCACTTCGGTATAATGAGCAATTTTTCGCATAAGAATGTTTCGCTCATTTTTCTCAGATATCCCGTATAATTAGGAAGAAAGAAGAGTGAAATAGTTTATGCGTTTTTGCAAATGTGGTAATTAACTTTGCAATAATTGGATAATATCTGTAATAATGGAAATGAAGTCCGGTGAAATATGCGAAGTCTCAAAGAACTCAATAGGAAAATAATTGAACCCCATTTGAAGTAAACTTTTCACTATTTCGCATTTTCATTAGGATATCCAGAACGGCTGTACCGCGCCCCCCCATGCGGCCTCTAAAACAAACGGCGAACAAATAATGGAAAACAAAACAAACGAATAAATCTGACAGAACGTCACAGAATCAAATAACCTGTAAAATATAATGTTACGGAATTTTAAACTATTCACATAATTGATTGGCTGTTTGGAAGAATTCAATTTGATTGTTAATAACTGTGTTTTAATATGATTTTTAGCGTCCAGTATTTGTTTTCCTGGCTGCTGCTTTTGATCAAATCCCTAATTTATGCGTACAGGGGCATTATCGACCAGGTTAAGTGGGTTCATAGCCTCGACGTCATGTCGGGTCCACGGGTTGCAGATAGAGGCGACGGCCTGCAGACACGAAGAATAGCTGGCAGCCACGGACAGTCGAGAAGGAGTGGTCCTCCAGTTAGGAGGGTAAGACGGGGAGCTAGTAATTCCTCGCTGCAATAAGCCAGAAATATTACATAAGTTCTCAGAATTGCATGTGGTAGCTTCTTAAGACCGGAATATAAACGTTCGTATAAAATTCGTTGCACTTCTTACCTGGTTAACTTACTGGTAGCTCTTCAGGAAGGACGATGATCCATGAAATAAGTTTGTTTCTATCGGCTGTAACAATGGGCGACGCCCTCTGAAACCGTCCGTCATTATGTACGCTCACAGAGAACTGTAGATTAACGAATTTTGATTAAATTTGATAATACGCGTCCCAGTACCCCTTCTTGCTTTTGAAACGGGATCGAATTCAGAAGCTGGCCTCCTTTGTTAAACACGTTTTCTAAATCCTCATAAGACAGTCAGGCCTTGTCAGGAAGGTTATAATATGGATCTTAAAGAAATAGGGTTCAAAGATGTTGAATATGTTCAAGTGGTCTTGTGAACATGGTAATGGACCTTCGTCTTCCATAGAAGGCGAGAAAGTTCTAGTTGAAAGACTATTGGTTTCTTGAGAATGGATCTCTAATGAGTTGGTTATTAAGACTAACATTAGGACTCCTTGAGATCAATGTAACAAAAGGCCTCTACCATTACAGAACAAGATTGAAAATGCTGATATAAGCGATGTCAAAACGTGGATTCGAATAAATAAACATTCATATTGGGACATGAAGTCTGAACGTTGGATGTGTGCAGTCAGAGGAGCACCACAGAGACGTCCATTGCTAGACACCGGCTCGGTAGACATGTTTCCACAGCAACGGATAAGCACATAATAACAGAGGAACTGTTGGAGATGGTGATCTCTATTCGGTCCTCCCCGAAGTTATAAAAGGAGGACACGTGAGAACGCTCAGTCCAATAGGAGAGTTCAGTAGCTGTAAGAGGACTGAGACCGGAGTACGAGAATGGAGCGAGTCCTCGACAGTAAGTTGATGGTGAGCTGTTGTAATTGATTGTAATCAAGAGAGATTGTCCAATCTTCCAATGCAGAACCCGTTATTGTTAGTCACAGGACCCCGATCATGTGACAATATGTTTCTTTCTTTGGATGTTATACTGTAAAGTGAGACATTGACATGTTGTCGTTAAATAAGCCAAAGCGAAGTAGTTTCAACCCGATTAAACTTAAATTTACGAAGAACTTGTCTGCATGTAGTACCCATTGCTTAGGACGAAGATTCTTATGGCATGTTTTCCCATTTATAGCGTCATGCATCCACGAGCCGCAATGTGCTATAGGAAAAGGCAGTTGTGCTTGAGAGATGTTTCAGTCGTTTGGTTAAAGATGGTGTGCGGTTATTATGAGACTGGGAATGTGGTCCCCATTTGTCATGTCCCGATTTCAAAGACCACTGCTCTTACATCTGGCCAAGTGGAGAGAAGTTTCTGAGAAGAAAACTGCTCGTGTGGCTGGAAGTTTCTGTCGCCGGTGTGGTTCTCTGCGTTATTTGCAGGATCACATCGTCTTCGGACGCAAAACGAAAATTTGGACTTCCGTGTTTCTGAATTAAGCTCGGTTAAACTTAATATTTTAGAGTTATATTTCTCAGATCCTTGTCCTAGGAGCGGTCGAGGATCTAATTCCACGGTACTGCGTGTATTTGGAAATGTGGTACTCGCCAAGCTGGTCAATAAGCATTCCGCTGATTTTCGAACCCAGAAGCTCGCCACTACACCTTATCCTGAGCCAGTTGAATCTAATATACACTCATACGTGTATAACTTTCTTTCAGTAGCTCTTTCAGCCAATTCAGGCCCGAGACCTCTTATTCAGTTCCCTAACCATTTTACACAGACTGCAGGACTCCCTGGACGAGTGATCAGCCCTCGCAAGGCCGCTATCTAAACACAGGGATACACAAACGCAGCATAAATCCACACACACCAAACATCCATTCCCTGAGTGGAATTCGAACCCACGATCCCAGCGTCCGAGTGAACGAAGACAGTTCATTCCTTACGTCTACTGTGTCCGGCAGGCCGCGCCATAGCTCAAGCGGTTAGTCGCTGGGTTCCCACCCCGGCCGCCCTGGTTCGATCCTGGGTCTGGTCAAGTGGGATTTGTAGTGGACAAAGTGGCGCTGGGGCAGGTTTTCTCCGAGTACTTCGGTTTCCCCTGCCAATCTTCATTCCACCAATTGCTCCACAATCACCCTCGCCTATCATCTGGAGCTGGTACAATAGGCCAGAAGTGGCCGCAGTACAAGGGACTTAGTCCCACCCCACTAGCAATAAAAGAATACTATGTCCGGAGCGCTCATGTAACTGTCAGATTCATTGTGATATTATCGTGATATTAGGCGTGTATCTGCCATGGTGTGTCTCCACTTTAGAATTGCCGACTACAATTTAGCGCCTTCTCAAGCTTGTCATGTGCCTGCCATCTCATCCTTTAATCTCTGTAATAACAGTTAATGACAACAGAATTATGAAGCTCCGCAGTGCGTCATTATCCTCATCCTCACTTAATATTCTTTCCGTTTAGGTTCTAATATTCTATCAGCAATTTGTTCTCAGACACAGCAAATTATGTTCTTCCTTTGCGGTGAGATGTCAGTGTTATAGTTGTACTCTTCTAAGTGCACACGTAGCACGGATGGATGAAATGAGTAGTTTGGAAGGAAGTTCTGAAATTCTGTAGATAACGAAGAGAGACACAGTGGCGACAGAATTTTCTGATTGTACGAGGGTAAGTCAGAAATTATCCGCACTTTCTCCATAACACATCTTTAGGTTTGTCACACTGCCTCCTACGCATGCATTGTTAGAGTTGGTACCACTGTGGTCACATGATCGAAGTTTTACCTTGATCGCATCATTTTCCTTGATGCTGTGACAGTGTAAACATGGCCGCTCTGCTATCAGTGTGCACCAATGATTAACAAAGAATAGTGATCCGATTTCTCTGATTGGAAGGTGTGTCAGGGGCTGAGATTCATATGTGGGTTCATCACTATGAGCCAGAATCCAAAAGCCAGCGTATGGCATGGAAACACCCGGGATCACAAACGAAGATGAAATTCAAGACTCAATCTTTCGTGGGAAAGGTGATGCTAACCGTTTTTTGGGGGGGGACTCAAAAAGGCCTATACTGGTAGACTACCTGGAAAAAGGGTGTACGATCAACAGTGCAAGATACAGTGATTTGCTGGCCAACAATCTGAAGCCAGCAATTCGTACAAGCAGTGTTCATCTTAGAACGCTCGTGCAGTTGGCCAGGTGTTTGAACAGTCTTTGAAATCAGAAGATGGCAAATTTGAAAACCTATTGTATATGGGATTATAATATGAAGTTAGAGTCTGTTGAAAGGAGGTGGGAAATTGCGGACTTGATTAAAGTTCCCAGAACTGGTTACAATGGTGGAATTTTTAGAAAATAGCAATAACTATTGGATTGAATAAGGCCAGTGAATTTCGTGACAGGCTGAGGGATTGTATGCATTTAAATACAGACCGCTCAGTGAACATTCAGTTGGTTTGTAGGTTCTCACACCGGTGGTTACGAAGAGTACTGCTGTCTTCTTGGACATAACGCCGTGTAGTCCGTTGAAAGTTAATCGACGTTTTGGAGAAATATATCGCCTGCTTTACACTTATTTTCATGCTGGTATCTTTGCTTGGCGTATTCTTCGACCTTGCAGATGAAGGCGATGGGTTTCTCCGAAACGTCGGTTGACTTCAAACAGACTGCACGGCGTTATATTATAGAAGGTAGTACTATTCAGTTTATTTCTGTAGTATTTAACGTAAAACATATCCAGAAAGGGGTACTATTGCTTATTTCCTATTGCCTGGAACATCGAAAGCGATCACGTTTGATACTACGCTCTGGTGTAAGAGTGAAATTCATTCGTAAAGGAGGAAATTTTCTCTCATGTACTAAACAATTAAATGCGACTTAGGTATATTTTTATTGCCATTACAATGCACTTAGTCTCATGTTATTGTTGCTGAGTTCCGAAATTACTGGGCAACAGGTGCAGCTGATTTTCACGTAAAACGTACAGCGATGTACAGAGTGTCCCACAACTCCCAGGGGTAATGATTTTATAATTCTGTACACGGTGAAACAGCACCCCTGGCAGAGCGTCAGGAAACTCAACTTTCCTACTACTTTGTTTATGTCACCACACGAATTTCACGTACCAGTTTACGGTGATACATAATTTATCATCACAAAAATACATTTCGGAGTTGCTATAATTTTTTTCTGAAAAGTTTAATTTGTAAGCCTACGAATAGTTCATTATTTAAATTGCTTTCTCTGTCACCGTAAAGGCTTAAAAAATACAGGCAGTGTTTTCTGTTGTGGTTTATTTTCTGATATTGTCAGTATCTGACTATGTAGCGTCGGATGATAGATGGATAATGAATTGGAAGGGATTTGGAAGGAATCGGTCGTGGTATACTCTCGGGATTTTCCAGGACGGATTGTGGAAAACCATGAAAGACTTCACGTGTCCCGCCGAAATTCGAACCAAGAAACCCCAGAATAGATAGTTTCACCGACCTGCTTGGTCAATGTTGATAGTATTGTCCCCATATCCCAAGTTAATTTTGCTATGCTATTGCCGCGGGGAAGGGCCACCAATTTGGTATTTTATTCGTAATCAGTTTCTCAAAATTTGATGAATTGATGCTCATAATGTTAATGTTTATATTTAAATTAGGGGACAGACTGACAGGTTTGCATGAAACTGGCTAATAGAGTTCGAAAGCGAGAGCCCTATTCATGTGGAACCCAGAAAGTGATACGCTTTTATATTTCTTGAATTACTTTTCCTTTTCTTTTTTTTCTTTTTTTTCATTTTGTATTTTGAAAAATAGAGTTGAATTTTCTTTAATCGTTCCTATCTTCCCATTTTTACCTCATTCTTTCATTTCATTTTCTTTCCTTTCATCTCTTTCTCTTTTCGTTTTGTTTATTTCGCCCTGTGGCACGTAAAGGCATGTTCAATTAATCCGTTTCTACACATTAACTAATTCCTATCGTAGTGCAATTCATATCGTCAGGGCGACGTCTGAAATCACTGTAAGTTCAACCTGAGTCCGTCAGTGTAATGTAGAAATGCCTGCAAGAGCTGTATAATTCTCAGTAGTGAGAGGGTTGAAATCGCTATTTATAATCGCCGCCTGGCGTCGGGCCATGTGTACTGTGTCAATGAAAATATGGAGCTATATTGCTCACGTTCGTCTCCCGTTCTATGTAAATAGCGACCTTATGAAATAGTGAGAGGTGTATATTTATTACGTCTGCACTGAGAAGGCTAGCTCAGCGATAACGAATCTTACTCCATGCAGGTAGTTTTATGGTTCGAGGCAGTCTGTTACGGTTTTCCTCAGACCCTACCTCTCAGATGAACGTATCGTCTCCATCTTCAGGGTAGAAGAAAAAAGAAGAAAATCCACGACCGCGTAACCAGCGTGAGTAGGTGCTAACAGACTAATGTCGAGTCGAGTGAACCCAGGATATACACGGCGCCACATCCCAGAAGACTGCGTTCTCTGAATTAAGTGGTTTTTCGTCTTGTAGACAAGGTTTGTAATTACATGTTCATGATTGAGTTACCCTAACCTGGAATGCAGATAATTTGCATAATGGGATCAACACCAGTGTCGGGCTTTCCCGTTGTACTGGAGAATGTGTAGCTTCTGCCACTAGACAGTTATATCTTTAGTTAGTTAGTCTGCTGGGCTGTTCGTTGCTTAGTCCGTTAGTTACAGGGTTCGAAATACTACTGTGCTCCTGAACTCTCCTGTGTTCGTGAAATGAAGCAATATGTGTCAATTTAATTGTCTCACAACGTTTGTTGTCATTTCCGGATAATGCTACTATATTTAGAGAAAATATTAATTTTAATTGTTGTGCATGTACACATATCTGTATGCAGTTACGTGATATTATTGGCCCGGCCACTGATACTAACATCGGGGACAATTGGAATTCATATAAATAAAATATAAAAGTTTATGACGAAGGTACATCGGAACAAATATTATGTTTCTGGACATTATCCTTCGTCCTGTCTTTATCTAAAAATTCATATAGTTCATCTGAGTGTTACTCAATGACTGTGCTACTCAAATAATGTTGTGTTATATATACAGTTTTGTTTGGATAATTTGTTTTATTTTCTGCATCATAGCCCGAATCGTGCATCTAGTGTTCTCTGCGGCCACCTGCTCACGCCGGTTCCTCCTTCGCCGATTTTTCTACTCTGAAGATGGAGACGATACGTTTCCCCGATACATCGGTTCACACAAGATCTACACGGCACCACATCCCAGAAGACGGCATTCTTCATAGTCACCGCCGTAAAATCCTCATATCTTACAAAAATTGTTTTATTTGTATATGGCGGCGGACCGCACAGAGAAAAGCAATTATTTATGGGAAAATCCTGTAAGAAAATAAATAAAATATTCGTTTATGTGAAAAAATAAAATAAGAAGACAAAAACAATAAGTATTTACAAGTATGTATGACGACGGACTGCACAGAGAAACAAACCAACAATATTCGCTTGAAGGGACTGACCACACACACTATTAAAAAATGAGAAAGAATTACCATGAAAAATTATTCTCACTATAGAATGATTTCAGTTCTATAAATAGGTTGAGCAATATTTTGCAGTATTAGAAGTACGATTTCTTATAACTTTCTTTTGTTAGTTATTGTTTTCGAGCTGGACTCGAGTCTTGACGTGAAGGTTGCTGAACTGGCCCCGGGGCGATATTTTTGTGTCCGGTAGTATTGCGTCTATAAGTGTTGGTCACATGCTTCTGTTGTGAAGACGTGTTCAGTCAGGCCTGTGGAGTGCTTGAAGAAACGTCACGATGGTTTGGTTTCCATCCTTCCAGTGATTTTTGCGTTGTTTAGTGAGTGCGTGAGTCTGCCTGGTTTTGCGTTTCTTCGCGTAACACTCAGAATATTGTGGTATTCGACCGAACACCATTGATGGCTACACAGATAAACTCATCATACTGACGCATTTGCTATTACTACAGTTCAGTTCATATTAATTTTGTGCGACTTCGACACTAGGATCACGTGGTCAATATCCGTTATACTATGGCAGCGTGGTTCTTAATTATGTACTGTCATGTTATTGTATGATCACTTGTTCAAATTTCCTGAGTTCTTTCCACTGCTGAAAATGAAACCATGGTTTTATTCTAACTAACATATCTCTTGCCCGCTTACATTTATTCTGGTTATTAATCTGATCAATATGCCGGCCATATTTTGATGGTCTGCAGCTACTTGACAGTATCCATCAAACTTGTAAGTAAAGTCAATAAGAATTAGGAAACTTGATATATCTAGCCTCTTTTTAGTTCTTTGGGGTGAAGTGAGACTGAATCCACTTGGTACATCGGCCATTATTTGGCCTGTCATACCAGCCCCGTATGATGGATCATGATGAATTGAGAGCAGTCAGTGGAATGAGAATTGGCTGGGGAAACCGAAGTACTCGGAGAAAACCTACCACAGTGCCACTTTGTCCACCACAAATCACACATGACTTTACCTGGGCTCGAACCCGGGACGCCGCAGTGGGAAGCCGGCGACTAACTGCCTGAACTATGGTACGGTCTGAACTTCATATTGGTATCAGTAGATCTGTTATGTACTAAATTTCTAGTCATAATAGTTGGACCTATATGTTTATAGTACCACTATGCTGCAGTAGTGGTCTGTGTGTCAGTCGCCTCCATGATGACTTTTCGGTTAGCTGATGGACTCACATGACGATTGACATGCAAAAAATGCCGTATGGCTCATTCCATCCTTAAAATTTATTATTTCCTATTGTAAACACAGTGGTAACTCGGTAATCCAATCCCATGTTAATCCGAAAGCCCAGTAAACAGAACTGGCGTACAGTACAAAAAAAAAGGAACACCTCCAGAAATTACAAATTTGGTCTAATTACGTACTTCCTTACAGTAAATATGAATTCTTATGAAACACGATATTATGGGTTAATGCATCTGCCTCTGTGGGTGGTGAAAAATGTTACCGCTTGCCATGAGCCCAAAGAGTAGTCGAACACCCGCGGGTTCCAGTAATTTATATATGAACTCTACCTGTAACGTTTTCGAGTAAATAATTTTATCAGAAAATTTGATTATCTTCTTTGAAGAGTAGTAATTTGAATGATTAGATTGTTCGAGCAGTACTTTAATTCCTTCGAATACTAGAGGGTGCGCTATAATTCAAAATGCCCACCCTGAGAACTTGTGGTATAGGAGAGACACTTGTGCCTCAGACGCCAGTGTCCTCAAATGCTGAGCGATAACATATCTTCGAAAAATATGCTGTGTTTTCTGTGTATTTCACAGCAGTAACATGGTAATTACACGTGGCCTGTAATTAACTTTGGATATGATGATGATGACAAGTGAACTACGAGTACAAGGAGATCTGAAATTGTATAAGGCAAAAAATAATACTGACTCCCACAAATTCAATTTGAGTAAATGTTAACAATTGCAAGTATGGCTACGTCCCTAAAAGTCGACGTTGTGTACGACATAAAACGTATTAAATATATACAGAAATGAATTATTAAATTCAGTAATAATTAATTTATATTGCCTGCTATTCTTACTGACTTTCGAAATTTGAATTATAAATGTGTTATGAGTTCCTCCCAGCAGTTCTTATTACTTGAATTTTAACGTAATTATCGTCAGAATGGTGCTAAAGAACAAGAACAACTCACGCAGAATTACTGGGTTTTTTGGACGTTTCCATCGTCCGGAATTCTAGGATATAGAAAACTGAGTAGGTGTCTTCCTTCCTTCCTCACTTGAAGATGGAAACAGATCCAGTTTCCGAAACGTCGTGTTTTCTATTTCCTAGAATTCCGGACGATGGAAAAAGTCCGAAACCCCAGTAATTCTGTGCCTTATCCACCTTCGTCAGAACACTTTAGAATCTACAGGAACATTTCAGTCAGTAAACTGAGTAGGCTCACTTTAACGAGTTCGGTTCTGCGCAGGGTCACTTGTTCACATTTCTCACCACTTTATCAGTCCGGTTCTGGGTCCCAGCTGGCTTCATATCCGAATAGGTACCAGGATTTTCTGTTGGGGCCTAGTCCGATCGTCCACTTGAATCAAATTCCGAAGCCTACAGTTTTGCCTACAAACATCATATAGTATTTCAAAATAAAGTCATGTGTAATCACAGACACCTTTAACTGAAACATTTAAGACGAGTACTGGCGACTGCGCATGCGTTGTAATAGACCATCTCGTAGTTATAAGCTGAAGTTCAGGGCACTTATTATCCTCTCTGATCCATTAATGGTCACCTCCTTTAACACGCACAGTGGAGTAAGTTGACACTTCAAACATCCGTGAAGACGCCAAGGAGTGAGACGGCACCCGCTGCTCAACTGTTAACAATTCATGAGCTTCACTTATACACCATGTTGAACTACAAGGATTTATTCTCACGGGTGTGTACAAATGTTTTCACTTTTGGGGGTAAATTAATATTCCGATGTACATTCGGGAGGACGAGGGTGAAGGATTCACACCATATAGAAATGTGCTTTAACTGATATTATTAATTAACTTCATGGCACAGAGGCTTCCTTGAGGAAGTTGGCAGTTACAGTGATGCTTCCATAGAACCAGAAAATTTATTACCATGTTCATCGAAGCCCACCCTTGGACCATATTCAGAGTTAGCTGCATGTTTTCCACCACTCTCACAGTAAATTTATCAAAGTTGTATTTTAATATTATCCCCTCATTTATGCCTAGTTATATCGGGTGGCCTCTTTCCTTGAAGTTTTTCAAGTAAGTTTTGTTATTAATTTCTCACTTCAACCATTCTTGCTACATACCACGACCATCTCATCCTTTTATTCTAATTATCCTAATATTGGTTCAGGTTAGATCCAATTTTCTCTACTCTCCTGTAGTTCCTGTCCCTTTCGTTCGTCTTTTCTCATAAGAACCGTATCTGTATTGCGAAATCCAATTGAATATAAAATTATGACTTACAACATTGGCTTGACAGACTCTGATAAGTGACTTCACCATTGACTGGTTAGTAATCCCACTTAGAATTCAGCAGGCATGCCATTCAGATCTCGGTCCGAAGACAGTCTGTCCTGACGGCCGTTGTTCGCTCTTTCCTCAGTCCATCCTGGCAAATGTCGGAGTGGTATCTTAAATCAAGCCAAGGCTGCTCGCTTCCATATCAAGAACGAAGTTACACGACTTCAAGAGTCGTGAGACAGTGAAATATGGCCATGAGTCCCGCCGGACTCGGAACCAAGAATGATTCTGCTGGCGAGGGCCAGAAGCAATTTACCTCACCCAACCGAACCTTCCATATCGTTTCAAATTGTTTATCCACAAATCATCACCTAATTCGACGCTATATAATTTTGCAGTTTAAGCCGTCCATAAAGAAATTAAGGATATACCAAAATAAAGCCATGAAGTGAGAATTTCTGAGAAGGTAACAAAAATACATAAGAAGAATTACTTCTTCTAAGAACACGTCTTAACTACCTAATTTCAAATCAGATCTGCTTTATCGGCATAGATCTGTTGCTCAGACCAGATCACGCAACTGCACCAATCACTTGTGACTCCAGGAAAAAGATGCGGTTCTAATATCTGCATAATAAAGAAGTTTCTTGCTTGGCAGCTTCTACAGAACGGTGGGAAAGAAAACGGTGACAATGAAATAATTTTAGCATGAAATAGGCGTGATCATTTCATTTCTCCCCCGTGGTGATCCCTTGCTCACTTCACATCATTCATATTTTATGGTGAATGCAAGGACAAACCAAAAATAGGTTTATCTAAAAAATCTCTATGTAAGCTACCGTGCAGTTTCCTGGAAAGAGAAACGGGAAAGTTGGTTCTTTCAACTTTCATTCTGATTTATATTCGGAAGGCGCTCACGTCGAAACTCGGCCGGTATACCGTTACCCTGGCCGTATCTTCCCGTTTTTCCTTACTTATTCCGAGAAAAAAGAGGGACAGGACTTAAAGTTAAGTTTCAATCGCTTCCTTCCATGAAAAGGTTAAACTATCCCTGTAATAAGCGGCCTCCGTAGTCTAGGGGTAACGTTCCCACCTCATGACTCAAGGTACGCGGGTTCAAACCCGGCGGAGGGAGGGACTTTAAGCCGTGGGTCCCGTGTCGTAGCTTTACGGCACGTAAAAGAACCTCATGCCTCAAGGAGGCCTCTGAGCCAAATTATAAAGGACATTTCCCGCCCAACAATAGTCTCTAACGTCTCTAGTAGATGGGGGAAACATCTAGATACCGCTGAGCCAGTAGAGGCCGAACTCGCTGGCTGAATCGGGACTGATGGCACGCACCAGTATCGGTAGGGTATAGAGACTGGTAAAATATCACAGGGGGACGTACAATAGACCATTGGTCGCGGTGCATGGGGAAACCCACCCTCTCCAATAATAATAATAATAATAATAACAATAATAATCCTTGTAACAGGCCGTGGAGGCCCATAGGGTTCTAAGAGGTCGAGGTTCCCACATTTTCTACACAGTCGGCTCACAGGTGGTCGTGAGGTTGTCAGCCTTACGCACTGGCCGCCCTTTACCTCCCAGGAAGATCCCTGGTACTCATTTCTGTCAGGCTGAGACGACCCCAGTGCCATAGTGCGGTTGGAAGGATTGGGGCAATTAAAAAGCCAATGACCTCATCTGGATTCGAACCCGCAACCTACCGGCTTTTAGCATAGTGCCTGAACGAACTACGTTACCGCGTGCCCCCCCCCACATATCTCCTANTTTCTTTATTGCCACACCTTGTATATCATTATTCACTACTCGTCCTACCATTCGACTCTACTGATCTGTAAGCCTAGTCTGAGCTGCTCGCAGCGTACTTAAATATACCAAGGTACAGGATGTCCGTTTATCATCTGGTATTTAAAAATGTTGTGTAAATTCTGTGTTGTTGAACGCAGTTCTGTGTAACTGCCGCAGATCGATCTACGGACTTAAACTAAAATATTTTCATTGCTATGTTCCCGAAAATCACCAAATTTAAGTAAATGAAGAATAAAATTATTCAGAATCTTGGTTATATTTTCTGCAGAAATGGCTTCAGTGTCTGATTTGGTGGCAGTTTTCAGTTGCTTAATTGTGCGCGGATTTTTCTGAAACGTCAGGATTGTCCCCTAGTAGCGCTCCGCATTATCTCGCAAAAGTGTAACATCTCGCTGTTCCAGCTTCCAACTGTGGCTGACTCAGCTGCACATTTACAGAAACGAGGACAAGTCATCACGTCCAGGCTCGCCATGGAGTGCTGGTGGAGCCCCCAATCTGTTGTGCTAAACGTCGCACGCTTTTCTTGGTCTTGCTGTTATTCCCTCCCGTTCTGCACTAACATCTTCCGTACGAACAGTTGCCCTACGTTTATGTCCCTTTGCAAGTTTATCACGCACACTTCCTGTTGCTGTAAAATTCTCATCGATGTTCTCTCTGCACTGCAACTGGAGAACCACCAGAAGAATAAAACGTTCGATTACGAACCCTCAGTGATCCGTCGCAGACGACGCCATAGTGTTACCCATTTCAGCGTTGCCATCTGCAAGAAAACAAACTTCCCAATTGTGTAAAACGATCTATGGAAGTTCAACATAATTGCGTTTAGTACAAGGAAATGATATAAAATTTGATGTATCAGATGATAAAAATATAAAGCGAATATCAAAAGACGTACAAAGGTGCACTCCAGTGAAGTTCATATCGTTACGTGTTCGAGTGACGATAGACGGGGGTTTGGATTGTTAACTGGATTTATTACACAATTTTACAGATAATTATCACACACAAACCAATGTCCTCGGTCAAGTNTTTGGATTGTTAACTGGATTTATTATACAATTTTACAGATCGTGAATACATTTTACAGATAATTATCACACACAAACCAATGTCCTCGGTCAAGTTGCCTGGTAACGAATTCCAACAGAAGACGTTCCTCTATATCCAGGTTCACGTCTTTGCTGGATGTCGTCCATCTCACGCCAGCCTCTGACTCTGTCTCTGACTCTGACTCTGTCTACAGCTGGTATTTCGTTCCCGGACTGGGCTGACTTCAAACTGTCAGCCTTCAACTTCAGCTGTCAATTTTCGGCTGGATCCTGAGCTGAACTAATTCTCCACGCAAAACTATGTCCTTAAGTAGCTTCGGTGGGGAACGCATAGAAACACTGCTACCAACATTTCCTCCACTCTTGCATGCTTACCTTGCTTAGCGATAGCCATGGTACTGTTGCGTGTTTACACAGCCGTTGCCTACAAATTGGCTATTTTTCTGGCTACTTCATTATATCTGCGAAACCTTATGTCACAATATGTTTTTCAAATATGTTTTGTAATTCTGTATTCCTTATTAATATGTGTTCTCATTTATTAGAAATAACAATATTTTGCTGTGAAACTACAGTACAGATATCACATAACATTGAATAAAAATATCATTTTCCTGTATGTCATTAAATATTCACTATACCGGGAAAGTTTCGTTGTGAGATTTATAATTTTTTTTTTTTTTTTTTTTTTTTTTTTTTTTTTTTTTTTTTTTTTTTTTTTGATTTTAAATATAATTTTAGAGTGAGTTNAGTAATATGGTGTAGTCTGTTTACTAGTGAAGTGTATATATGACTTTAAATAGTGTGGTACATACACGAAGATGTAAACAATTTTACCCCCGCCATATGGTCGTAAACAGTACTATTCATTGTTAGTGTACATAATGGACAGGAATGATTTTGTACTTATTTTTCTTTCCGCCTTCTCTCTTTCTGTTTCCTTTGCCGTGGGTCCCACTCGGAAAATATGTTCGGCCCCTTTTTCTAAGCTGTTAGTAATGCTGGCCAGACTATGCGTCATAATTCCCTCGTTTGTTTCAGGTCAGGGCTCACGGCAGCGCGAAGGCCCCGGACAACACCAGCAGGTGAGTGACACGTGGTCGCACTACTCTTGTTACACTTTTGCATTCCTGTCAGGAGCTCGGAGATATGAGCGCGTTTCGTAACAGTGGGTTAGAAAGAAAGCATTCGCATAAATATCCCCATTTCTATCAAATATTGTTGTGTATTTCTATTTCAGTATGTTGATTACTTTTCTGCATCCTACTTGAATATTTTCTTGTTCCCACTTCATAGGATTGGGTAATATTTAGGATCTGAGGTTCTCACAGCGATGATTATGAAGAGTTTATCTCCTGAGATATAACGTGTGTATTCCGTTGACTTTCACCGGACCACACTGCGTTATATCCCACAAAATATGACTCTTCAGTGGACAACATTATCTTGTAAGATCTGAGGCTTTCACGGCGGTGACTATGAAGAAAGCAGTCTTCTGGGATTTGGCACCGTGTATATGTGGTGTTAACCGACGTTTCGGAGGAACGTATCGCCTCCATTTTTTCTTCTACCCTGAAGATGGAGGCGATACGTTCGTCCGAAACGTCGGTTAACACCACATATACACGGTGCCAAATCCCAGAAGACTGCTTTCTTCAACATTATCTTGCATTCCACTCACATTCTGGTCATCCTTTATCAAAGTTAACATGTCTGGTTCCTGTCATTCCCAATTGGGAATGACTCGGCAGGAACTGGTCGTGACTTAATGGAGGTAATATTGAGAGACTGAGGAAAACCACGGAGAACATCAGGATGGCCGGTGTCCCGGCCTAAATTCTAAATAAGCATCTAGGAAATGCAAGTCTCTGTTCATGTTATGATAGTACTTACAACATAAAGAATTTTATGCTAAAAATAACGTGATTGCGCAAAACGATCGCAAACTCATATTTATTTTTATGTAGTTATTCTAAGCGTCGTCACGATTTATGCTATTATGTAGCAGGATTTTCTTCGAAGAACCAGACAAATAATTGTTTTTGCTGCAACAAATGAGGGAAAAAGAAAGTGTTAAAATACCCGCGTTATGCATGCGGGGCCAGAGGGGCAAACCCCACGTAGCTGTTGTCACCAGGAAACTTGTCGAAACAGGAGTGCATTTCAAAAAGGAATGATACGCAGTGCTCCCAGTTCTCAATCGATATGCTGGTGATACAGGATGAATAATTCAGGGTACAAAGTTACTTATTCTCTTTTCCAAAACCGGTCGATTCCATTTTTCTTTGCTTTACTGTGATGGTCTGATACCATATTCAAGCAGCACTACGGCTTTGTCTGAATGAAGGCTTAGAAAATCTGTACAACAGGGAGGTTATGGTTCAGATCGGGTTCTAGTTCAAAGCTGGGACTGCTGAGTAGGTTATAGGGACGTTTTGCGATGTTCTGATCCTAAATCCATGGAGTTCTACCGCTTGACGCAATATAGCTTTAGATAACCTCTAAAATACTGAGAAAGCCGAGGGGTCGGGTCGTTCTCCAGCGCAAAGAAGAAACGTTGAACTGAAGGCAGCGGTCTTATGATCGTTCGATGCTCAAGTCTAGGAATTCTACTGCTTGATTTAATAAAAATTTAGGTAATCTCTGCAACACAGGGGAAGTCAAAGGTAGAATTGGGATGTTGTGAAAAAATAAACTGCTCAACTGGTGACAGAGTCCTTTTGATGCGTAATCCTGCGTCCAGCATGTTCGGAAACTTGTAATGAGGATCTGGGTAGCCCCTACAACAGAGGAGTTCAAGGTTCAAGTCAGTCTGTAGCAAAAAGAAGAAAATACTGAATTTGTGGTAGGGGCCTTATAATGGTTCCAGTCTCAACTCACGGAGTTCTGCTGCTAGATTTGATAATGATCTAGATGTCTCTAAAATAGAGGCGGCCTAGGCTCGAATCGGTCTCTGCCACGAAGAAACGGGTGAACTGGTAGTAAAGGTCTTCTTATGTTGCTTCATCTCTCTTTCTTATGACCACTTTACATCCCAAAATCTTTCAGTCACCTTTCCTTAGCCACGGGGTCTCGCTGTATTGAATAGCCCCCGCTCCACGGTTTTGGCCAGTCACACCCTCGCTACACACACTCACTGCACGCTGCCATATCTACACAAGGCCTTCAGAATCCCTCAAACATTAACCTTTAAAATGGTAACTGAAATACTTGTCGAAACACTGGATAATTTTCAGAATTCTTATCCCCTAAACCATCAGTCATGCAGGTTCTAGTATTATTGGGGTTTCGGAAGAAATGTGTAGGCATGTTTTTAAGTGAGGGGGGAGGTGAAATGAGTTATGGACATGTTGCACGAATGAAATGAACACCTGGTGAGGCCCTTTTCCTTTTGGGTCTCCGTTCTTCAAAACAGAATTTCTTTCTAGTTCATTACAGTTTTTCTTAGAGGTGAGTTCCCTCAGGACTACGAGAAGTTTAATTAGTAGCGACCGCCGAAATATTTAACGCTGTGAACGCTAATACAATTTATATTTTGACACAGAAGTGATTAATGAATATACAAAAATCCCTTGGGAGAATGCGGCTACTGAAAAACTGCTCTGCAAGTGGAAAAATCTGAAGGTAAATTCATCTCTGTATTAAGATATACGAGTATAGCAGGTTTTGGGGCAAACTGCACATTCCAGATCGCACACCTAGACAGGGGTGAGTGTTAGGCTTCGGTCTCTGGCCCCGTTCCCCCCCCCCCCCGG
>NW_019737981.1:1807078-1872180 GCF_002891405.2 Cryptotermes secundus
CGTCGCTTTCCCAACTGAGCTGGAACGGTTCGGATAAGAGGAAGTTTGTGGTGATCGGAGGTAGGATTCGCTCAGAATCGTGTTCGACGTTGCCTTTTATATTAGCGGCACTGAAAATTGTAGCTCTTATATTAAAATGTTAATTAATTACTTAACAAACTCAACCTGACTGCGTTGTGTTTACTCCTTTCTATATCCTCTTTTTCGCATTCAATAAGTATCTGGTCTGAATCCCGACTATCCTGAGATATTCTTGGGGATTTATTTTATTTCAGTACACAAATTGCAAGGAAGCAAGCTAGATCACGTAAAGTAGTCCAGTAACGTTCCTTTTCTATACCTCCTAATTCATCATTCACTGTTCATCCAATGCTATACAAATTTTACAGCTAAGTACTCTGATTTAAAATCACTGAATAATAAAATTCTTGGCGCCAGAGTCGAATTTGTTCCGTCTTCTTCATTGGAGAAGTTTCCCACTTTTTTTTGTGAGGCTAGAGACAAGACACCTTGAATGGGGAATCTGACAGTTGCTTAGCCAGACACATTATTGAGAGGGAAGAAAGCTATAAAAATATGATGATATTAATGGGGGGGGGGATAGAATGCTGTGTGGGAGGTATATGATGCATAGAAGGAAACAAATAATTCAAACTTCAGTTTGTAGGTTGTTACTAGAGGTCTCTGGACGTACAGCAGTCGGCCTACTCAACCAGCCGATCACAGTGGCCGCGTTATCTAAGGCATGAACCGTCTTCACTCGCTCCAACACTGGGATCGTAGGTTCGAATCCCACTCAAGGCATGGATATCTGTGTGTGTTTGTTCTGTGCCTTTGTTTTCCTGTGTAGGTAGCGATCTTGTGTCGGGCTGATCCCCCGTCCAAGGAGTCCTACCGACAGTCTTAAATTAAGAAACTGGAGTGGAACGAAGCGTTTCACTAATGTCCTATGCTCCATGTGGGAGCAACAGGAAGATGGATGGATGGACGGCCGGACAGACAGACAGATAGATAACTACGGAGTAGCAGTAGTGACGGGATAATGAAATACTTGGACAGGACAGCACATTTGTATAAAGAAAATATGGTTCATAAATATTGCGGCGTGCCGCCAGAAAGCCGGAATTGTTGAGGAGATCAGAGTTGATTTCCTAGGCAACGAGCAGCGTTCCCACGACAGCGGCTAGGAAGCAAATCGCTAGTAATTCCTAACAGTGGAGTTTCCACCGTTACACAGGAACTGTTGAAGCAACGTTTCGATAGCGGCGAGCGGAATTAACCCTTCGAGGTGGGATTCCCTATCGAGTCCACATGGAAGTTATGAAAGTCCAGCTTCGACAAGAGACGAGTTCAGTTTTCATTTGACCTTGAAAGTGTAATCAATCTTCAGTTTGGCAGAAATTATGATTGTACCTGTAAGTGTAAAAGTGAGCGTCCAATAAACATAGCCAAATCCGAAACCCGCTGAATTATTGTCGCGTTACATAAGCATCACGCGACAATATTTACACTTTCAGACTAATAAATAAAAAAATCGGTTTATAAATATGGTGGAAATTAATTGAGGCAGATATTTTCCGGAATATGAAAGGGTGGTGCATAAGAATTGGGGAGTGGGATGTAAAAACGAATCAGGGGGAAGGAGAGATGATACTGGAAGAAGGAATATAGCTACAAGGTTGAGAGAAGGCTTCCTTAGCTGTACATGCTGATATTAAACGAAATATGGGGGAAACGTAGCAAGGAAGAAAGAAGGGGAAGGGAAGGGAAACATGTGATGAAAATGAGAAGAATATCCGACAAGTACAATGTCGGTGTGTGGGGACAAAAAGATGGGAAGCATATTCTGATAGACTGCAGTCAGGCATCACATTGAAGAACAAATTGTGTGCGAAAAATGTGGTCAAGTTTTCATGAAGACGCTATTTACCAGAAGGTAAATGAAGTATCATTTAGGGATACTGGAGAATATTTTTAAGGTGAAATATAAATGGGAGAGACCCATATTAGAAAAGTAATACTACCAGTGAATAAGGTGAACGGTTATGCAACCAGAGAAATAAAATTAATTTAATTACTTTTAATTAATATCCCTCAGTATGTGTTAGAAGTGAAGTAACGGTGAGAATGAAGTTCTGACACGGGAACTTCCGGTTACTGTAGCTGTCATCTGTCGAACATTAACAGGTTTCATGTCAAATTATGTCACGAATGAGAGAGCAGTCTTTTGTTAATGTTTAATTGTATCATCGATTATGTTATCAATAATATTTAGATGAATATGTGTGAATTGCAGTATACTCTATAAGGATTCTGGATAGTGACGGGCTAAGGGCTGCACGACCGGTCTTCGAATCCCGGCAAGGGCAAGGTATTTCTCTTCACGAAGTTCAGAGAAGTTCTGGAGTCCATTCATCTCCCTATCCAATAGCTACGGGGGCAGATTTCCTAGGAGGGAAAGTGACTGGCACGCGAGGGTGACCACTCACCTCCATCCAGTTCAGACGTCAGGAATGGTGGACCTATACCTCCACTCCCCCTTATGTCTTCATGGCATAAGATCTTTACCTTTAGTATACTGTATAAAGGAGACTGTTAACGATTGATGGCTTGTATGTGTTATTCGTGGGGTATGGCGTTAAACGTCGGTCTCGACTTAAAATTCTATAACATGCACAGCTGGAATGAAACAGGGTGGAGGAGAACGAACGTTTATGTAACAAATGACGAGGCTTCCCGCTGAATTCTGAACTGCTGTTAGATTAGTATATAATGATATTATAATCAGCGAGTTGTTCAGTGTTCTCGCGGGTGGAGGGATCACGTAACACGCACCAACTCATTAAATTACTAAAATTAAGTTGAAATGCTGTAATACGACGTAACAGTTTTCTTTATCTGATCTTCTGAAATATCAAGAGAGTGTAAGGGCTATTGTTTCTAAACAAGATAGACCTGTCTCCTCTATAGCAAAACACGGATTTAATAGTCGTCACCTGTTTTGGTGGGATTCCATATCATTAAATAATCCGTTTGTTACCAATGCCTCCATTTTAGTTGTTAACCTGGTTTCATAAAACCATTATTTCGTGTTCAGACACCAGTTATTTAACCGAATATGTTGATATGTGGAAGATAAGAATTCATAACGGACTGCCCTGATATCTGTGGCATCTAATTGTGGTGATTGTGGTGTAAGTTAATTAGACCGACAGGTGAACACTTAACATACCTGCGAGTAGTGATGAAGTCCACTGGCACGTGACACTGAAACGCTGATATGATATTTTATTCCAGATCGGCGTGGAAATTCTGCGAAATATGGAAATCAAACATGCACACGTGTATCTCGAGATTTCATCGATTCTTGAGTTACGTAAGGAGGCCTCTTAAAGTGCAAGTTTACAAGTGTATAGAATCGGATGGTAGAAGAGTTCTGAATAAGAAATGGAATCGACATAAAAGAAAGCAACCATGACATGTTTTGAAGTTCTCCCCCGTCTTTTGTCTAGAGGTAGCTCCGTCGGTATGGTGACTAGGCTATGCGCTGGACGACCGAGGAGTCGGGGTTTCATACCCGGCAGAAGCAAGATATTTTTTTATACCATTCAGACTGGATATGGACCCAACCCAGCCTCCTGGGCAATCGGTACCGAGGGCTGTTTCCTCTGGAATAAAGTGCAAGGGACGTGAAAGGAGACACATCCATCTACTCGTAGTGTTGAGGTTAAGAATGGTGTAGCTACACCTCCACTCGCCCCTACTTCTTCATGATATGGTCCTTATGTCTTTAAGCCAAGGTAAACATTCTTTTCCCGTACTACACCAATCGGCCCGTTCGAACTCGGCAAAGTCGAAAGGTCTGTAGACCAACAATTCACAGACAAATCACACTCGGTTCCTAGCAGATGTCGAAATTGTTCCCTGCTGCATAGGCATTGCCTGCATCTCCGTAAATTTTGGCAATTAACACCAATCCCTTAACTTTTCCGAATGCTTGTTGCAGTTGTTGTTCTAAGATACGTCTCTATTGCAAGGAACGTTCGGATTTAGACCAATTTTGGTGATGTTGTCACCTCTATAAATGCAGTTGAAGCTGGATGTTGACTTACACATTTCTTCCGTACTCGCTTCATATTATTCATCTTCTTCTTCTGCCGTTCACGGCCGAATGACGCTAGCAGTGAACCCATTTTTGCTTCGTTTCCGAAGCGCCGCAACCGAACATATGGCCAGTTTTTCCTCAGGCATCCTTTGTCTTCGAATGCGGTTTACAAAAGTAATTTGTCGCATTTGATAAATATTTTCGTGCTCTATGTTCTGATATTAACATTTTTAAAATGTCGTTTGACCATATCATGATACGAAGAGAACACCATTTGTAACAAAGAGAATTATAGGAAATGACAAAGTGAACAATGCATATGGACGTAATATTTCCTGCCTGAAACACGCCATAACTTTCTTTGACGTATCGACCTGCCAGATAAACGGTCCAAAGGTGAATGAACCATTCTTTCGTCTTCCTTTGACATCGTGCATATTAACTGAATTGTGGCGGTCGTGGGCCTCGTTTTGTTTCGCATAATGTGTACCTTCCCTACGTATTATGACGGACACATAACCCGTAATCTCGCTTCACAGTTGTTCGGAGATAGATTTTGGGGGGAGGGTTTGAAGAGAAGCTATAAAGTATATTAGGCTATTGAAGTGTCGATCACCCCTCAAGTCCTCGCGCACGCAGTGCAAGATGACGCGGTTAGTCGTGTCTCTTTCGGCCGAGCGGCCGAAGGATTTTCGGAAGGATCTTAGACGACATCCCGTATGGGAGTACAATGCAGGGCACACTTTCCAAATGTTGACTGCCATGTTGTATCCGCCATTTTTCTTTGCTCCTATTGTTAAGTGCAGATAATTATAGTTAAGTAACCTGTAGCACTCTATCAAAACACCCATCCGTCTAATGAGTCAGCCCACCGCCGCAAGTCAAATTATAAAATTGTCCCTAAAGAATATACGAGTTTCACAAGTGTGCTTCAGAATATAACAGCCAATTACTAGTAACGCACCCCTATACGAGTATAAGATGCCGGTATTGGACACAGTCATGAAAAAGTTCAGTCTCCATTTCGTTTATCCTGACATATTCATATTTGTTTCCCAGTTTTCCAAGTGGTCACTTTCTAAGACGTTTTACTACCACCAAAATTATATTTAATTTCATCTGTTCTTTACCCTAGATCCATGTTCGGTCCATTATTACAGTACTAATGATCTGTAAGACAGGAGTTTCCTCATTACATAATTTCGCAACCTCTCCCCTTACTTCAGACATCTCCTGTCCAAATTTTATGCTTACTGTTTTGTTTCAAACGTACTTGCTCAAGATTATACGAGTACACCCACTAAGCAGCTTTGGCCTGCTACAGTGTAAGTCGGGGTAGACAGTATAACATTTTGTGTACAAAGTGTACAGTGTTACCTTCCAAACGTACACTGCACTGTAATTTCTATTACGCACATTAAATATCAGCATTGTGTTGCCTGATAGGTTCCCAGAGTGCGAAGTGACAATATTCAGCGGATATGTTGAATAGATTTTGGTTTGTTTTGTGGGAGGCTCTTCGCACATTGTGCTTTAATAACTGTGATGAATTACTGTGCACTTACACCGAACATTCGACCGATATTTGCATCAAGTGTATTTATTATCATTATTATTATTATTATGTTCTACCCAAACAAATTTTAAATATAGTAAACTGTTAGTATTTTTATTAAATATTTATGTTTCATTCCATATCAGTTATTTGTTTGTTTACTTTTACTTTTATTCATTATTATTTCTTCTCAGTACTTACTTGTAATTTGTATGTGACTTTAATAAGTTTGTCTAGAATGTAATTCATTCTTCTGCACTGTGCTGTGTCTGTAATTGGCCTTGCGGCTGTTGACTCGGCACATTAATAATAAAGAATTTAATTGAATTGAATTTTCACACCATATTGCAGAACCACAGAACATGAGCCAGAGCTGAATCCTGGGCCCAAGACCAATCACATAATAGCTTCATGGAAAAAACATTAATTAAATTGTTACGGATCTTCCTCAAGATTTTTATTCTTTTTCAATTATATTATTATTATTAGTAGTAGTAGTAGTAGTAGTAGTAGTAGTAGTAGTAGTAGTAGTAGTAGCAGTAGTGATGGTATAATTATTATATGCCTTCTTCATTTGTATTTTCGTTGTTTCCTGTGCTCTTATATACTGTTATTTTTTTTATTGTTTCTCTTTGCGATCTGTCACCATGTGCGAGTATTTTTGCTTTTGTTTCATTCTGCGATCTGTTCGCATGTACAGATATTTTTATTCTTTTCCTGATTTCCGTTTCCTTGTACGGTTATTGTCGTCTTTCTGCGCAGTCTATCTACCTTTTCCTTGTTTCTCTTTAAAACCCTTCTCTATATACGAATACTTTATATTTCTATGTTTCTGCTGTCCGTTCATATGCATGTATATCACGGTATTTTATTTTGACATAGAATCCAAAATAATTTCACCCCATTATCAATTTCATGCTAGTAAACCGAGATATTCTTATATTTAGTAAAAACACGCGTTGTCCCACATGCTTAACTAATTAAGCAATACGCCATGAAGGCGTACAGGGCAGTAGACGCAATCATTGTATTTAGTGGCAAATTTCAATCAGATTATCCATAATTCGAGTACAGTCATGTGAGGGAAACCACAGGGATTGCTCTGTTTCCTGTCTGTTGGACTGCTGTCTAGTAGTCAGCCTTTATTTATCCTGAAGATTCTGTCATGTCATCTCGGCATAGGTACCGATATGGCTTCCTTGTTCAAGTTGCTATTTCAAGCTTCTCATGCGGGCCTCCTGATTTCAAAACGTAAAAATTAAATCGTCTTTTTTTCACATAGTCACCAAATTACTTGTATTTGTAAATTTTCCGTTGCCCCTATCTCCTTAAGTAAAAAGTAAAGCTGTAACAGGCCATGAAGGCCCATAGGGTTGTGAGACGTCGAGGCTCCCACACTATCTAGACAATCGACTCAAAGATGGCGGTAAGGTTGTCAACCTTACCCGCCGGCCGCGCTTTACTCCCCAGGAAAATTATTTAATTAATTCCTGTTAGAGGGTGAGTAAACCCCAGGGCCTATTGCGGCTGGAAGAATTAGGTCAACTGAAAAAACCCAATGACCTCATTGGGACTTGAAACCGCGACCTTCCGGCTTGTAGCATAGCCCCTCAACCAACTACGCTACCCATTGCACTTCAATATTACCTTCTGCAGGAGGACGAGGGGCTAACTCTGGTGAACCTTGCAAACAAAGTGACGTTATTGCCCCTCCCCCCACAGAAAAAGTTTTCGCGACGAGTTTTCTCTTACTTGGTTGGATAAACCCTTAAATGGTATTTAGGCTAAGCAGAAAATTTCAATTCATTTTCATACTATTCGGAATCCTTTCTTGAGGACTCTCTAATTCATGAAACATTATTTCAAGTAACAGCATTGGTAGCGTGATTTAGTGGGTCACATGGACGTAATTATCAGACTTGGGTGAAAGCTGTAATTGAGATGAAATTAGAGTGCAACCCTTAGCGCATGCGCGGCCAGTGTAAGGCGTGCTGGCACAGTACCACTGGGTACCAAGTCTGAGACGCATAAGTGGCCCACGGGAATACGGATTCATAACAATTGTTACCCCCGCTAGAAGAGAAGGAGGGGAGATTTTCTGCCACCCTCTCCGTTATAACACGCGAATGACATAGTATAGCGCAATACAGTCCATTTCAAAAGTAAATTCCATTCCGGCTACTAGTATAATCTTGTACTTCCGAACGCATATTCCACTCTTTTGCAGGACCATAGATATAAATTTTTTGATAAGGTACGAACAGCCCATCTCACTGGACGGAGGGCCATACAGTCTTAAATCACTCTAGCATTTCGAGCAAGTGTTGGAATGGCGTGGATATAGTGTCTGTTTCTACATGCTTGATTCCTCTGCCCATTTAAAGGCCTTCCAGGGGTCTGATTCATCATCCAAGGATCCTTTAAAGTATATGAGGGATTTGTTTTTTGTTTTAGAATTGTTTAAGAATGGAAATAGGCCAGAGGATCTAATCCCTGAAGCTAAAGGAAAAGAAACCGAAATTCTTTGACGCCGAAAAGAATCATGACTTGAAATAAAGCCAGAAAGAATTAAAGCCTGTTAGTTCATGCCTCGTCGTCTTGCTATAGCTGAAAACAATAAGATAATAAATAACACAAAAGCAAATCAATTTCAGTCACTCTGGATCCACACGAAGAAGTAAAAACTTTGCAGATGACTAGTGTGTAAACATGATGATCATGTAATTGCCTGGTGATGGCTATGAATACCCGAAACATGTAGCAAAGCTAATTTAGCCTTGAACAATGTATTGTTGTGTTGTGACGGACTTAATAAAGAATTGTATATAATAACACAACAGGATTCATGAAATGAAAATTATAATGCCAGTTGAATTCAGTTTGCAACCAATTTCTATACGATCTTTTCACGTGTAGGTTTTCCTAGTGGCTTCTCCCTTCAGTTTTTACGACCAACATTTATCATGCACTTTTCATTGCTTCTGTATGTGCTACGTGCCCAATTGAAGGGTTCGGATTCTTCACAGTACATAAAATTCTTGCGTAACAAGACAAGGTGTGGCGTGAACACGACAGACGACTAATTACAGGAAGGACAAGGGAGCTTGTAATGACATCACGAGTCCCTGTAGTCCGGGGGTGTTTCATCAATATTAGAGCAGGGTATGCGTGTTAGTGGAGCACGTGTGTTCACTTCTTGTTTGACGATGCACTCTAATGCTAATGGCTGCCGACTTAGGCATTACTAGGCAGGTCGTAAGACATTAAATATTAAAAGCAGAATGGATATTTTGGTTCAGTTCATACGAATTTTGTTCCTCTCTGAAAATCGAACCAGCTTCGGTATTTATTCAAAGACGAGAATAGGCTCGTACGTTGCTAAATTGACTGAATTTCTGATAGTAAAACCCGAAATTTCGGCACCGTCAAAACCAAAGACTACCAATGAATTATGATTATGAACCAGTTATATCTACTTCAAATACTCATCAACTAAAATACTCGTACGTCTTACAAGTGGCCTTCTTTAGAGTTTCCTCGCAAGAATTATGTATGCATTTCTTGCTTTTCTAGGTATGTATAAGGCCAATTGTACGTTCCTAAATGCCCTGACAACACAATGTAACCTATACCAATCATGAAGCTTCTCGTTACAGACTGACTGAGTGACTTACTTAACAAATAATTACGTCTTTGAGTGGCTACCTGCACACTCGTGTAACTAAATTAATTATTAAATGAAAGATTACCTTATTATACCCAAAGTAGTGAGTCTACGCTTGGCAGTTTATAAATAAATTTTAAAGTGTAATACTTTTATGAGCCCCAAATATTCATCACCTTTATAATAAAACTCCACCATTGGATCCTCTCCTAGGCCAGTTCAATTTCGTTCTCATCTTCACATATGTATATTATACGAGTATATATACATACGTTACAATTATATTAATATTATCCTCCCGCCTCATATTAGATCTTCTCTGTCATTTCCTAAACTGGGCAACTTGTTTCGTTATTGGAACGCTTTGCAACAAGTGGTGTACATAAGTTATCTATTTGTGTTCTAGACACGCTTCTTTTAGACTGCACTGTACACCAACATAATCTTGCCCATATTTTTTATACCATATCTCTCTTGGAACACTCAGTAAGTTACATTTTCTTTATCGACCTGTGTTCTGGGAATGTGCACAACGGAATTCATTTAGCGACGCTGTTTTTATGTCTACTATGCATACGTCTTTTAGAAATCGTTAAGACCCCATCTATATATATATTCTGAAAACATGCCCGTTAACATTGTATACATCCATGAAATCTTTCGCTGTTCTGGACAGATTCCCTTTAGAAAGCGTTTACACGCTCTTTCTTGATGAATTCTGAAAATGTACTCTTGAATCCCATTCCACTCCCACGGTATGAGCCTACATTGAAACCGTTTCCAATCTTCCCGCTTGCTGGACATACTAAGTATGTACTTTAGAACTCTTAAACCTCACGTCACTTTATGCTGCAGGTCGCATGGCGTTTCTCTTGTCCTCTTGCGAACCTCCTTAGAATCCTCGTGGTGACTTTAGTTTATCGCAGTAAGCTACAAGCTTGTACATCTCAACAGAGGAGACCATGGAATTCTGCCGTATGTCATGTAGAAGCAACACTGAGCTCACGATTATTAAATAAAGCAACAATCGAACATTTCGCAGACCCACTCACAGTAACAAACCAAATTTGATTGAGAAGGAAGTTAAGAGGAGACTCAATTCGTATAATGCTTGCTACAATTCAGTCCAGAACCTTTTGTATTGTCGTCTGCTGTCTAAAGCATATAAATTAGAATAAAAAAACTGTAATTTTACCTATGATTTTGTATGGGTGAGAAACTTGGTCTCTGACACCAAGGGAGTAACATAGCTGAGGGTGTTTGAGAACAGTATGCTGAGGAGAATATTTGGACCGAACAGTGACGAAGTGATTGAAGGTTGGAGAAAACTGCATAATGAAGAGCTTCATTAGTCTAATTAGAATGATCAAGTCAAGGAGGATGAGATGGGCAAAGCGTGTAGCACGCATGAGAAAGAATCTGTGTAGCATTTTAGTTGGAAAGGTAGAAGGAAAGAGACCACTGAAAAGACTTATACATAGATGGGTGGATAATATTAAAATGAATCCTAGAAATATAGGATGGCGTGGTACGGATTTGATTGATCTGGGATCAGTGGAGGGCTCTCGTGAACACGTTAAATGAACCTTCCGGTTCCATAAAATGTTAGGAAGGTCTTTAGTAGCTATACAACTGTCGGCTTCACAAGAAGGCTTATCTCCATTGAGTTAGTAAGTTAGTTAGTTAGTCCATAGTAACTGTAATATTGATGTAAGCCAACGTTCTGTAAATACACTCGCCAACTGCCACGGGCGAGTTATCGGAGACCGTTGGTGATTATAATTTTAGCCTCGATCTAAATGTGTGGGAGACTGGAGTTTGTTAAGCGAACAGTAGATTTTTATAGTACAGTGTGGCTGCACCCCAGTGTATAGGGTGTAACTGAATCTCAGTACAGACACACACGCACACACAGCTGATTACTAAGGTTCTGAATAAGAAACCCCCTTCGTCCTGAATTCTATAATTTGAGGAAGAACTGCTCGTATTATGTTCTGGCATACTATATGTATAAAAAGCGGCCAAAGTCCGACAAAGGAATGTAAAGCCATAGATAGAGGGATGGATGGATGGATGGACGGACAGACAGACATAGATAGATAGATACTTCATGTATATGTATACATCTTTGCAGACAAGTTTATCATTGACGACCAATAAACTTCAGCTCTCCTTTCAGAACTACATATCATCTTTCTACTGCTACTACTATTAGTTAGTTATTGGAGAGAGTGGGTTTCCCCATGCACTTAGACCTGTATTGGTCCATTGTGCTTCCCTCTATGATTTCTACCAGTCTCTATATCCTACCGATACTGGTGCTTACCATCAGTCCCGACCAAGTCAGCGAGTTCGGCCTCTACTGGCTTAGCGGTATCTATAATGCTTTCCCCATCTATCAGAGGCGTTAGAGACTACTGTTGGGCGGGAAATGTCCTTGAATTTGGCTCAGTGACCTCGTTTGGAGATATGAGGTTCTTTTACATGCGGTAAAGCTGCGACACGGGACCCACGGCTTAAAGTCCCTCCCGGAGGACTTGTTCCCTGAATTTTTCCGCCATTAAAAATTCCACGACCTCCGCCGGTTTTGAAGCCGCGTATTACGAGTCATGAGGTGGGCACGTTACCTCTAGACTACCGAGGCCGCTTGCTACTACTATTACTACTAATAATAATTCTGTCAAATTTGCCATAAGGTAGCTCCTTCTGACAACTTTTTCTCGAAGGGAGAAAGATGAAGAAAAGAGTAGGGGATATAAGTCTTAGCCTGTTTTCCGGGATAATGTTGTTGTCATGTCTGTTTGTCTTCATATCGCTAAAATAACTGAACAAATTAAAGGATTTTAATTAAATTGATATGAACATCGTGCCAGTAGATGCTAGCCCAACTTTCTGCTCTTCTAGTTAACTGTCAGCAATAATTCGACTATAGCTGCTGTGTAAAGTTCTGAGGTGAGAACCACATCAGCACATCTGAAATTAGCTTTGTGAAATTGTGTGTAATAATAGATATTTAAAAATTATGCCATTTTGTAAGGTTATTTTACAGTGTAAAGCCATAACATGGAAATGGCACAAATTATGAGATGTATTTAGCTTTCAGTGAGGCGGTGATAACAGATCGGACACTGCAGTTAGGTGGGGGAACTTGGTTATTAAATAGGTCATTGGTACGCCTTCAGAATTTATATGAAAAATGTTTATGTTGCGATTGTTCGAAAACTTGAATTTATATGTGACAAATTTGATATAGAAGAATCGATACTAGTGAAAAATACATACATAAATGATACATTATTTTGTACAACTACTAATTTATAATTGTTGGTAGCCTTGTCACGTAAATTTTACATTTCAAAGAAAGTAGGTGGCATGAATTCTTTCCAGAATTTCTTGTTTTATCACACTGTGAGCAACAAAACAGCAAAACACTGGCAACGTTCTTAACACTCCGTCGAGCATGTTTCGGGACTTGTAAGGCTTGTTTAATATAGACGTGGTAACATGTGTCGCGTGATCTCAAGTGCCCATTCCGCATGCCACCCGCAGTGCACGGATAATATAGCATGACTAGTAACAGGACATACGCAGCCACCTCGGGCCTAATTTTGTTCTCTCTACTGTCCACTAGTATCTTCGGCCGTATGGGTCTGCTTGTAGTTGTGGTGTCGTAAGTGACCAACGCATTTTCGGTGTGTTTGAAAACAATGTGCTGAAGAGAATGTTAGGAGTTAAGAGAGAGAAAGTAAGAGGAATGTGAGAATAGTACAAAATTCAGAGATTTCTCAGTCGGTCCAATGACCGGAGTTCGATTTCGTATAGGAAGAGGAATGTCTCTGTTCGCAGCCACTGCGTGTAGATCGGTTGTTGGACTCACGCAACCTCTCATCTAAGGGAACCCGCTGGTTATTTCCATGGGGATGAAGAGGCAGCAGCGTGAAGCTGACAACACATGCTTATGTAATGCCGATGTATTGAATACATGGAGCTTTGAACTAGTTCCTCATGTTGGAACTGACGTGGAACAATAAGTTTGTCTCACAAATGTCTGGATGGTCACCAACAAAAAGATAAATTTGGCCCTAGGTTTGCTTAATTAAGCACCACAACATGCAGATATATGGAGGAGTGGAGGTATAGCCCCACCACTCTTGATTTCGGACTAGATAAAGGTGAATGGTCAGCTTTACGCCCAGGCTGCTTTACCCCAGTTACGCACTAGATAGTGTATAGGTACTTTCAGCCGGTCTGGACGCCATGGAGAAGAGAAATGTCTTGCTTCTGCCGGGAATCGAACCCCGGTATCCAGCCCGTAGTCCGTCGCTATACCGACAGACCTAAACATATATAAAACCAACTACATGGAAATGAGTCCTTTTGTGAAACCACCAGTTGTAGTAGAGCTACTCAAGAATTTTCCAAAATTTTATGGAACTCGAAAGTTCATTACCGTGTTCACAAGAGCCCTCCACTGGTTCCTATCCTGAGTCAGATCAATCCAGTCCATACGACCCCATCCTATCGCTCTAAGATCCACTTTAAGATCCATTTTAATGTTGTTCACCCACCTATGTTTTGGGCTTCCTAGTGGTCTCTTCTGGCTTTTCCACCAATATCCTATATGCACTTCTCCCCCATTCGTGCTACATGCCCTGCCCATCTCATGCTCATTGACTTGATCATTCTAATTATACTTCGCCAAGAGTACAAGCTATGAAGCTCCACATTGTGCAGTTTTCTCCAACCTCCACCACTTCATCACCGTTCGGTCTAAATATTCTCCTGAACACCCTCTTCCCAAACTGTCTGTATTCTTCCTATAGTATCAGATATCAAGCTGCTCACCCATACAAAACCATAGACAAAATTATAGTTTTGTGTATTCTAATTTATACGTTTTTAGGCAGCAGACGAGAAGACAAAAGTTTCTTGGTTGAATAATAGCAAGCATGACCCGAATTCAGTCTCCTATTAATTCCACCTGAATCAAATTTTGATTTGTTACTGTCGTTCCCAAATATCAGAACTGCGTCACATTTTCAAAGGATTTTGGCCTGCATTCTGCTGGCGAGGCATCAACATATGCTCTGTTTTCTGAGCATCTATGCTATCTCCCATAGACTCACATCAGGAGCTAACTACAGAGCCTTCAATTCCAAATTTAACTAACATCGATTGAATAGTTTGTGAGAAGGAATGCGGATGATGGTACAGACAGACACGCTAATCATCAGTTTGTGCATCATGTTGTATATTAGTAGAACTGTATTAATAACCGTTTACGCAGATCGTGGTTTGGAAATAAATGACTATTCATATATTCATTACTTGCTGTTGATCTTAGATAGATATTTGAGCTCTCAATTACGTGTTGCTTCACACACTTTGAGCAAAAGAGACTATAAATAAAGGTCCTCAGTAACAACCATGTCTCTAGTGGGACTGAAACCCACAGTCAGATTGTTATTATTGCCCAGTGCTGCGGTTGACCAGCAAAGTCAACAATGCTGATGCTCTTAACGTCCAGTTTAAACCAGAAGACTACAGCATTTGGATTATAAAAATTAAGTCCTTCTCTCTCTCTCTCTCTCTCCCTTGGCACTACAGCCCCAGTGGGCCTAGACCTATCTCCATGAACTCGGTTCACTTCGGTTTTTCTAGGTCTTACACATACGGTAGTACTCCTTGGGCGGGTGATCAGCTCGTTGCAAGGCCTCTATCTGTACACAAACACAGAAAACTCACAAACATCCATACCCTCAGTAGGATTCGAACCCACGATCCCGGTTTCCATGCGAGCGAAGACAGTGCATGCCTTAGACCGCTCGGCTACCGTGACCGGCTGAAGTCCTTCAGTGCAGCATTTAACCCGTGTCTTCTTTTCCTTCTTCGGATGGAAAGATCTAGAAGTATCGGAGCTTTGCCAACACGTCGTCTGTATAACTTATTAGCGAGGTTCGTGCTTACAGGGGCATCATTTTTTTTATCCTGAATCGCCCCTTTAATTATAAGCGGAATTACTGTAAGATCATATGAAAAAGAAAACTCAGTCAAAGAAGACGACTCATTTCTTTTTGGGTACTCTCTGACAGTGTAAGGAACTGGTCATGTCCAATTTACAGAACACCGTATAGTGTGTATATTTCCTTGCACACTTGCGGTGTATTGTTCGGCAGTAGACTGACCAAGCTGGCCTAACATTTGACCTCGTGGGAAATCTCCCTCGATCACAGGTCCAGCAGCAGTCAGTTCTTTGCTGGCCGACAAATTACCTGCCCGCTCTCCCCGCACAATCTCCTGGCGGTCGTTTATTTGCTACAAATTGTACCCAAGCCCGCTGAGAACAAAGCTTGTTACTAATAGGGAAATTTTTGTTACAAATGTTGTAGGGCGTTTTGTTGGATTGAAGCGGATATCTACAGATGTCCTCGGTTCAGACACCTGAATAATAACGATTTCTTCAGAATGAACATCCGGCGTTCGATTCCCTACAAGAGCATTGATTGGTTTGGAATTATTTAATGAAACTTTTCAACTGTATGACAGAATGACTGAAGCACAGGGACGATGAAACGATCCTGTGTGTTTCTGAGCAGGCTAGTTCTGAATGGGTCAAACTCGTCCATGGTGTGCAAGTATCGGCAAGAAACTCTGACATAAACTCTGCTTCGTTATACAACCATTTCATTCTTTTAACACTGAACTTTGACAGCCACCTAAATAGAATCTTAAATATTTAATTACTGTCTCACATAACACGCACTGTCTCCTTTCGCAAGGCTCACCCGTTTAATGCTGAACAGGGAAATAATCGCTCTTTGTTCTGATACCTGTCACAATAAAGACACCATAAACACACACTGTAGACAGAATAAGTTTTGAATGATAAAACTGGGTGTACTGTAGTAAGGCGCTGACCCAACAGCTACACTCATGGACTAAGACACTTTCATTTAATTCCAAACGGCCGCATTCAAATCTACAGTCGACATCATCCAGCGCTCACAATAAAAAATCCTAAGAACCATAACTGCTGCACCCTGGTACATCTCAAACCGCGCTCTACATACTGATCTCAAAATACAGCACGTCACGGAAGTTATCCGCCAACACAGCTCTGCCTACGTCAGCAAACTTAAAGAACACGACAACCCACTTCTTCGTCCCCTATTACTGCCACCGATTAACAGACGTCTAAAACGCAAATCACCGCAAGACCTATGGCTATGAGGTGAACATCGATGGATGTCGCCCACTCACGTCATGTAAGGTGTGCATTAATTAAGCTGTAAATCTGCACACCAGTCAGCACATTGGCTTAAATAAATGTATATTTCAGAGTGTCAATAACTATAAATGAAAGAAAAATTCCAAACGACAGAATATTTCGTAAGTGTAGAGAGTGGGATCGTGTAACATGGGACTCCTAGGCTGGGTGGGGTTGGGAGTAACTAACTATGGTCAGGGTCTTCCTTGAAAAGCTGATAGCTACTTAGAGTGTCCTGAAATTCACGCTTTCAAGGGACCAGAATATTCATCACTCTTTACAAAGAAATCCTATATTTGACGGTGCATTGAGAAAATTTTATCCACTTCATTCTTTCAGATACTATTTCTTTAAGTCCATTTTAATATCGGTCTCCTACCTCCACTTAGTTCTTCCACGCAGCGTCTTTCCTTCATATTTGCTGACCAGCTTATGTCTCTCTTTTCGCATGTATGCCATGTGTTCCGCTTTGTTTAAACACCCTAACAATATTACGTGAGTTACATTTTGATTTCATCCATGATCTCTCCACAGTTTCGATAATAAGTTCAGTTGAATTCCTAGACTTCTCGTATGATCGGGAAATAGATTTGTCTGCAATAAATAAACTACAAGGAAATCAGATATGCGAAACCGAAGAAAATTCGAAGAAAGCAGTCTTCTGGGATGTGGCGCCATGTAGAAATTGTGTTAACCGACGTTTCGGAGGAACGTATCGCCTCCATCTTCAGGGAGTAAGTCAGGGTAGAAGACAAGAATAAATCCGCCAACGAACCACCTGCTCAAGCTGGTTCGCTTGCGGATTTTTTCTTGTCTTTATCCCAAAGATGGAGGCAATGCGTTCCTCCGATACGTCGGTTAACACAACTTCTACGCGGCGCTACATCCCAGAAGACTGCTTTCTTCATAGTCACCGCCGTGAAAACCTCAAATCTGAAAAGAATTAATTTTAAAAACTTGGATGCCAGATTTAGATCGTGTTATTCTAAGGTTATGACATCATGTACTGTGGTAGAGAGTTACCAAGATTTCAAATCCACATGCTACATCCATATCCTGAAAATCGAGGCAGTAGGTTCCTCCAAAAACGTCAGTAACTACCTACATAGTGTCATAACCCATATAGCCACAGTATGAATATTTGTCGCCTTTGAAAAAACAAAAATTTTGAGGTACCCCAATTTGGAGCACCCCTTTACATAATTTTTAACCACATAAATTTCCAAGGGAGTCTCTTCGGCCCGCTGTGATTTTGAAGTGGCCAATTCTGATATCCAAGTAACCGTTCACTCTGCACTGAGAGCATAGACCGCGTTCCCATTACAAATACAGAATGTATTGGCTTTCGTCTCTGGAGAATAGAACCAATTTCGATACTCATGCACAAACAATGCATTTTATTAACTTTAAATACAAATCAAATCAGGTCACTCGAGGCCAGGGAAAGTTCTGTCACAGTAGAGCAAATTACCTCAACCTTAATGTTAACTCGTCCAATGTATTTTGAACCTACCCAGATTCGAATCTGAGCTTGGTTATCGGTTCTTTGTCATTTGTTCAAAGTTCATATTGGCCTAACATCCATATATTTTGTTGTATTGCTTAAATTGTTATTATTACAATAATCTCTCTGGGAGCAGAACTCAGAAGTTCAAGGCCGTACCACATCTCAGGAGGTTAGTCTTTGGATTCCTACAGGAGAGGCCCATGGTCGATTCCAGGTCAGGTCATGTAGATTTTGTCTTGGGAAAAGTGATACTGGGGAGGGCTTTCTACGAGTATTTCTGTTTCCCCCATTAATGCTTACTACACCTTCAGTATTCATCTTACAAACGACGCTGTGTAGTTTCGGTACTAACAGTGAAGTTAAATCACACCCTTGAAAAATGGTTCAGCACTTCGAACATCAATCCTGCGCATGGACGCGACTCTGAGCCAAGACCAATCATCTCCTTTCCTCACAACATTATTTTCCTGAAGATCCATCTCAATGTTATTTTCTCATACTCTTTTTGGTCTTCAAAGTGGCGATTTTGGAAAAAAGTTTCGTCACTAACACTGCACTGTTTGTCTCCCCGATCGTAAGTAGATGCTCAGCTCTATGTGCTTGTAATGTCCTTAATATTCCCGTCTTAACAATACTATCCGTACGAGTCATGAAATTCACTCATAAATTCCTCACTTTCTCATATGTCTCATGTTAAAAATATGAATATGAGGAGAAGAACATTGTTGCTTGGACATAGCATGAGGGAAGCGAGTCACATACCAGCGGCGCGCGCCTCGCTCTCGAAGCTTCAACAATTACCGTCTCCCCCTTTTTGTTCTTGTCCCATCGAAAAATGCATAGACTCGCACATTCGCGTTGTGACCCGAGAGTTCCCGAAGCTTTAATCGACATAAAACTGGTTGTGAAGATTGGCAGTTGAATCTGATCATGAGTTGTGGGCCGTGCCAAAGTTCCAGCGCGTCCTCTTCCACTTCTAATTGAGGAGCCCCACGCTTAATCTCCCGTGGTTTGATGTGAGATTCATGGCGGACGAAGTGGCACTGGAAGGGGGTTTTCTCTGAGTCTGTTCGGTTTGGACCATTGCTTCGTACTTTGTCACTGCCCCCTTGAGTTGTGCGACAGTCGTGGTCAGGCAGCACGTTATTACACCCTCGGTCCTCAAGTATGGGGACCCATATTGATCAGATGCTTGAGTGATTACAGAGTAACGATGTTTTTTTTTTCGTGAAATTAGGACGAGAGTCGCATTGGGAAAGCCGGACGCCACTCACGGTCCATGAATCACAGGTTTCCAACCAATTTTACGCCATCACTAATTAAAAAGAACACATAGAATTGTATAAACAAAATTTATGACAATAACACCAGTAGGAGGAGAATTGTAAGAGGTTAAAGGAATTGATCACGTGTGACAATAAATATGAAGAGAGAATAATTAATCATGACAGGGATAAACAAATGAGCGACACATCGGTCTCACACATACACACAGGCACATCAGATACAGGCTGTTCACAAAGCTATGGATATCACTGCTTTGTGGAAATAATTAATGTAAATAGAAACAAGCAGATTGAATGCAATCAGTGAAGGATTGTCTGAAATTAATAGCAAAGTAGACAGAAATCAATTAATCTTGATACTAAAAATCGGTTTAATCACGATAAAAATTGATGATACTTTAGAACAGGTCTCTATTAACACGTCTCAGTGAACGAACAATCGGGATACAAAAAAGTTTGAGAATTTCCTGTATGATTGTCCGTTCTTCAATAAGGCCTCTACTCTTCGGAGTTGGTATCAGCTCATTTTGCTACTCCAGTGTTATAATGAAATTACAAATAGAAAAATGTAATAACATCCCTAAAGTTTATATTTATTATTATTATTATTGGTGCTGCTGCTGTTGGAATGCTGAGGTATTTGGAAACAAAACTCTTTCTCTTAACCATATTTTATAATCGTACGTCTTATTTATTAATTATGAAAATATGAATTGCTTTCAAGTTTAATCTACATACAAATGTATGTATATTTTTTATTTATTTGTTTGTTTGTTTGTCTCTCATCCTTATGGTTGACGTGATTTCTCTAATTCAATATTTATTGTCTAAATGATACACTTTACCCTTTTTTGTCTCTTTTTGCGTGTATTTGTTTTATTCTTCTTTGCTCATGCATACCTTTTTCTGTATAGTAGGCACATAAATAAACGAAGAAATAAATCAAATTATTATTAATGATTACAGTATTAAGATTGTGGTCCTCTGGGTTGTAATACTGCGCAGTATTGTGGACGGATACCCAAGACTCGAAGGTACAGGTATATGCTACAATCTGCTTCAGGCTTGAAGTTTAGGTTATCCTCTTAGGTACTATACACTAGAATGTCTTATATGCATGTACTGTCCTACACTCTCTGTTTATTTGTATCTTCTGTCTCTGTAAGTAGCTCCTGAAACTTTTGAGTTAGCAAGTTAAAAATAAAGAATTTATTTTCCCTTATTACTGTTCTTCTTTCCTGGCACTTCTCCCCTCGAACCAATGGTAAATCCCGCCACTCAAGCTTCGAGACTGTAGTACCTTCATTATTATGTGTGATGTTTCCGAGTAGGGTTGTTTTTATGCATAAAATTATTCCCTGCTTCCCCTTTGTTACTTTAAAATATTTCTCTAGTCCTTACAATCACTCTGGCGGCAGTGACTACCAAAAAAAACTCCGTGGTTTTAGTCCGCAAGCGAACTATACCGACCGAGCGACCGCCGCTTGTCGGCGAAGTTAGTGCCAACTTTAGCCGATAGAGGGTGTCGCGTTGTCAGCGCAACGAATCCCCACGGCCGTTAATTTCGGTTTTCTAGACCGGACAGTGACTACCGCTATGACAAAACATTTCATATTCTGTAGTCGATGAATTTTATGCTTACATTTTGAAATTTGAATTTCCTTTCGCCCTAGTTTTTTATTACTTTCCTGTCTGAGGGTATTGCTACATCCATCACTAAGCAAATCTTATTTCTCTTTTTTAATTAGTCTGTCTGGCCAATTTGCCAGAATAAGTTTGTACCCCTTGATCCTACAGTAACAATATAGGGTGTCCATAAAGTCTCTTTACAATTTCAAAAATTTATTACAAATATCTTCGTGTTCATATGTGTATTAGTTTTATATTGTTTAATGTCTAATTTCTTGCACGTTGAATATCGTAGATGTGTACAGATTTCATCATATCTTATTTCACGCTTTTTTCTTCTTTTTTTGCCAAAATGTGATATACCGCTGTTAAGTGGTCAGAGGTTTCTTCATGTTCCGTATAAATCGGCATTCACTCTCAGTTTTCTCCTTAAAATTTGTCTCTAAAGATTGCTCAATACTAAAATTCCATTATCGTACTCCCTGTCTCTTCACTGTTTCCAGACATCAACCGTCGGTGGAACTGTTCCTTAGCCACTAACGTTTAGTACGAACCATGCGCAAATTGTCCCATTCCCATTTCTAAACTATTAAATCTTTAAAGAAAGTCGTCTTCTGGGTTTTGGCCCCGTGTATTCTTCGTTTTAGCCGACGTTTCGGAGGAACGTATCGCCTCCATCTTCAGAGCAGGTGAATTGGCTTGTGAATGCAGAGAGCAGTAGCTCTCTGCGGCGCCAAAACCCAGAAGACGACTTTCTTCATAGTCATAGCCGTGAAAACCTACAAAACTTACATATTAAATCTTTAATTTGTAATGTTATGTTTTGAAAGGATTTCTACTAACTGTTCGAAATAATGCTGAATTTGTGTTATGTATGAGCAGCCTAAAAATCTGTGTCAATACGTCTTTTTTTTTTTGTACATGCTCCATCATTTTCATGACTTCTACTGTGTGGGCTTCTTCTACCTGCGTCAAGCCTCTACCTCCCACTTTTTTGAGAACATATGAGCGATCAATATCTGTTCTCGGATGGTGCTCTCCATGAAGGCGTAGTATTCTCCTGCCCTTCTGTTCCTTTCTTGTATCTCTTCTTGACGACCGTTAATAATCTCAAAGCTGCATCTTAGTATTGGTGCCGCGCGTCATCCAGTTCCTTGCACTTAACTTTGTTTTCACAATCAGTCTTCTGTCATATTCCTTCAGTTTGACTTACTCATTTTTGTGTTCTTGTTCCCTTTTATATCCATATACTTGTTTTGTTTTTTCGAGTCTGATTCTTTAATTTTATTCTCTACTCTGTTGCTTCCTGCAAACTTTGCCGCATTTCAAAGAAATTCTGACACTTTTTTTCTAGTCAAAATCAATTTTTGTGTCCTTGCTGATTGTTTTTACAATTTGTATTTTATTTCTTAAATCCTCCTCACTTCTCCCCATCTTCAACTTATCCGCATAGTGCAGATTACTTATTTTCCTTTTTATTCCGTACAGTTGGTACCCCCATTTAGATATATTTAGTTTATGAGTTAAAGGAACAGGCCCTGTAAAGAAACAAGTGCAGAGAACGAGTCGCCTTGAAATATTCCACTATTTATGACGCTTGATTTTGATTTTATTAATTACTGGTTTCTTGTTCGTTCCTATCAGTTCTATTATTTTTCTCTCCAGCTTTGCAGACACCATCAAACTTTTCTTGATCCTCTATCCATGCCATAATTATTTCTTCTCCTTTTACAGTCCTCAAATATTGCTTTGATACCAGTAGTTGACCCTTGCATTCTTTACTTCCTGACTGACAATCTTTCTGCTTTGCTTGTAGCAAACTCTGTTATTTCAGATGCAATGAAACTGTCTGACAGTTACTGCTGCGATTGTGTAATTCACAGTAACAAACAAGTAATCGGTCTAATTATTTTTCTATTCTTGGTGTCTTCTAAAGTATTATTATTATTATTATTATTATTACCTTTAATTAGTCTTTGGCTTTATGTTGTGTTTGTCCAATATATAACTACGTGTATCTGCACTGTGCTATGTCTGTAATTGACCTTGCGGGTGTTGGCTCATCACGTAAATAGTAATGAATTGAATTATTATTATTATTATTATTATCATCATCATCATCATCATCATCATCTTCAAAAGCATCGGGAAGAAGAGACGGCTGTCTACTTGAAGACATTATCTCATGAGAGGCTAATGGTAATCATTAGACGGAACGGGATTCGATGTGTGTAATTTCCGAATTCGTTGTACGAGTTACCATTGAAGCGCCTGGTCTGTTCTGCCATAAATATACGTACTTGCCTCTTTCTATCTGGGAGGTCCAGATTTGTCCCTTTACCTTTGTGCCATGCTATGAAGGCTTATATAAGGAGAGGAGGTAATGCCCCACTTATTCTAAACTTTGTTACTAGATGGAATATCACACCTTCATTTCGTCTCACATTTCATTCTTCATATAACAGCGCTTTCACCAGGGTAGAGATCTTCCGTCCGTAGGATTATACCTGTTGTGTATTCCTTCCTTTTAGAATAAACTAAATAAGGCCGCGTAATGTGTGCTGGATCCGCCACTGCTTCCGGACCTCTGTTGCGTTATGACCAAGTTTCCTGCACTGCCTAAAATCACCCTGCTCGCATCGGTGCAGTGAATGCGCATAATGAAACTTAACCTAGTACTATGTATCCCAACGTAGTTAGTGGTACTGCCTAATATCACAAGACTACCATTGGATTGTGAGTAGCGAAGTATGCCACTAATCAGAAGGAAATCTTATGACTGACCGCTCGTAGGGAAACGTCGTTAGTCTGTTTGAACGAAGGTGCTACTGAGAACGTCTAAGAGTACAGATACGTATTGCAGTCCGGAAATTTCACAGAACTTGAGTTCTGTATCACTTACGTTGTGTTGTTGGCAGTTAATTCAGAGAGGCTATCTCGAATTGTGACTGACGTTTTTAAGGCATTAGGATGTACAATAAGACACATCTGTAGTAGCTACATTTGAATTCATAATGCTCAGTTGTTAAAAAAAAAAGAAAGATATCCCTGTAACAGGTCGTGGAGGCCCATAGGTCTGTGAGACGTTGAGACTCTCTAGACAATCGCCTCACAGATTGCGGTGAGGTCAGCCTTACGCGCCGGCAGTTCTTTACCCTCAGGAAGATTCCTGGTACTCATTTCGGTTAGAGGCTGAGTCGACCCCTGGATCATAGTGAGGCTTGAAAGATTCGGTCAACTGAAGAAACCAATGACCTCATCGAGAATCGAACCCGCGACCTTATGGCTTTTAGCATAGTACCTCAACCGACATACAGAAAACATGCGTATATACTTCTCCAAAATTTGTATTTCCGTTGAAATGCATTTTATCTTACTATTTATCATCATCATCATCAGTAATCTGTCAGACGACAGGTCCACAGTCTCTTCCAAAACAATTCCTCCCCTTAATGCGTTACTATTTATACGGGTATATAATATATACATTTTGCGATCACAATGCTTTCTGAAGAAAGCAGTCTTCTGGGATTTGGCACCGTGTATATGTGGTGTTAACCGACGTTTCGGAGGAACGTATCGCCTCCATCTTCAGGGTAGAAGAAAAAGTATAAGAAATCTGCAAGCGACAAGACCGTGAGNTGTCGCTCATGCCCGTGCTGTCTGTTTTGAGCAGTGTTTTCAAATGGACCAACACGATTGAACGCTTTTTCGCCAAAAGCAGTATATTTTCCTCTTGACGGTTCTTCCCCTTGCAGTATGTTTGTATTTAAAAAGAGTTAGGCCGATGATACGACAACGAAATAACTCTTCAGAATGTCCACAGCTGTTTGGTCTAATAATATTCATGTTTATGTACGGATTTCTTGCATCAAGTCTCCTGCACAGAGGTAAGCGCTGAGAAACATTTTATGCTAAACAAGGATACATGAGATTCTAAGTTGGCCAAATCTCAGGCCCGTAATGTTTTAGTGAGCCGGATGCGACCCTCGGAATACTATACGTAGTTACCCTTTCGTGATATTTAAAGGTTCATTTTATATTTCATTCTATCGGTTATGGTGGTTCAATAATAATTTTATAATTATAATTCGTAATTCCACGTGAATTTGTAATTAATATGGGATTTCATTACCTTACATAGTGGAGTATAAATTTCTGTATTACTTTCGTTAGCTTTATCCGTTTTTAAACATTAATTATCGAATTGATTTGATTTATATCTAGTTGGTCAGCGCTGTAAAGACAGGAGAAGATATTTATATGAATATGTGTGTGTGTGTGTGTAGATGAGGTGTGTTCTCGGACAGCACAAATTCGCAAATGACATCCAGCGGAACCCCTCTTTATTTAAAATCAACACGCTACTACCTGCTTTGAGTTACGCCCAGACACGAAAGTCGGAATGTCAAAGCGGCTGGAGAATTTTCAGTATGCTCTTTGAGTGACCTGGAGTACAAGGATAATGGTGTAGTTGTGTGATGTCAGAGCAAACAGAAACCAATCAGGTTCGGTAATGGAGCATGTTCCGGCTCAGAAGGCGACATCCGGCAGCGAAACTTACAACTATCTCATAGTGAGTTTGTTTAACGATGTGGCAGCGGTCGTTGGAGAATATTTAATCTAACTCTTCCAGTTCTGCTTCATATTTAACGAAAATTTCCGTTAGTATATTTACATGTTAATGTATAATTTCTATGGCTGAAAACTTGTGCGTAGTTAGATTATTGATGAGTAGCCACGTTTCAGAGCAATTTGCTTTCATCGTCTTCAGAATGTGGGGTAGCAGGCTGTCCGTAATGTGCGTAACCAAACACAAGCCAAAAGACCACAATCCAAACCTTACCGCTGTGAAAATCTCACATCTTCTCAACGAATACTTAGATTTAATTGCTGAGAGGTGGCACAGGTTTAATGTAATAACACCCTTATAAATCATCAGAAATGACTAGTGTTTCTAGGCGACACGTCACGTGCCTGCAATAAAAATTTTCAAAACGTTTCTTTCTCCAAGACGTAAGACGGTAACAGTTTCTGTTAAGTTTCAGAAATGTTCCATGTTAAGTGGGTCTCTTGTCATCACGGCATGGCGTGTCCTCAAGATGCACATGGAGGAGACATCGTCCAAATATGAAGGGTATCTGCGAATATACAGAATAAGCAGTTGCGGACAGCCGACAGGAGGTAGTCCTGCAGCTTGGTGTTGGATGTGGGGCTAATAATACCTGACCGTAAAATAATTCATTACGAAATAGTATACATGGTCTCGGACTTGACCAGTGGAGGGCTCTTGTGTACAAGGTAGTGAACTTTTGGTTTCCACAAAATGTTGATTTCTTGAGTGGTTGAGCGACTGTTGAAGGACTCGGCTCCAAGGATTTCATAAAGTTTCTTCCAGTTCTTTGTATCGTTGCGAGAAAATATAATTAATTTATTTAGAGAAGTTTCAAGTCAGTTATGGGTGCAAAGAAATGAGTCCTAATTTACAACGAGACGATAGTCTCTGTCCATTTCTTACGGATCTACTAGTGGGTCCACTCTGGCGAATGACGAACGAAGAAATCACTTGCAACTGAACTGAACTCTTCTTTTGTAACTTCGAGGCGAACCGAACATATGTGACCATCTCGAACAGTTTGACTGTTATTGTCTGTTTTGTGCGTTGCTACGAAATATGTTTCAACCTCGTGGCAACGCTTTGATTTCTACAAGCATATTTGTTGTTGCGGGAACGTGTTTACCGAAAAGGTGTCTAGCAATGGTCATATTCGTCACAATATGTAGATGCATATTTACGGACTTATGTAATTTCATATCCCCTTTTAGTGAGGCGTGCCGTCACGTGTCTTTGACAAAAGAAAGTGCGCCGCCGAAAAAAGGAAGCTTACGGAACCCAGGCGTAGAAGAACTGAACACCTCACTGAGGATAATGCATCTGTAGACGACATTTTAATTTGGAATCTCCCGAATATGGAGCATGCGTAGTAGTCATTACCCCATGACGCTCTTTAACTGATTACGGACATCGAAGTGTACGAAATTCCGTCGATTCTGTGGCTGAGTTTCGAGCAGGGTACTACCTGAAGGCACGGCAGCGCTGTCACAAAGCTTCCCAGATCCAAGATGTTCAAATTTGTCGTAAGGTGGCAAATGAGACAGCAAACTGCCTCTGAAGTGGGGCATCAATCAGTTTGGGGTTTAAGCATAATGGAATCGACCCTCGGAGGTCCCCAGCTTTTTCTCTTCTTCCAACCGATCGCCTTTGAATTGGAAAGTGGCAGAGTCTTCACCACTGCGCTCCGTCCCTGTCCGGCCCGCTTACGTGTCAGGATATAACTCAGTGGGTCGCGAACCTTTCATACTAACCGGCACTTTATAATTGTCACTATTGATATCTTTATCAGAAAATTCGATCATTCGCTTGAATTTGAGATATAACTGTGTAAGAAAATAACTAATAAAGTAAATAATTGCGTGCACTAGTACCTGCAGACCTAACTGACTGCATAACAACGTTACTATCCATGTATGGTCTGAGGTTCTCACAGCGGTGGTTATGAAGGGTTCTGTCTTCTGGTATATAACGCTCTGTAGTCTGACGAAAGTTACACAACACTTGTCCGAAACATCGGTTGAATTATACCCGACTACACGGCGTTACATATCAGAAAATAGATTTCTTCATGTTTCTATCCAGCTTTCCGACTGCCCGTCCGTCCATCTATTTAAGCTGTCTTTAAGAGCACAGAAAACACAACGAAATGAGAAACAAGAGATGATGACGGTGGTATATAAATACCGTTTTGAACATTATGTATCGTCCTGTTTTAATTTATCTAAAACAACTCTTCGGAGGCTGGACTCTACCTCCGTCCTCAAGTAAAAAGCCTGCTTAGTTGCGTCCAGTTGACAGAACTAGTCACAGTCTCCGGGAATAAGATCTAGCTGTATCGAGGTGGGCCTAACTGAGCAGGCGTTTTACCTCAAGACAGAGACAAAGTTCAATTTCAGAAAAGCTGTTTTAAATAAACAAAAAGAGGGGCATGTATAACGTACAAAAAGTCAATCATTGTACATAAACTATCGAATCAACTGCCTGCCTAACTACTTACGAAGTAACTATGTATCGATAGAGGCGCGGGGTAGCTTAGTTGGTTGAGGCACTATGCTACAAGCCGGAAGGTCGCAGGTTAGATTCCCGATTGAATTTTTCAATTGACCTAATCCATCGAGCCGCACTATGGCCCTGGGATCTACTCAGTCTCTAACAGAAATTAATACCAGGAATCTTCCTGGTGAGGGGGGGGGGTAAAAGGCGGCCGGCGCTTAAGGCTGACAACCTTACTGCCATCTGTGATCCGATTGTCTAGACAAAATGTGGGAGCCTCGATGTCTCACACCCCTATGGATCTCCACGGCCTCTTACAGGGATAGCTTTACCTTTTATGTATCCATAGCTCATTGTTAAATGTATAACTACGAGCGCTTACCTAACCAGTTCTGACCTGAGTATCTGAATACTAACAGGTAAGAGACTATATCTATGAACTACATAATATCCTTCCCTGATGAATTCTGTATTATTTGGCTAACAGAAAAATTACCTTCTGCCATAAAACCGCACAGTTTCGGTAAGAATCAGATCACAGACAGCACAAAAACTTGTTTCGTTGCAGATGAGAGGGTATCTTGCATCACAGCCGTCCATTTGCTTTTACCTTCAACATTAAAGACAGTACGCGATCAAGTCAAGGAGGATGAGGTGGGCAGGTCATGTAGCATGAATGGGGGCGACGAGGAATGCGTATAGGATATTGGTGGGAAAGCCAGAAGGAAAGAGACCACAGGGAAGACCAAGGCGTAGGTGGGTGGACAATATTAGAATGGATCTTAGAGAGATAGGATGGGATGGTATGGATTGGATAAATCTGGCTCAGGAGAGGGACCAGTGGAGGGCTCTTGTGAACACGGTAATGAACCTTCGGGTTCCATAAAACTCTGGGAAATTCTTGAGTGACTGCAGAATTGGCGGCTCCTCAAGAAGGGCTCAGCTGCGTGAGTAAGTAAGTAAGTACGCCAAAGGCTACAGATCACATGAATATGTTTGTTAATTATCCAGTATTCGATTAGACCATTGAAGCATAACTATAATGTAATTTCAAACTGAAAACCTGGGTAAGTTGTTTCTTCCGAATTTCCGAATTACTGCTGATGATAAACTATGAACTTACCTGTGTCTTTCCTTTGTCATAATATGAGTTTATCTTTACATAAATTTATTATTTCACATCCAGTAAACAGTACAGGGTTCGCTCTCATTGATTTCTGGCTTATGTAATGACGCTTTTAAACAGACTTTATCCAGTGGCATAGAAAGACAAGCTGCTTGTGAATGTCTGTCTTCGGCTGCTTCCATTCCTGAAGGAGTAACAGCTTAAGGTTAACTCATCAAGTGATGTGTGTACACCCTCTAAATTGCTTAACTAGCTGACAGATATTCAAGAATTTTTGCTTGAATATCATGTCGATAGAGGAAACTCAAAGCTTCTAAATTCTAGTCTCCTACAATGAATAACATGGCGAGCAAAAACCTATGGACTGGGAACGACAAGTGCCTAGTTTAATACGGCGTTCTGAAATGAAGTGTGGGAATAGATGTTCGAAAAAATGGGACTTTCTTTATTTCTTTCCTTAGTACGTAAAACAACATGGCTGCCGTGCGAAGTATTCATTTAGCTTTCAGCTTCAGTTCCTTAACAAGGGGACTACATGAATTTGAAAGAGAAAATCTTGTATGAAGATAAATTACCAGCTTGCCTACAAACTACGTAAACAGGTTTCATTGTAAGTAAAAAAATTACTAACATGGCGGCAGTGCGAAACATTTAGGTTACATTCGACGAATAGGACATACACGTACAAATTGTATGCGCCTGCGTATAGCGGCCTCCGTAGTCTAGGGGTAACTTTCCCACCTCATGACTCAAGGTACGCGGGTTCAAACCCGCGTACCTTGAGTCCACCGGGAGGGACTTTAAGCCGTGGTTCCCGTGTCATAGATTTACTGCACGTAAAGGAACCTCATGTCTCTAGGAGACCTCTGAGCAAAATTATTAGGTAAAAACTTTCCCGCCCAAGTAGTTTCCAATGCTTCTGGTAGATGGGGGAAGTATCAAAGGTACCGAGGGCCGACCTCGTTGGCTCAACGGGCTGATAGCACGCACCGTCTACCGGTATGGTATGGGGACAGTAGAAATTAAAGGGGAACACACAATGGACCAATAACTGGTCTAAGTGCATGGGGAAACCCACCCCCTCCAATAATAATAATAATAATAATAATAATGCGCCTGCGTAAAATAAGCATACGTTCTTCTAAAGAAGGATACGGAAAAATTATAAATACAAGAGCAATAACAACGTTCGTAACATATTTATAATTGCAATAAATAAAAATATCTATATTTCTTAAAACCGTTTTGATCCCCTAACTTACGTTAGCTAAATACATAACACAAACAGAAACTTTGTTTGTATATGCTGTAGGAAAATAAACACTGTGATTTTCGCCCAGAACTCCTTGTTGATTAACTCGATAACTTCGACTTGAGCTTCATGTAAAGTAGGGGTTCTATTGGACCGATATTAACTGATTCTAAATTCAGTGTGGAGTCGTTACTCAAGGTTGAAAATACCGTAAGTAATTTTGAAAATGAAACATGAAGGCACACACCGAAGAAATTATCTCCGAAGTTTGACTTTATTTTATTATTCACTGGAAAGGTAAAACTATCCCTGTAACAAACCGTGAAGGCCCATAGGATTGTGAGGTTTCGAGGCTCCCAAATTTTCTCTAGACAATCGGCTCACATATGGCGGTAATGTTGTCAGACCTTCGCGTCGGCCGCCCTTTACCTCCCTGGAAGTTTCCTGGTACTCATTTCTGTTAGAAACTGCGTCGACATAAGGACCATAATGCGGATAGAAGGATTAAGTAGATTGAAAAAAAATTACCTGATCGGCACTCGAACCCTGGACCTTCCGGCTTGTAGGATATTGCCTCAACCAACTACGCTGCCGCATGTTACTGGAAAGACTACACCAAAATACCAGGGAAACATAACGTTTCTGTACTTTCTGAAATGCCTGTGGGTGAAACAAGGTTACGAAATTGAAATTTCCCTCAGCGTCGGAGCAATTACTGTTACAAAACCGAAATATCCCGCAGCTTACATTCCGAGGATTTGCTGCGCTAAACGATTCGCACTTGTCCCTTACCTAATTATTTCCCCGCATGGAGCTCTCTGTATTCAATCAAACTGGAATTTGTTTCGTGCATGTATCCCTCTGTGATGGACCAGTAATACCTGCTGTCACTGTTCTGTTGACACTCTGAAGCCTGTCAGAGTGTCTGCGGTGACCACTGGCTAACTGACTTATCAGGTAACTGACTGACTGGATGCCTAGTTGGCTGATCACAAAAACGACTCAATAAATGGCTGCTTAATAAATTAGATAACTAATTGTCTTGTTGACAGTTTGGTGACTGACTGGCAAGCTAATGGCTGATCACATAACTGTGATTATTATTATTATTATTATTATTTATTTATTTATTTAGGATAAATGGATCCCACGACAGTTCTAGACGCGATGGTGGCGAATAAAAGAGTCCTCTCCCGTTTGGTGCATAAAACAACGTTTCTTATTCCGAACTGCCAACCGTTATTTGCTGGAACTAAAAAATTATGAATTTGTGTCATGCCTTCTTAGAGAACAAAGTTGGAAGCCGTTTTCCAGTCTGTTTTATGTCAAATCTGTTCTTTCTTACTTTGCATTCCTCACTGTATCATGTCTCGAATATTCAACACCACCAATAGCAAAGCCTGCAAGAGGACATGATCATGAGACATGTCCAAAAGCCTTCGCCTGACGTCTGCAGCGTTAGATTTGAGGCTCTCACGGCGGTGACTATGAAGAACGCCGTCTTCTGGGATGTTAATCCGTGTATATCTTGTGTGAACCGACGTGTCAGATAAACGTATCGCCTCCACCTTCAAGGCAGAAAAATCCCCGAACGAGGAACCAGCGTAAGCAGGTGGCTGCAGACTTCAGCTTTCAAATTATGACGTTCTTTATTAGGCAGTTCTCTTCAGGTTCCTGCTATTTACTCTGTCTTTCGTCAGCAAATTTTCTTCAGCATTCTGTTCTCAGTTACCCTCATTTTCTTTTCACTTTTATGTCGAGAGCAAGATCAGAGGAACTTATGTTATTACAGGATAAATTTTAACATATTTGGGGGGGGGGCATGCCATAGCTCAAGCGGTTAGTCTTTGGTTTCCCACCGCGGCGGCCCAGGTTCGATCCCGGGTCTGGTCAAGTGGGATTTGTGGCGGACAAAGTGGTGCTGGGGCAGATTTTCTCCTAGTACTTCGGTTTCTCCTGCCAATCTTCAGTCCACCAATTGCTCCACAGTCACCCCTCACCTATCATCTGGGGCTATCATCTAGTTTTAGTCCCTTAGTTCAGCGAAACACTCTTTGTTTGCGTGGTGCATTTCAGTGCTCTGAAGGGTTAGACCTTCAGTTTTCAATTCTACTCACACAACAGACACGGCGTCATATGAAAGTGACAGTGATGTCTTAGTTAGCAGAACTATACATAAATATTTCACTCGGTTACGGATGTCATTTTTCACGTTCGGAAAATATATCTTTCTATATGTTGCACATTTTGCAAAGGGGTTTCACCATAAAGAACTTCAAGCTTCTAACATCTAAGGCTGATGTTCTTATCACAGCATATTGTACGGCAGACATACTAGTTCTAATACTGGGGTGACTGCAATGGCTAGAAATTCACACCGAGTTTAATTCGAATCAGATATTGTGTATATAATATTAACGTGTGTATCCAGGGACAGAGAGAGTCGGTTAACTAATGGGTTCAAAGAAAGGCACTGTGTTCATTTGAAACCTTGCGAGTAGAGAACGTAAGGAATAGACGCCTCAACAAGTCTATTTACTGCCACACAAAGCGAATAACACAACGACGTCACAAGTGACTGATCTCAGCGTCACTCTTCTTTTCTCATATCTCTCTGACAAGTGCTGCGCTCTATTCATGTTCCTAGATATCCTCGCGGCCATTTCTTTAATTTTCCGCTCTGTAACGTCGTTATGCAAGGTTCAACCGGCATCCACTGCCTCGCGTCGTGAGACCTGCTCGGATCCGTTTAGTTTTCCTTTCGTCTCAAATAATTTCTGTTATTAAATAGAGTGTACGATACGTTCTCATGCACAAGTACCAAGAAGGATGTGGCCGAAACGGGGGCGCAATTCTGTGATTCTTTCCCACTCCCTAAAACAGTAATTCCTTGAAAATGTTGCTTTAAGCAACTGCATGGATGAATTTATGCATTGGTGAACGACTGAATATGTACAAGAATGGAGGAAATAATAAGAAATAAACGATGCGAGAGCCGGTCATTATAGCCGAGCGGTCTAAGGTATGTACTGTCTTCGCTCGCTTGGAAACCGGGATCGTGGGTTCGAATCCCACTCAGGGCATGGATGTTTAGTTTGTGTGTGTGCGTTTTTCTGTGTTTGTGTACAGGTAGAGGCCTTGCGACGAGCTGATCACCCGCCCAAGGAGTCCTGCCGAATGTGTAAGATCTAGAGAAACCGAAGTGAACGGAGAAGTTCATGGAGGTAGGCCTAGGCCCACTGGGGCTGTAGTGCCAAGGGAAAAAAAATAAAACGATGCGAGAACGGAAGAATGGATGAATGGATTGGACTGGAGAAATGAACGGATGTAATGTTGGACTCATGGCTGGACTGATGGGCATGTGGGTGATAAAATAATGTAATTGTGAATGGACTTGTGGTTGCAGGGATGGATGCAGTAATGTACTCGGTGCTGGTTGGACGGAATGGATGGGCGAGCGAGTAGCTTGATGCAAGAATGGATTGATGAACGGACCGATGAGTGAATGCGAATTGATGGGTGCAGTAACGGATGGGTAGAATGACAGATGGAAGAACAGATTAACACAAGAGTGGACTGATGTATGGATTCAGGGGCGAATTGATAATGTCACATATTACTGACTACGATGTATACATGGGGTTTGGATTGATAATCGGAGTTATTGAACATTTATAACTAGTAACTACAAATAACTATAACACACACTGTCTTTTTAGTGTGTTATAGTTTCATTTGTCGTTGCTTGGCAGCGGCTTTAATAATTGGGATCCTATGTAAGATTTGAGGCTTTCACGGCGGTGACTATGAAGAAAGCAGTCTTTTGGGATTTGACACCGTGTATAAGTGGTGTTAACCGACGTTTCGGAGGAACGTATCGCCTCCATCTTCAGGGTAGAAGAAAATATAAGAATTCTGCACGCTTGCAGAATTCTTATATTTTCTTCTACCCTGAAGATGGAGGCGATATGTTCCTCCGAAACGTCGGTTAACACCACTTATACACGGTGCCAAATCCCAAAAGACTGCTTTCTTCTTAATTGGGATCATACTTCGTATTCACGAGCAAACACAAATCAACATCTACCAATAACATATAGATAGAGAGACAAATTTGATGGGTGGTATATTCGTAGGTTAACGTAGGGCCTACTTCTGGGTGAGAAAGTAATCTATTGCCATTGTCGCCTCAGAGTAGCTGTTATGGTTTTCAAGATTTTCTTGATTCAAGTCACCACTGTTGGATTTTAACGTGATGCAGTATTTCAATAGCAGGGGTGCAATATATTTTTAAATGTTTGTACGGTGATAGAGCTAAACAAATTGTATCAGAAAACATTTTAATGTCTACGCAGTGCAACAGGATGATGCGATTTGATATTAATACTACATTTTAATGTGGTAAGAGTTAAAGGAATTGTGAAAGGGTGTCCGTCAAATTCCTTGCAATGGTAATCCTTTCCGGTTAAAATTATGCACAGAAAGGTTCCCCTCCATTGTGTAATTATTAATCAATGGTTCTTTGCGCCATTTTTCTATGGATGAGAGCGTTTAAAATAAAGTAGTAATCGTATTTGTTCGTGGCAGAAATTCTTGTGTGAATGTACATGAAATTATATATGAAACTACATAAAAAAGCTGAAACAATATGTGTGACGTAATAACACAAGAAAACGTTTAAGTGAGAAAAAAATATGAGCAAATAAGAAAAACTATATCAGGGTCGACACGCAAAACCCTTGGAATCATTATTCAAGAGTATTTACAATAAAATTGTGAGAGATCGTCTTCAGTTTTAAAAAATCATAACTTACAAGGAACAAAATTGCGAAAGCAAACATTTTCTTAAGCCCATTCTTCTCCTATCACAATAGTTCATGGAGTCACAAACTCTTTGAGATGTCAAACACCGACAGACACGACCAGCCAGCTTCCTTATAATTTCTGGAACTCCTGACATATCCCACGTCCAATTTTACCGGACGAAGAATTAAAATTTGTTTCCCGCACTGCTCTGTCTGTCTGTCTGTCTCGAGGCGCATTAGCTTGAAGGCTGGTCTGTTAATATTTATAACGTACCATAGAGATACAGCAAAACGTTGTTTTGTTTTCCGACAGTAGCGACCCTAACGTGTACAATATTAAACCAAATTAACATTCTGCATCAAAACAGTGTGGCTACAGTGGATGCCTCCCCGTCTTGCGTTCTGGAGGTCCTTTTTCTCAACCCGAAGAGTGGATACATTCACTGCCGCTCTGTACAGCATGTCCATGTCTTTTTCCTTTCAATTCTCTATTTTCATATTAAAAGGTAAAGTACTCCCTGTGCCTGAAGTAATTACGTATGGGAGAGTGGGTGTATAAATTCGTGTTCTCTTGACCTCAGCACTAGTTGGAGGTGAGTGGAGAGATTCACGCCCCGGCCGCTTTACTACCAGAGAAGGAGACCCCGGTATCCACTGGATAGGATGCTGTCTGTGCCCTAGAACATTCAAGGCTGACTAGAAGTATGCTTGCATATAAGAGACAAAATCTTCAGATCATTCTGCACAAATTAGCGATTTTTGTCTATCAAAGGAATATCTGCCGCGTTGACGGCTGGTCAGTCGTTTGTGTCATAGTCCCCTGCTCTTCATAGCGTTTCTGTTTAGCGCCTGTGTTTTGTAATCTGTGACTTTTTTCGACGACGCCGAGCTCTCTGTCTTCTATCTTTCGGCGTTGAAATGGTGGCGAAAAATGGGGTATTGCTGTACGGGTCTTCTTTGATGTCTCATATCGTTGTTAATTTTAGGTTAAGTGACTGTGCGTAATAAATTGAACTACAATTTTAAGACTTATTTTTGAGTATTTAAGAATGGTATTACTTTACATTCTAACCAGCGATTCAGATTACAGAAAGTAAAGTAAAGCTATTCCTGTACCAGGCCGTGAAGGCCCATAGGGTTATGAGACGTTGAGGGTCCCACATTATCTAGACAGTCGGCTCAAAGATGGCGGTAAGGTTGTCAGCCCAGTATTATCTACTGGGATATAGCCCCATGAAGTCTGTTGAAAGTCAATCGACGTTTCGGAGGAACACATCGCCTCCATTTTCAGGGTCGAAGAATAAGCCGAGCAAGGTACTAACGTGAAGGCAGGTGGCAGTAGAGTTGCCACCTGCTACATTGCCTTTTATCCAACAAGTAGAACTTTTCGTAACAACTGCTGTGACAACCTCAAATCCAGCTTTGCTTGTATTTGGCGAATTCTTGTAACGAAGGGATACAAAGTGAAATCCCCTCACTTTTTGGCCCCTGCGACTGCACGGATGCCGCAACTGTGAGATGCTACATTCATGTGGTAAAGCGGACAATTAACTACCAAGTTAGAGTGGGGTTTTATTGTACTCAAGAACCCTGCTATTATTATGCCAACCACAGCGGCCGCGCGATCTAAGGCATGAACTGTCTTCGCTCGCTCGAACGCTGGGACCATGGGCTTGAACCTCACTCATGGCATGTGTATGTGTTTATTCTGTCTTTGTGTTAGGTAACGGCCCTGCGACAGGCTGATCACTCGTCCAAGGTGTTCTACCGTCTGTGTAAAAAATTATTACGAAACTGAAGAAGCGGCCCGACAAAGGGCTGTAGAGCCATTGATGGATGAATTATTATTATTATTATTATTGTAAGATTTGAGGCTTTCACGGCGGTGACTATGAAGAAAGCAGTCTTCATTATTATTATTATTATTATTATTATTATCATTATTCATTATGTTTTCTGACAACGTATTCTTGTAATTTTAGTACTGTACTCAATACAAAGCCTAGGTCTCTTCCCCTGAAGTTTTTAAAGCAAAATCTTGACATATTCCACGCATATGATAAGTCCACTTATCTCATTCTGCTTGAAAAATTTTGTCTTTTTGGACGTAACGCTGTGCACTCCGTTGGAAGTCAACCAGAGTTTCGGAGGATCATGTCGCCTCCATCTTCATCGCCGGAGAATAAGCCAAGTAAGGGACGAGCATGAAGCAGGTAGCAAACAAAAGCTCTGTTTATTTCTCCGAAACATCGGTTGACTTTCAGCGGAGTACACGTGCAGTGCGTTATATCCCAGAAGACTGTGAGGTCTGCTCGCTGCCCGCAGGATGCTGCGAGGTGGGTCCCTGGCTTCTGACTGGATGGAAGATACGTCATGCCGCGGCACCACGCACAACTTCAAGGTGGGGATATACGGCTGGCGCAAGAGATGCCTCTACCTGCTCATACTGGGATTGCTGGTCATGGTGATCGTGAACCTTGCCCTCACGCTCTGGGTACTCAAGGTTATGGAATTCTCATCCGTAAGTAAGAAGAAGGAGAGGATGACTCTTCTCGTCTGCCATCTAGAAACTTAAAAACAAAAATATATATATAATTTAGCCTGTAGTTTTGTATGGGCATGAAACTTGGTCTCTTGCATTAAGGGAAGAACAGGGTGGTGAGGCGAATATTTTGACCGAAGAGGGATGAAGTGACAGGAGGTTGTAGAAAACTGTATAATGAGGGGTTTCATAACTTTTATTCTTCGCCAGATATGATTAAGAATGATCAAGTCAAGGAGGATGAGATAGCAGGGCATGTAGCACGAATGGGGGAGAAAAGGAATGCATATAGGGTTTTGTTGGAAAATCCAGAAAGCAAGACGCCATTAGGAGTACTTAGACATAGCTGTAATGATAATACTGAAATGGATCTTAGAGAAGTAGAATTTGGTGGTATGGAGTAAATTCAGCTGGCTAGGGAAAGGAACTAGTGGATTACTGTTTTGAACACGGTAATGAACCTTCGGTTTCCATGAAATACTGGGAAAATCTTGAGCAGCTGTGCGACTGTGGGTTCTTAAGAAGGACTCAACTCCATGGAGATAGTCAGTCAGTCGGTCCGGGACTCTAGGTTGCACGTGACGAGAAGTGAGAAGCAATATAGCAAGAAATGACGGGGCATTGGTTGCAACTGTATTGTTGGGGGTGCTGAGGATGACACATTGTACGTAACTAGGGCCCTTTTACTGCCCACACACGCACTACAATTCTAATCTCAGGAATTACACTTGATCAGATCCATTCACAATTTACTGTAAACGGACATATCTGATAACATAGAGAGTAATGTACTTCAACGAAGAGACGGCGAGGCAAGTGGCGGGGAAAATTGGTCGGCTTTAACCTGACTACTATTCGTATAGGGATGCACTGAGCTTCAATGTACCAGTGGCAAGAGACGCCAGTAAATTATGCTGACGTTTTCAGCTTTTACGTTGCACACGGTCAGGCCTTCGAATTTAGCTAGCCTTCTCTTAGTTGAGGGTAGTGATTTGTACTAGGGAATGTGCTGTAGTATATTTTTGGATTTCGGTTATAAGTCGCGTCGTTTGTTGATGTTTCCCAACATTTCTGCAACTTCACTGTTGCAGTTCGACGCAGCCTGTTTCCGAATGTCAAAGTTACACATTAAATTCCATCAGCGTGAACCTAGGCAACGGTTGAAGATATTATTAAGTTCTATAGTCGTAAACGCAAGAAAAGAAAAATGTTTCTAGATCCGTCTGCATAGCGCGGTTCATGTGGAAACAACTGTGTTATTGTCAAATGTTCGGTCTAACGTAGTCTGTTGACATTTTCGGACACGTGTACACAAAATATTTTCACATCAGCCAAATGTTTAGGTAAAAAAAGTTGTCCCTGTGCTTAACTAATTAAGCACTACACCATGAAGGCGTATTGTGGAGTGGATGTATAGATCCACATTTTCTTGACCTCGACACTAGTTGGGGCGTGGGTGGTCAGCTTCACGCCCTCGCTGCTTTAGCCCCGGGGAAAGAGCCCCCTGCACCCATTGGGTAGGAGGCTGTGTGGGCCCAAGAGCCGGTCTACACGATATGGAGAAGAGAAAATTCTGACCCTACCGGTACTCGAACTTCGACCCCTCTCATGTCCATCCCGTAGCCAGTCGCTATACCAAGTGCGCTACCGCGGGTCCATCAGCCAAATGTTCCCCCCCCCCCTTGGGACTACAGCCCCAGTGGGCCTAGGCCTACCTCCATGAACTTCTCCGTTCACTTCGGTTTTTCTAGATCTTACACATTCGGTAGGACTCCTTGGGCGGGTGATCAGCTCGTCGCAAGGCCTCTACCTGTACACAAACACAAAAACGCGCACACACAAACTAAACATCCATGCCCTGAGTGGGATTCGAACCCACGATCCCGGCTTCCGAGCGAGCGAAGACAGTACATGCCTGAGACCGCTCGGCTACCGTGACCGGCCCCAGCCAAATGTTTAACCGCATAAATTCTGCACTCCTTATATTCTAGCTGTAGCAGTCGAAATTTACTTTTGCCTGAGTTCTGTTCCCGGCAGAGACAGTAATATTCACCTTCGACACCGCTGCGTGCAGACAGACTCTGATATTTTGACGAAACACTCTCGGTTTCTACCACCATTATCTCATTTGCAGAATCACTGTAGATTTCTGTGGCCTAGGTTGTTCTGTTACGCTAATTGAGAGCAAAATTGAATGCTAGACACATTACTACTCACCTTCCTCTTATCGGTACTGCAGGATGTTAAACTACAGAGACAACACAAGACGGAGACACAAACGCTGTTTAAACTCTTTCTTTCCGGTCCCTCGAGGCAACCATTTAGCTAGAGACGAACAAATGACAAGCAAGTTTCGGTATAATTAGGCCCTGAGGCTGATAACGGACGTGACCACAGCGGGTTTGGAGAACAAAACACTGTCAATACAGCTGAACAGCTGGCTTGTTGCTCTAATGCAATTACAATCCAAAGCAAGGCACTTACTAAGAATCCCCGTACACTGTGAACATGTCTCAGAATATATGACGCTCTCGTACATAACTATGGCCCTAGGGGGAGTACCCTGAAGATTATGCCGTATGTAGAATGGATGTCTGCTGTGCTTCGTTCTGGAGATTCCGGCTTCGAATCTCGACCCAATGAGTGGCTACAGGTTGATAAAACGTCATTATATAAACAGATGATGGGATAGGCAGATGTCGCGGCTACACGTTAGCCTAGTACTCGTGAGCTGCTAGGCTGGGCTCTTATCCGGATTAGCAGACTCCGTTACTAAGGTTTTCAGACCCCCTGTGAGGACACCTTGATTGTATCTTGAAATAACCCATCCTCCGGTACTTACCATTCACCATAATCTTCACTTCTGATTCGTAGTTCTGCAGTAGTGTCATCATTACAAAACTAATTGATCATTACTCATTAAATATTCCAACACAAATAATGTATTTTGTGGGTACAATTTCGTTAAGGAAGGAAGCCTTCGTCTTCAAAGAATCAGTGTGCAGCACAATACTTCTTGAGAATCTGATAGTTTCTCAACTGTCCAAAATATTCCCCGCCTTTAATGTAACCAGAAGAATCAATGGTATTATCAAGTGACTATCGACAGGTTTTCGGTTTGGAGATTCGATTTATTGACCACTTTAACAAACGACTCATGACTACACTTAATTACAACGCCATCGCAAATTTAAACAGTACATGGCATTGAGACCAGAAGAATAGATCGGTCAATGTTACATATTCTTCCTAGTTTTCTAGAAGATTCGGCACAACAAAGAAGGGCTGAGATTGATCCGCTGCAAGTCGCTTTGTACACGTAACATAAATATGGAAACACATGAATAATTTGATCACGTTTGTATCCAATTCTGGACAAGACCAGAAATTACAAAATCATAAGCAGCTACTGAATAAATCAACACAACAACTCTATTGAAATATCTTCTCTCTTCGTGTTCAGAAGAGAAACCAGATCAGACTCATACGAGTACATATTACTTTTACTATACCTCTCCAGTCTTCTTGCTTTCTTTCCTTCTTCGTTTATTTCTTCCCTGTAGGCGTATATTTTTCGTTCCTTTAACCATTCAACGTATTTAGATGATGTGGATTATGCTAGACGCCACAGCTATCGTGATGGGGCCGGCATATCCCCACTGCTCAGAACATGTACAGGGTCAATATAAATTGCATATATACGTATATTTTATGCATGTAAAGTACAGGAATAATTTTGATATTAATTAGTAGAGTACACTTGGGAGAATTATCTATCAGTGGACAACTTGTTCACTTTATGAGCCATGGGCGTCGGTAACTATTTGCAGTCAACGTTAAACATTGACTGCCATTCTGCGTAAGGTGCCTGCAGCGATTCTGATAGCAAGCTATCAGAGTTATTCTCTATGGGGGCTGTTCATGAATACATTATCTTTCAGATATCGCCATAGAGGTAATGACAGGGACTGAGATCAGGAGAATGTGGTGTCCAAGACTATCTATAGACAGAATATCCACCAAGATGCTTATTAAAGGCATCCAAAATTGCATTCGCTGTTTGCGATCAAGGCTCATCCTCTTGGAAGAGTGTTTCTTCTGACTGAACACCAGTGCTTTGAGAAACGGAAGAAAGTCTTCAGGAACCTCCAGATAATGATCAGATATCACCGTATAGACGAGAAAAACCGAACATCAAAGATGAGTGGTTAGCACTGGCGAGTCATATTCTGGAGAATCCAGGTTCAAAGCTTATCCCAGAGACTACAGAATTGTCGTTGTTGTTTTTATCGTCTCCGGGAAGATGGTAGGATTGTACCTTGAAGTAGGATATAACACTTGTCACATCCATTCCTTTGCGTTATATACTAATCAGCCGGTCACTTCACGCTATACTATAAGCCCTATGAACTCAGGAATTGAAAACATCGTTAAATGAAACGGTAGTAAGTAAAATGAAACACGCCAAACATGCAAAGAGACGATGTAATGTACGTAATAGCCGGTCACGGTAGCCGAGCGGTCTAAGGCATGCACTGTCTTCGCTCGCTCGGAAGCCGGGATCGTGGGTTCGAATCCCATTCAGGGCATGGATGTTTCTGTGCGTTTTCTGTGTTTGTCTACAGGTAGAGGCCTGGCGACGAGCGGATCACTCGCCCAAGAAGTCCTACCGTATGTGTAAGATCTAGAAAAACCGAAGTGAACGGAGTTCATGGAGGTAGGCCTAGGCCCACTGGGGCTGTAGTGCCAAGGAAAAAAAAATGTATGTAATTGGGTGAGTCATGCAGTTTCCTCATGGAAATAACATAGTCATTGATATCGCATAAACTGGAAGCCTTCAGTCTTCCCTCAGATAACTTCTCCTGAAAAATAATTACCCTGATTCCGAACCATTGTCCTCTTTTCTCAGCTCTAGTTTAAAAAATCCTGGGTTAGATGGCGACTGTGTTTCCATGCAGATCGATTTACAGCATGTTCTTTGTCACGTCCGATATAACTCGTTTTGTACGAACATAAAACGAAACATAAAAATGGATCCGATTTATTCCACAGTATTCATTTTGTACGGTTCAGTTTAATGTATATAGACGTATCACGAAAGCTCAATGTCGGTTTAGATTGCTAGGGTTGTTTTATCTTTTTTTCGGTTTTTGATTTAGAATTATTGTTGAAGGACAGAGGTATCACATTATTTTACATTACTTAATCTTTCTCTTGTCGGTCACAGTTGCCGCGCGGTCTAAGACATGAAATGTCTTCGCCAATTCGAACACTGGGAACGTGGTTTCGATTCCCACACAAGTCACGGATATTTGCGTTTACTCTGTATTTGTGTCGTCCTGTGTAGGTAGCGGCTTTGCGACTGGCTGAATCCCCGTCCAAGGGATCCTACCGTCTGTCCAAGATTAAGAAACTGAAGTGAAATGAAGCGTGCCACGGACGCCCTGCGCTCAAAGTGGGAGGAATAGGAATAAATATATATAACATAGAATCTTTCTCTTGTGTTAGTGTGAAACGAGGTCTCTAACTTCAAGAGAGCAACATAGATTAAGGATATTTGAGGACAGGATGATATGGACCTAAAAAAGAGATAGTGACATTATACAACCATGATCTTTATAATTTGTACCCTCCACCAGATATTAAAATTAGGGTGATCAAATTAAGGAGGATTGAGATGGACTTGATGTTTAGCATGCATGCGGATGCGAGAAACGTATACATAATTCTAATTACAAAACCAGGGTGACTGAGTTCTTTTGGGAGACTTAAATGGAGATGGGCGAATAATATTAAAATAAATCTTAGAGAAGTGGAGCATATTCAGCTGGCATAGGATAGAGACTTATGGCGGTCTCTTGTGAAGACGGCAACGAGAAGGTGTACATTTCTGGAACAGCCTAATGAACATCATGTTCTGAAGGCGTGTGGTCGATGGCGTGATAAAGCAATGTGATCTTATAAGCCTCCTAACAAAAATTAGGAGTGGTGAAATTCACAGAGCCAGTCACAGTAGCCGAGCGGTCTAAGGAATGTACTGTCTTCGCTCGCTTGGAAACCGGGATCATGTGTTCCAATCCCACTCAGGGCATGGATGTTTAGTTTGTGTGTGTGCGTTTTTGTGTGTTTGTGTACAGGTAGAGACCTTGCGACGAGCTGATCACCCGCCCTAGGGGACTGTAGTGTCAAGGAAAAAAAAACACAGAGGGGAGGGTGATATTGTAAGCCTCATAAACATGAAGATTAGAAGGGAATACACAAGCAGGTGGACAAATACAGAAGGATACACAGCAAGGTGATCTCATAAGCCTCCTTATATTTTTCAAAATAAGGATTTTACGCTAAAAGTATGAGTGGAAATAGAGGGGCTATTTGAAGACAGTGATCTGGCATCTGGCTTGAAACACTGAGGGAAATCACAAACGTCATCAGAACAGATAATTTATAGGCCAGGATCAGATTCCAGTGCATTCGAGGATTGCTCTGTTCTGGAGACGGAGATTTTAAGGAAGCAGGCTGAATAGACCGCCACATAAGAGTACGGAAACTGGGAACGAATGAAAACTGGAGAAACATAAGAGAAGGATAATAGTGACTGAAAGTTCTCTGTCCGTCCAGTGTGGCCGAGTATAAGCGGATCACTCTTTGAGTGTGAATCCTGCTATGTCCACTCCTCTGTGCTGAGTGACAAAGATAAGGAGGCTTGACGGTGGGTTATGCTAATAACTCTGCTGTACTCGTACAGTCCGCTTGGCTATTCCGCTGTGCAGTCTGTCCCAAATTCCATTCCAAGGCACATAGCACGGTGTCCACTCCGAACGAAGCCAGCGACTATCCAGAGTCAGGTTTTTAGCTGTTTCCCTAATCCCTCAGTGCGTATAAAGTTTTGAAAAACATGCGACAGCTTCGTCTCCAGTTCTTTCCCCGCCGCCTTCACATTACATCAAGTTAATCATAGCTGTGACGGTGAGCAACGTCACCTGTAGAAGCAGATTCCCAGAAAGACAGACTCAGAGTTAGTTTACGACTGGCGGTCTTGGCGAAAAGACCCTTGAGACTCACATTTGAGGTGACAGTCCTTTATAACAGTAACATCCTCTCTGACAAAAGGATGTGTCTGTCGTTTACAGTTACTGCTGGTCCTCGCCAGCGGATTCATTTTCAGGTTCGAGTCCCGCGGAATTCATGATCATATTTTACTCTCTCAGATCTTAGACTCCCCTAAACTGAAGGTCCAGGTCCCCGTATTCATATCCCCCCCGCACTGGGTTCCCTCTTGGTCGCCTCCTATGACTCACAGGGATACGATGCTGGTATTCATCCACGCTTCTCAGAAAGCGGAAGATGTTAGTAGCTTACTACCGCTGTGTTGCTACTTTATCGAAAACCTTAGACTGCGTCTGAGGGACTCATCAATTATGCTGATTCTTCTAAAGGGAACATTAAAACTACAAGTCTTAAATGCCTGAAGTTTCACCAGTTCCAAATCACTAGTTGCATCACAGCCCAGGTCACTTAATTCAAGTGCAAACTGTTCTAGTCCAGGAGTTATCGATGTTTTATGAACCACGAACCACTTACTTTGTGAATTTTCTTTGGCAAGCAACCTGAATATTAAACGAAATTTTGACTGAAATGGAATAAGAGTAGAATTTAGTCAACAGTTATACATCATAACTTTTAAACCAAAAATAATATAACGATTTCATCATTCAAATCGCATGTTTATTATGTATCCATGAAAGTCCGTGACATTGAAGATGGAGGAGGAACATTTGACATTTTCTCTTGAGACACTGGTGGTTCGCGGACCATGTCTTTGGGAACAATGCTCTTCTTAGGTCACCCGAAGCTTCATTTTCCATGTATTCCCGTACTCGTATTTCCAATTGAAAGTAATTTATGATTAGAATCAACCTATACACCTCTGATTTCAGCATTTATTAAGAGTACAAAGTGTTCCATTCCTGAAGCTACCTAGATATAGCAAGTGTCACGTAACTTCGAACAAGGTCAAGAGTAACCTTGAATGCGCAGAAGAAAAATTTCAGACCCAGAACTTTATCATCACACCACGTGTGAAACATAAGAGCAAAGGATATATTCGTATTTCATCCACAACACAGTGGACTTGCCTTCTCTCGTACATGGCGAGATCTATGTGATGAGAGTTATCTGTTATGTGCTTACCAATCAAAATTCCAATGTTTCTTTTTGGGGGGGGAGGGTTCTCCACCTGAATCCCAGATTCGTCCACGGCATCTGAAGCCAACTGAATGCGTCACCTCTGTTAAAACTTCAGTAGGTGGAACAACTTTTCAGTCTTGTGGAAATCACGTAAGTTCTCTTCAGTCGTCAAACAAATCGAAATCATCAAGTCCAGTAACAAGTTTATTTGGGATTACGTGTCTTGTTGGATGCAAAAAGGGAAGTTGAATGCTTACCTCAGAATTTCTCTTGTCTCCTTCTTCTTTAATTTCTCTTACAGTGCCTTTTCCGATGCCCCTAGCAACTGCATTTCTTTGTTGCATTTTTCCAAAGAAACAAATAGTACACAATATTTTACATTGTTACCCATAAGACATAAAGCAGTGCCCAGGACTTCAGGTACTGTGCACTGTGTACAACTTTATTTTTAATTTTTGGTGAGACGGGACACATAATCGTCGAGCGAAAACTGTTTTCAAATCAGCAGTTTTTCTGTTGGAATTTGGACAACTGAAACAAGCGTTAATTTATACTCTTTGGCCCCACGGTTCGCCAAGAATCTAGACCTCTGTTACGAGAGATGTCTATCCTTCTCTGCTGTTTGCCTTTTGCCTGCATGTTTTTACTCTGAGCGTTCCTAAATCAGTCTCTGCATCTCCCTACCAGCTCCTTCTGGGACTTCCCACTTTTCTTCTACGTTCTCGTTTACTTTGAGATTAGTAGTGTTGAAGGAAATAAAAACAAAAAATTTACAATGTGTAAATTTTACAATAAGCATTTTATTAACGGTTTCACTTCCAAGGGCCGCCGTGCAACAATGTATTAGCCACGCCAAGGCTGCTTGAGAATGAACTTAATTGTGCAGAAAAACGCACAGTAATTTCGCAGAATTCCCTCAAACGTCGACAGGTATACCTAGTGTCAAAGCTTGTTCCTTCATCTGAATATTTACATATTACATCTGATGCCATCTATTGACTGAAATACTGTAGTAGGTGAAAGCTTGTTCCTTCATCTGAATATTTACATATTACATCTGATGCCATCTATTGACTGAAATACTGTAGTAGGTGATTAACCTGAAGCCGATCTCTTTGGCTTTGGCAATTGTAATGCTGGTACGATAGGCTAGTGACGTGCAAATAGTTAATTAATTGTAAAACTGAATTCAATTATCTATAAAACTAATAATATTGGTTTACCGTACCACTATTATAGTAGTCGTACATTATCCGAGACTGTTGGCATAATGGTAAAACTACCAGACTTGGATTTGAGAAGTGTTCTATTAGGCTACGGCCTCTTACTTCCTAACCCTACCCAATTCAGTATTCACCATTGCTTTTACTATACGATCCTATAAAATCTGAGGCATCAACAGCTTCGTAAAATGTAGAAAACAATAGAAGGAGTTGTGTAATAATGAACGCCATGCTTTGAATGCTGCAACAAGACAAAAGTCAGACTTATCTTATCAGAACTCTACATCTGCATGAACATAATTGTTCACGAGAATTTTCTTCGTAAACTTACAAGAGTCAGCGAATGGCACAGCTAAATTGAACATAGTGTACATAAGTGCCGTCCTGTATTTTAGAGGAGGCTGGTGTGAGCTAAATGCACCGTACCTTTGGTCGAATCCAAGAGGACAGAGAATGAGGAGTCAGATTTAGTTAAATATGTATTGTGAACTAGTGAATTCTGCTTTGTAAACTTACAGTTTTAAACAGACACTGAATCTAAAAGGGGGGAGGAGGAGAGAAAGAGATGAATGCGAGAATAGACAGAACTGCATAATGAGCAGCTGCATAAACTGGCTCTTCATAAAATAGCACACTTGGTCGTCGACTGACAACCGACTTGGCCGCCCCATAGCTCAAGCGGTTAGTCGCTGACTTCCCACCGCGGCAGCCCGGGTTCGATCCCGGGTCTGGTCAAGTGGGATTTGTGGTGGACAAAGTGGTGCTGGAGCAGGGTTTCTCCGAGTACTTCGGTTTCCCCTGCCAATCTTCATTCCACCAATTGCTCCACAATCACCCTCACCTATCATCTGGGGCTGGTACAATAGGCCAGAAGTGGCCGCAGTACAAGGGACTTAGTCCCACACCACTAGCAATAAGAAGAAAATACGACCGACTTCCGTTCTGACAGGTCGTAAGTCGGCCATATATTTATTAACAGTATTTTTTAACCTTTCTAATCTTTTTATCATCTTTATCATTTATTTTTAAAAACTTTTACCTCTTAATCATCTTTTATTTTTCATTTCTTTTTGTGGTCGTAAGTGCGGCCGGTCGTAAGTCAACGACCAAATGTACTTGGATGATCAAATCAAGGAAGAGTGGTCAGCATGCACGGGAGATGTGAGAAATTAACACAAAATTTGTTTAGAAAACGTGAATGGAAGAGGCAGTTCGGGATGCAAACTTAGGTACGAGGTTAATATTGAAAATTATCCTAAATAGATTCTGTGCTTCTGGATTGGAGTCACCTGTCTTAAAAGAGGGTCCGTGTGAACACAATGATGAATTATCTGCTTCCATAAAAGGCGGGAAGTGCTTCACCAGCTGAATAATTGCCGCGGGCAGGACTGTACAGCGTGGAGTTACTCAGGCAGCCCGCCATGTGATTCAGAGAGAACAGGAACTGCACACACGCTTCCGGGACTGTGACAGCCGATTCAGCTGCAGAAATAAAGAAAATCCGACCGGCTGTTCCCATATGCGGATGTAAAATGTACTGTTAATGATGTTATACTGTCGCCACGTTTTTAAATGAGCGCTATCTCGCGGCCCCACGGCGCAACTAACGACCCAGCGGAATAACACGGCAACTCATCTGCATATCGGACCACACAGCGTGGGATTATTCTTACAGGAGGTCCTGGGTTCGCAAAACATGCTGATGCAATTAATTTAGAACGTAGCTGGAAAAGAAGGGAGTAAGGAAAGAAAAGAGAGAAATAATTAAATTAAATTAATTGTTAACGTAACTGGAAAAGGTTAGGCCGTGCCATAGCTCAAGCGGTTAGTCGCTGGCTTCCCACCGCGGCGGCCCGGTTTCGATCCCGGGTCTGGTCAAGTGGGATTTGTGGTGGACAAAGTGGCGCTGGGGCAGGTTTTATCCGAGTAATTCGATTTCCCCTGCCAATCTTCATTCCAACAATTGCTTCACAATCACCCTCACCTATCATCTGGGGCTGGTACAGTAGGCCATAAGTGGCTGCAGTACAAGGGACTTAGTCCCACCCCACTAGCAATAATAAAAAAAATAAGATGACTGGAAAAAATAATGAAAGACAAATGTAGAGATACAAGGAAAGTGGAAGTAATTGAAAGAAAACAGGGAAAGAAAAAATAAATAAAATGAAGGGAAAAGAAGGTAAGAATGGATGGAAATACGCAATGGTAGAAAGGTTGGAAAATACGAGAAAGAAGGACGGTAGGAAGAGAAGAGAGAGAAATAATAAAGAATGAAATAAAGGAACCGAAAAAAAACTAGCGGCCGAGCTGTAAGAAACCTGAATGGTGGGTTTCTTAGCACCCCTTTGTCTGTCTGAACAAAGATCACGTCAGCCTTCCATCACTCCAGAACTGTAACTCAATTCCAACTTGTCAAGTTGGCAACAAACATGTTCCAATGCTTGTCTGTTTCTTCGGCTGCACCCATACAAGTTTAAAATCTGCAACATGTGCGCATGTCTGCGAGAGAACGCCGAACAGTTCTTAGAGCTATAACGCACTCAGCAGTGCGATTATCTTGCTCACTGTGGAACGTAACCTGTTTGAGGGCGAGGACATTTGAAGTCGTTCTCAGGCAAGAGGTTCTCACGGCTCTCTTTGTTTTATCCCGTTTACGCTTGTACTGTAAGAAAGTACAAGCGTAAAGAGTACAATATTCTGAAGCGTAAGTCCGAATGCAGCTCGGATCGAAATACAAGCCAAGCAAGAAACCAGCGATAAACAGACACCTGCTTATTGCTTTTTATTGCTTGGTTTACTCTTCTACCCTGAAGATGGAGCCTATATGTCAGTCTGAAACACTGGTGCACTTCTCCCGAGCTATAGGGCGTTAGAACTCAGAAGATCGGACTCTTCATAGTCACTGCTGAGATAACCTTGAAGTCTGTCCGTGTATTTGTATGCTCTTCCCCGTAGTACCCAAACTGCAGCTCGCGAATATCTCAGTTTTGTGGCAAAAGACGCGACTCTGCATAAGCTTTTGAAGTGCTGTAGGGTGACGAATTAAGACATGTGTTATTCTAGAAGAGTTTCTACCGCACATACAGGACTCGAATCCCATACCACCCAGCTTTTTAGGCGCGGCGGACGGAGGGCCTCAGACCTGCTGATGGAGATGTATTGTTATTATTATTATTTCCCGTGTTTTGTAAAGCATGAGTTGTGCGGGCGCTCTAAGAGGCGAGGCGCAATAAAAACTAATGTTCTGAAGAGGGAACGAATAGTTTAACTTCAATGCAAGAGAGGACTAAACACCACACCAGCCAGAATACAATTAGATTTACGTATTCAGAAAAAACATATTTTGTAACTAAAATGTTATGTAGCTTATTACTATTAAACTTCTAAATATAGCAAAAGTTTACATTTTCTTTGATTTTTTTTTATTTACTTGTTTCTAGACTTTGCTAGGCATTATTCTTCGCGTATTCACTGATTGGGAACGTTAACGCCTGTACCGGTGACATAATCTTGTTTGAAACACCTCTTTTAACTTAATCTCAATTTTCGCCACACAGGTTTGTATAAGTCCATGCTATCATCGACCACCTGTCTTCTAACTGCATAACGTTTTCATTGCTTTCTGTATACAGTGATTTCTTCAAGGATATTATCGACCTTAGGTTCTCAGGATATTCAGTATTTAAAAATCACTGTAATTACTATTATTGCCCCTATTACGTGTATTTAACAGAAACGTTTGTAAATTATTTACGTAATGAATGTCATTCTGTAGGAGGTGAGCTATACAGTAACTATGGCTCTGACGCTAGGAGTCAGCCTTATAGCACACATATTGAACCTTAGGTCTCCTTGAAATTTCTGTACTTCCGGCTGTACTGTACTCTTTCAAAAAAACTGTCTTGACATCTACGCTTATCAATATCTCTAAATATTTAAATGCAGATACATGTAGGTTTATTGCATTGTCGAGCACAGCCTTACTAATTATTTCCATTGAGGTTTGCTATGGTTCTCATTGTATTAGCAGAAATTTTTGTATCACAGTTCATAGACGTTAGTATCGTATCAAGTCCTACGAATGAATTATCTGAGATGTTACCTTTTGAGTGGTGACCCTGTGTAACTGCTCAACTAACCTCAAAGTTAACCCATTGGTTCTGGATTATCGTTGAACAGTTTATCCTTATTCAACTGTCTAAGACGTTTCTTATGGCTGCTTATTTCTTCTAGAAGGAATGATTAACTTTGGGGAGATGGGCACAAATAGAAAACGTATCCCTCTTAATAGGCCGTCGAGGCCCATAGAGTTGTGAGATGTTGAGGCTCCCATATTTTCTAGACAATCGGCTCACAGATGGCTGTGAGTTATAGGCATAAATTGGAGGATAATATTAAAATTAGTAATAGAAGAAATTGTGTTAAGGTGTTGACTGAATTCAACTGCCTCCGGATAAACCCAATGGTGGGTTCCTGTCAAGACGGTAATTAAATTTCTGGCTCTATAAAAGGCGGCAAATTTCTTGGTAGCGGATTTGCCACTGCTTTCACAAGAAGTTTCAAGGAAACGAGTCCCCAACATGGTTCTCTGAACAGTTAGGCCTATGAAGACAAAAATTTCAATTTATTTCTTTCGTGTTGTTCTCTCGCAGCCTATGTTGCAGTGCCGTCGCATGCGGACAGAGACATGCGCGGAATTCAGACACGTGTCTTATCGTCTTATGAGAAATAAATAATGTTACAAACCACAATAATTGAAGTTTCAGTGTCTCAAATGTTTATGGAATCCGGAAGTTCAGCACAGTTATCACAAAACCCTATTAGTTAGCCTTATCAGAGCCAGCTAAACCAGCTTCGCAATCTACATAATCGTATCCACTATTCGCTGTAATATTGTGACGTGTAGGCTTTTCTAAGGAACAAATTGGTAGTCACGTGGCCTGCAGAGATATGATTTGTGGACATAAATCATCGCTCGGTGTTTGATGGCCGTGTCCATGGATGCAAAAATGAAAAGGTGTAGACTTGTTGAAACCAGAACCACACGTTTCCATGGAGAAGTGGAGGTGGATGCCTAGAGACCAACTCAGTACAGAACGCGTTTCCGTATCAACGAAGATCCAACAGAGGTTTCCGCGAATACGAACAAACAAACAACTTTTCCCATGGTTATCTCTAGACTATATAAACAGCCGGCGAGAGAAGAATTGATTCATTGGTAATTCGGCATTCGTAATTGATTCGTAAATCAGAACTAATTCAGTCACGGGAGAAGAGAGACTAGAAGAGAAGACAGTCGGAGTCCGGCCAGAATGGAGGGAATCTTAGTCAGTCATTGATTGTGAGCTGTAGTAATTAATTGTAATTAAGGTAAAAAAGGTAAGGTAACAGGCCATGGAGGCCCAAATAAATCCAATCCGAAGCCCGTTATTATTAGTCAAGGAACCATAAACCCGTGACAATATTAATCAGCCATCTGCGCTTGTGTTCGGGATTCTTTCCTCCCATGAGAATTTGCATGGTAGGACTGTGAATGAATTTCATGTTTAATCCAGGCGTGCTACGTTTCCAGCCTAACACTACCGCGCAACCTTATCACTGTAAGTTCTCAAAGACGTGTTCACTCTCTGAAATGCTGCAGGTAGGTTACTCTGTCTAAAATATATTTGTCTGTATGTCAAACCTTGTGCCGGCGATGTAAGGAGAGGAAACTCCTGTATGCTCAGTGAGGTTCTCCATAAGGCGTTCCATCGTTTGCATATTTCAAAATTTAGTACCAACCATCATAAAATAAAAAAATACATATCTGTAAGATAAAGATGCTCCTGTGCTTAACTAATTAAGCACTACGTCATATAGAATCATGGAGTGGTGGATGCATAGGTCCACATATTCTTGACCGCTGCACTAGTGTGAGATGAGCGGTCAGTTTCACGCACTGGCTGCTTTACCCCAGGTACCCATTGGATGGGTGTCTGGGCGGGCCCCAGCACCGGTCTGGACGACATGGAGAGGAAAAAAAATCTTACCCCTACCGGGACTCGAACTCTGACCCCTCTGCCGTCCAGCCCGTAGCCAGTCGCTATACCAACTGCACTATCTCACTATCTGTATCTGTGAATAATGATGCGATGGTAACAAATGTTCAGAGATGTTTCAGACTTAAATTAAGCTGTAACAAATAATCATATTCATTCTTCAGTGCCTCTGCAGCGTTTCTGTTGGATGCTGACCTCTTCTTCAATTTCGTAAACTTTTTTACACAGACGGTAGGACTCCTTGGACGAGTGATCAGGCCGTCGCAAGGCCCGCTACCTACACAGGCCGATACTTACATACATACGATATTCATCAATCCAAGCGTATGCTTGCACCTCAGGTGTGTGGTTCCTTGAAGAGACCGCGACGGTCTCGTACGTAATAAGATTGGATCTCATGACTTTTGAATGCAAGGCTGGGGCAAGCAGCACTCAGCTCGCTCCGGAAATAACAGTAAAGAGGTCCAGAAGCTTTTAATGTTGGACTCAGTGTTACCCAGTTTGGGGACATCGTAAATAAAGCAAATGTTCAGGTCCCGCACACAGGCACGCACAAAAAGCTGTTCGGTTTTATAGGGCACTCGGATGTCTCCCACTGCAACTGGTTCCCCATCTTCCTCCCCACACCAGGGATGTACACACCTCGTAGCATTAACAGCTAGCCAGCTCTCTCCCGAACATCAGGTGTCCTGAGAACAAAACATGAGGGTGGGGAGGTGTGCTATTTGGTACACGTCATCGGTCTTGGTGTTTTCTAACTCAGAATTAACGCGGTTGCTGCAGATAGTACAGGGCACAAAATGAGATTCTTTTGCTTTTTTTTTTCTTTTCCTCGGCACTACAGCCACAGTGGGCCTAGGCCTACATCCATGAACGTCTCCATTCACTTCGGTTTTTCTACATCGTACACATTCGATAGGACTTCTTGGGCGGGTGATCAGCTGGTCGCAAAGCCTCTACCTGTACACAAACACAGAAAAACGCATACATACAAACTGAACATCCATGCCCTCAGTGGGATTCAAACCCACGATCCGGGTTTCCTAGCGAACGAAGACAGTACATGACTTAGACCGCTCGGTTACCGTGACCGGCATTCTTTTGCTTTACTTCGTTAAATATTCGTCGTCCTTCTCATCCTCCTCCTCCTCCTCCTCCTCCTCCTCATCATCATCATCATCATCATCATCATGAACGGTCATAACTGCAAGGTTTAGGCCTGTTGACCTGTTCCGATGTTCTGCTTAGACAAAGTGATCTTTCGTTTCAAACTGCTTCAGCGCACACATACACACAAACACACACTAGAGTCCACAGTCATGTTTTTAGTAGCAGTTGCTCGGTATCGGCTTCAACGGTGGACGTTCCCCTTCCTCTGGTTTCCCGTACTATCCCCGTGCCTCAGCAACAGATCACAACGACTGAACCGCAACACATCTCGGACTGTCTCGCCAATTGACACCTCAAGTGACTTCTTCTAGACTTGTCCTGTTTATAATATCTCGGCAATGACCGCGTAGAAAACACTGCTTCTCATTATTGTTGTATTCAGTTGTTGCAGTGGAAATATGCATGTCTGCGAACGGCTTCCTCTGCTGGCTTCACAGTTCTTGCTTTGAACAAATATACGTATATACACATATAAATGTTCGCCACCCTCCTCGATGTTTCTTTTCGTTACACTGCTCTCACTTAATGTACTCTATCCCTTCTATTTCTTCCCCTTTATGCCGTAGGTCTTTCTCCATTTCACGTCACACTTTTCCTCTTCTCTTCTTTTTCTGTTTTTGTATTTCCCAGTCATAATTTCTCGTTCATGCCTTTCCTCTGCACTTGTCCCCCTCTTGCCGCAGGCGTCTGTCTATGAAATATCGACACAGGTCCCCAGAGCCCCGTTTCGCAGAGGTCAGTAGATGGAACCAAATGGCACGCACTGAACTTTGAGCGAGATCTGCTCTTATTATTGTCTGTGCAAATGTTAACAGCACTGTCACCGCACATCGCAACGCATAACGGGCGGAACAACAAGGTGTAACACTTCAGACTTCACATGACGTAATTCTACAGTTCTTACGTCTATCATAAGGGGGAAAGTGGAAGTGAACGTTCTTCTTTTCAGAATTTTGGTTGATGTACAGTAGAAGACTGGCTGATAGGTAAGAAGTTTTTAAATTAATCTTATACGAACGCGCTGTATGGTCATGGACTGGAATAATTTGCTTAGGTTAGGATTATATGGTAGTCTTCAGTGAATATGATAATGAATCTTAAAGCTACACAAAAGGCGGTTAATTTCTTTACTAGCTGAACCAACTTTTCAATGAAAGCCTTACAGCAGAAGAGTCAGATTAACATAATTGCTAGATTAGTCTACTCTTCAGACCCCCAGTTACATTTGTCCGAAAACAAACGCGAAAAGTAATTGTGCAGTGCATGCATTTAACCCAAAGTATAATTAGAATGATCAAGTGAAGGAGGATGAGGTGGGCAGGTCATATAGCACGAATGGGGGAGACGAGGAATGCGTATAGGATACTGGTGGGAAAGCAAGAAGGAAATAGACCACAGGGAAGACCAAGGCATAGGTGAGTGGATAATATTAGAATGGATCTTAGAGAGATAGGATGAGATGGTATTGATTAGATACATCTCGCTCAGGATAGGGACCAGTGGAGGACTCTTGTGAACACGATAATGAACCTTCGGGTTCCATAAAATGCTGGGAAGTTCTTGAGTAGCTGCAGATTTGGCGGTTCCTCTAGAAGGGCTGAGTTTCATGAGTAAGTAAGGCATTTAACCGGTAACCAGTGCTGTGATCTCCAGTCACGTGGCTACTGTCCGACTGCTATTTGAGATCCGGTCATTAATTAGATGTAAACTTACTAGCACCTTCCGATATGTGTGTGTTCAGACTACAGGATTTTTTTTTATTTACATAATGTTAGCAATCAGAATTACATGATTCTGTAAGCTAATTTGCTCTCTTATATTTCTTGACGTGGAGAGGGCTTATCCAGAGAGAAGTCCTCGTTACCCCTCTCTCAGGTCGGCTGGCCAATTCCTACAGGAAATTAAAGTCTATATGCTAGTATCTAGTAACATTTAGGGCCCAACCACTATTTACAATCTCTATAGTACAATCTCAGTACCACTGCCTAATAAAATATATACATTACATATCTGAAGATTATGTGAGCCGGGATAGCTCAGTCGACTAAGCGATGAGATACGGGCTAGACGGTCGGGGTTCGATTCTCGGTATAGGTAAGAGATTTTTCTCTATTTCACAGCGTCCAGACCGTTTCTGGCACCCACCCAGCCTCCTATATAGTGGGTACCGGGAGCTTTTTCCCCAGGGATAAAGCGGCCAGGGCATGAAGCTAACCACTCACCTCTACCTAATGTCGTGGTTAAGAATGATGGGCTGTACCTCCACTCCCCATACACCTTCACTGCATAATGCTTAATTAATTAAGCACAATGATAACTTTACCTTCTTACCTCATATGAAGACCATGAAGAGTGTGTAGTGAGTACCAGCAAATTGCGTGGTGTGGAAATCTGAAAAGTTAATTCTAACTTTCAGTTCTGTTTGTGAACAGCGAAACAATTCCGGTTGGAAACCGGAAAGAAGTTACGATTCTTTCGAACTTAGCACTACCTGGTAACACAGAGAAATAGCTATTGCTACTGGAGGAAGAGTGTAGCCTCTCTCTCTTATTCAGAGGCTTCGTGAGGATGGTGACCGGGTATTGCAGGCAACGAAATGCAGGCAGCCGGTCACGGTAGCCGAACGGTCTAAGGCATGCACTGTCTTCGCTGGCTCGGAAGCCGGGATCGTGGGTTCGAATCCCGCTCAAGGCATGGATGTTTGTGTGCGTTTTTCTGTGTTTGTGTACAGGTAGAGGCCTTGCGACGAGCTGGTCACTCTCCCAAGGAGTCCTACCGTATGTGTAAGATCTAGTAAACCGAAAAGTGAACGGAGTTCATGGAGGTAGGCCTAAGCCCCCTGGGGCTGTAGTGCCAAGGAAAAAAATGCAGGCAACTAGCAGCGAATGGATTAGTAGTCATGCATAAAGTGGCATATGTCAAGAAATTAATTTCGGGAGAGGCAATTTTTTTAGAAACTACGTGGTGTTACATCTTTATTGAGGGTCTGATAGTTACTCAAAAGGTCAAGAAATGTCCTTCCATGAAACCCAATTATCCACTACCGTGATCACTGAATATTTCCGTTGGATGACATACTGAATCAGTCCAGTCGTACTCGTCTCTTCATGCCATGTTTCTCCAAGTCTCATTTGAATATGCCTCCCAGACTGTTTCGTCCGTTCAGGAAATTCAGCTAAATTTAGCATGGACTTACCTCGTTGTGCAGGACCGCGCCATAGCTCAAGCGGTTAGTCGCTGGCTTCCAACCGTGGTGGCCCGGGTTAGATCCTGGGTCTGATCAAGTGGAATTTGTTGTGTACAAAGTGGCGCTGGGGCAGGTTTTCTCCGAGTACTTCGGTTTCCCCTGCGAATCTTCATTCCACTAATAGCTCCACAATCACCCTCATCAATCATCTGGGGCTGGTACAATAGGCCAGAAGTGGCCGCAGTACAAGGTACTTAGTCCCACCCCACTAGCAATAAAAATACTTCGTTGTGTAAGTTTCAAATCTTGGGATAATACGTAATTTGAAGCAGGTCACAGTCGCTTTTCCCTCATACCTTATTTCACCAGACATGCCATTTTTTCTCTTATTCAATGCCAAATAATCTCTACAGTTGGAAAACGTCGTGTAATAAGGAACCCAACCTGTGTATGGCGTGTTGCAGGAGGGCATGGGACAACTACGGATAGTAACAGGTGGCATACAGCTTAGTGGCCAGGCCATGGTACTCGATGCTCTTCTGGCGTCAACAATCCGCTCCAGGAGAGGGCAGCCGATCACTCTGGAATCCAGCCGCAATTTCACGATCAACACGAGGGATGAAGATGGCCGAATCGTTAACAGAATATTCTTGGGTGAGTCATAGTACCTGTGCGCCTGCAAGATTTTCCTGGGATAAAAAATGTCACAGGATTTATGATCAGAATTTTTATCCGATATTCCTTAAAAATCGGGAATGTTGTATTGACCATGAGTCTCGTTTTGTGATTGTCTTTCTTTCGTATTTCGTAGCTTTCTTTATTCCCTTTCTCCTCTGAAGAAAATCTCGGATGATATAATGAAGTAGGACAAGCCTGACACTTTTTAAGAACTTTTAGCTTTCATTCATAACAGCGATACCATTTGTTGCAATATTCGCATGCAATGAAGAATGTTTTGTGAAATAAATCAAACAAACTTAGAGAGCTGTGAAGCTTGTGACCAGGAATTCCGCAGTATTCCTCGTTACTCCATGCGAATGCTCGAGCAATACCTTAAAATATTCAATGATGATCCCCCTTCGACATCCGACTCCATTTAGAATTCACAATTCACAACCAGAATTCTACAGCACGACTTCAATACTTCATGCAGCGTCGTAAAGTATTCTAATGAATAAAGACTTAACGGGCATTTTGAGTCTGCGCCATAGCTCAAAGGTTAGTCGCTGGCTTCCCACTGCATTGGCCCGGATTCAATCCCGGGTCTGGTCAAGTGGGATTTGTGGCGGACAAAGTGGCGCTGGGGCGGGTTTTCTCCGAGTACTTCGGTTTTCCCTGTCAATCTTCATTCCACCAAATAATCCATCATCATAATTATCACTCGGGGCAAGCTACAATAGGCGAATCAGTGGCCGCCGTGCCGAGTGGACCCAACTGGACTCCACCTCCCTCTAAGCGAATTTAATTACAGGCATTTTAACTCCTTTAAAAATAAACGCAAATCGCATAGTGCACTAACATTAGATCTTGTGACTCAACAAATGTGTCATTAAATAGTGCTTCCTGGTGAAGGAAATGAGACGTAACGAGCTAGAGAGCCTGTTCTTTATATATATTCTGTATGATCCCTGGCTCATAGCCTGCCTCGTTCTACGTAACTAAAGGCTTCTACCTACCGTTCTCCTCTTCCTTGTCGTTTAGTGTACCTTCATTCAGAGCCTAGCGATTTGTCGAGAATAAAGACGGCCTTGTACTCTTCTCCAAGTTTAGTTAGAATAATCAAGCCAAGGAGGATGAGGTGGTCAGGACATGTAGCACGAATGGGGGAGAAAAGAAATGCATATAGGATGTTGGTGGGAAAGCCAGAAGGAAAGAGACCACTGGGAAGACCAAGGCGTAGGTGGATGGACAGTATTAAAATGGTTCTTAGAAAGATAGAATGGGATGATATGGATTGGATTGATCTGGCTCAGGATATGGACCAGTGGAAGACTCTTGTGAACACGGTAATGAACCTTCGAGTTCTATAAAATGCTGGGAAATCCTTGAGTAGCTGCAGATTTAGCTTCTCCTCAAGAAGTGCTCAGCTCCATAAGTAAGTAAGCAAGTAAGTAACGACGACCTACGGCCGAGGTTAACATAACCAGCCCCAGGTGCAGCTTCATCTCCACGTCTCCGATATGCCTTCATGGGAAGAATATCTCTTTATACGTGTATTACAATACCGACACCCGTCGTACATTATTCACAGTGTAGGGCTGCGGATTGGAAGGTCGCAGTTCGATTCCTGGTAAGAACAAGAAATATTTATTTTCTCTGCTTCGTCAACAACTGTTCTGTTCTCCCTCCAGCCTCCTGGCTGATGGAGCGGTAAATCTGATGTTACGAATATGCGGAACTTTGTCTCCGATCAGAATATTAGCTGCAACTGAGGACAGGGTAATTGGCGAGCCACCCGAACAGTTTACATCCAGTCTGCTGGACCCAAGCAACATCTGGTCAGTAAGTGGAGCATGAAACATGCACAGTACAGGAAACAGCCCTGGCGTTGTTGGTACTTCGAAAGCTTCTCTTATTGCTACTTGCTGTTTGGTGATGCTGTGTCACAGGAAGGAAATGAAAGAAGATAGGAACAGAAAGACGGAGAGGCAAGGAGAATAAAAGGAGAGAAAAATGGAAAAAATACAAAAAACACACAGAAACGAAGAAGGAAGGAAAAAACAGAGAAAACCGAAAGAAACAGAAAGAGAAAACTGAAAGAAAAAGGACGAATGAAGTAAAGAGAGGAATGATAAAAGACGGAAAGGTAGAAAAGGAAGGAAGCGGCAACAATAGAAGAAAATAAATGAAGGGAAATTTTTTTGCATACTATGAAGGAAGAAAAACGTCGAAATAGTTGGCTAGCCTGTTATTATAATAAGTATCGTCGTCACTGTGTAATAATGTAAAGCTCTGTGTATACATATCTGCGACCCTAGCTGGAGGCAAATGATCTGCTTCACGCTCCATCTGCTTTACTCCTGGGGAATGATTTCTCTGTGTGCATAGAATGGAGCCTCGTCTGGTGGCAGACGTGATGATGAAAAAGAAAATCCTTTCCTTGCTAGACATAGAACCTCCAGTCTTCTAGTCCGCAGTCAGTACTTATACTCCTACTGACCGACATTTCACTCCTCAGGTGTGTAGTAAAATTACTGATAATAATCTTAAGCTTTCCATTCTGCAACCTTTTTCTGTTACTATATTTCCGTGATCAAGTAAAACACTTTCTCCTTAGTCCTGATGATGGAAGTGGGTCAGTTTTCCGAAACGCTGTGTATATTAACTGTACTTCAGACAGTGGACAGTCCAACATAATATTCATGTCATAGCTTCTATCGTTGTAAACCCACAAATAATTACACGTATATTTAAGAGTTGAGACATGTTTCTTTCGCTGATCTCAAACATCAAATAGGCGTATTCCCACAAACAGAAAAGAAAGGCCTGTGAAGGCTGTGGTTTTTTCCATGTTGTTTAGTAGATTATTACCAACGTTTCAGATATACATCTTGCTTCCGAAACGTCAATAATCATCTACCAAACTAAGCATGTTCTCCCCAAACGCTTGTAATCGTCTCAGCGACAACATGGCGTCACGCCATGCAAAACCTCAGTCTTAATAGTGTTACCACCGGCAGAACTGATTGATCGTTTGTATCAAGGACAGTGTCTCTTTGTGGGGGAGTCTTGTGCGCGTAATAAAAAAAGTGCACTGGGCCTATATTCTGTAATGTTCACTGTTGCAGGTAATGACCGCTTGGAGTGCCACACAAGAGGTTTCCGTGTCACAGACACGAGGGGCACTGTTCTTTTCTCTGCCGACAAGAATGAAGTCGTGGTTGGAGCAGAGGTACTCAGGGTCACAGGTCAGCTCATTCTTTTGTTCGTCGATTATTTGGCTCCATATATACATTCACTCTTAAAATTGTCCTTCTGTCTCTCGCTCTCTCTGTTTCAGACTGCTACTGGATGTTGTAAAACAGTTTCTGGAGAAATTATTGTCCCGCATCATAAGACAGACGTGACAAATTCTTTGTATTCTACATTTTCAGTTGATGCATAATTTTTTAAAACTATCCTTTATTTTTGTGTGGTTTGGAAAGCTTGGATTCCTAAAGCAACCCTTCAGCTCCGTCATGATTACGGTCACCTCTGATATGACGTCTAGTAGTTTCATAGATACGAATTAATGTCTGGGTGAAGCCTGATGTGTTTATCTTCAGGTTATACCCTACAACTGTAGACAGAAGTTTCCTCCGAAACGCTGATACATAGCCACGAAACTACACGGCATTACATACCAGATGATCGTCATATACTTACTGCCTGAAGTCTTTTAATTTCGTGTTCCTGTGCTTTTCAAGCCGAACACTGTGGCAGGGTGTTCTAAGGCATGAACCGTCTTCGATCCCTCGAACACTGGGATCGTGGGTTCGAATCCAACTCCAGACATAGAGATCTGTGTGTACGTAGCGGCGTTCGAACGGGCTGATCCCCCGACCGAGGAGTTCTATCGAATGTGTATAATTTAAGAAACTGAAAAGGCGGCCAATGTCCACAAGGGCTGTAGAGCCATAAATGGCAGGCAAGCAAGCAGATACATACTTCAAGTTTAGATCCGAAACTAGATTTAATATCTATTCATTGTCTCAGAGAAACACACACAGGTAGCTTCCCATTGTGTATCCAAATTATGCAGTTCATGCAAGTGACGCAAGTTTCTGCTGTTCGGACAGCACGTTCTTCCGTGCACATCTTTCCACTGATACTTCATGAAAGCCAAAGACTCAGATAACCCTTAAAAATGTGTTCTGTTGAGCTCTCCAAGTCGTGGATTTGCGTGCAGAACGCCTGTGGGAGTTTGTTTAGACTACACTCACGACAGAGCTGTCTGAAAATTTCCAGTATATTGGGAACAGTTTCTTTTGTAAGGTCTGAGACGAAATTACGTATATTCTAATAGATTTCCCAACCTAATTCTTGTTTTCACTCATATAGGATTCTCTTCTTCCTCGATTCTTAAGTGTGTTTTTCTGTATTAGGAGGAGAGGAACATCCCATGTCCTATCTAAACTCTCATTGATAATAATATACAAAATTTGGCGTATTCTTTGTATTGGTATAAAGCTTGATGTGGACTGATGATGTTTAGGAGAGTAATTTAATATAGGGGTTAGAAGTAACCAGACAGAGAAAACTGCATAACGAGTAGCTTCTTAATGCATCCTCTTCGTCAGACATTATTACGTATAATGGTCACATCAAGGACATAGGGATGTATAGGACACGCAGTGTGTTGGAGAAGGAAGAACATCTCAGTCTAGGAACCTGAGGAAGGGCTCACTTGGGTTATGTATATGTGGAGGTGAAATTTAAAAGTGTAAATTTATTCCTGAAGCACCACGCCATGAAGACGTATAAGGACATATGGGGGAGTTAATGTTCTTGCTTAACTTGGCACTAGGTACAGATGGGGGATCAGTTTCATCCACATCATCCCCAGCTACACATTTTATGGAAGGCTGGGTGGGCTCCAGAGACGGTCTGGGCACTGTGCAGAAGAGAAAATCCTCTTACCCCTCCCGGGAGTCGAATCTCTATTCCTCAGTCGCACAGACAATAGCCTAGACGCTATATTGACTGCGCTATGCCGGATTATATTAAAATAGAACCTAAAGATAGAGAAGGTGTATTGACTTCAAGTGGATCACGATGTGGTCTACTGGGGGGCTGTAGTCAATGAGGTAATGAAACTTTTGGCTTCATTAAATTGGCAGTAGATAGAGCTGAGCTATCAGCTGCACGCCCTAACAGTTCTGCCCCCTGAGCAACGGTCCGAGTTACTCACTAGCTACTGTGAGGCTTGGTGGACTCCAGTCTAGCAGCTGTGGAGAAGAGAGTCATCTCTTCCTGTACCATGGATCGAAACCCCCTTTAGTGTTACTACAGTATCAGTTAAGTCCTCACTAGTATGGAGGCCGGTAATTCGTAAGCGTCATAAAAATCATAACACCGTATACAGTTCTGAAGCAGTTGTATCCAGCACAGATGAATACGATATTACTCTACAAGATTTATTTTAATATTATCCTACATAATTACGGTTAGTTTTCTCAGATGATCTTGTCTAAAGAGAATTCTGAAACAAAAAAAATGTAAACAAATTTAATTTCATTGTGTTTGGCTATATCACATAAACCTGTTATTTTTAACATGACCACTTTAGATAGACTTGAAAGGATTCTGACGATGGTGTATACTGTACTTCTTTTGGCTTATTTTGGACTTCACCCATCGTCTGCTATGTAAAAGACAAAAGGACAAAAAACCACGACGTTTCGGAGACTGGATCTGTTTCCGTCTTCAAGAAACAGACGGAAACAGATACAGTCTCCAAAACGTCGTGGTTTTTTGTCTTTTTGTCTTTTACATACCAGACGATGGGTGAAGTCCAAAATAAGCCAAAAGAAGTACATGACCGCTTTAACAATATTAATAAAGAATAAATGTTAAGATGATCCTCGTTGTGTTGTTTTGTTTGTTTCTTTGTTATATCGTTTCTCCCAGCCATTTGTTCTAGCACACCTGTGCATGTTCTTCTTTGTTTCGTAATGTAAGCACACCCTATGTTGCCCAAGATTTCTGGTTCGATCCAATTTAATTGCTTGCAGGTGACGGTGGGGCCATTTTTGACGGCACAGTTCAGACTCCACTAGTGAGAGCCGATTCAGGAAACGAACTCAGGTCAGTAGTTCACATTGGCGTATTTAATATTTGAGTAGTTATATATTTATCTCCTGCTGAGCCACTAGGATGGCCGCATCGCGATGATACTGCTTGCAAAGCACCAAGACGCCCATTGATGTAATGGGAAGGGGACTTTTGTACTCTCATTTTAAATACTGTAGAAAAGATGATGAGAATTGTAAGTTTTATAAGGCGTTTAAACAGACTAAATAGCCTAGCAGAGAGGAGGAAGGAACTGGGGTAGAGAAAGAGGAAGAAGAATTCAGAATTCATATGAACAAAGTCGCTTTAGGACGAATGGTTACGTGATTGTTTGGCGCGCAAAAACAATTACAGCTGTTGAAGGAGGAAGAATTAGTATTCTCTTTAAATACTGTGTTTTACTCCATGACTTTGTGATTTTTAATCTGAATCTATGCTGCAGCGTCTTATAGTCTAATGGTCTGCTGCCGACATCTGGCGCGAAAAGCTGTCCTAATGCATCAATGTCTTTTTTTTTCCCCCCTCTTTCCTCGTCATAAAAAGAGATGCATTGCTGGCGGATTTAATAAGCGGAACAGATTGGCTGGAGCCGGGAAATGAGGGTGAAGGAAGCATGCCTATTAAACACTTGCGAAACTTCTCCTCCTCTCTAATGCAGCGTATCAGGCTCCCCCCCCGCC
>NW_019737981.1:1872299-1922664 GCF_002891405.2 Cryptotermes secundus
AAAACAACGATGCTGGAACCTACGACGTCTTTTATACAGAGGACTGTTTCTCTGTGAAGAGTGCCCGGACGGTAAGCTGACCCCTCATCTCTGCCTAGTTAAGAGTTGAAACGCGAACTTATTCAGCCCGGCCAGTTAATACGGTGTCGCTTTTTCACTGTACAGATTAGAAGAATAAAAGCCAAGATTTTGACGGAACTTTCGAGTCCCTAGTACACGTATTGCAGCCTACTGTTTTTCATTTACCAATACTGAATGCCTGCCTACAAGCTGGTATGAGAAAGTGGGGCGGATTCACCTATAATTCGTGTTAGAATCTTTCAAAACCACGAGAACACCAATCATAGCTTAATTTACGGTCTCAGATTTTTTCTAATAATATGTTTTTGATATAAGTAGTTACTATAGGATTCTGACGATGGTGTATAACACATAGAGATATTGGGTTTTCAAACTTTATCCATCGTCCTGGTTTTAAGATAACTAAGAAAAACACGACGTTTCGGAAACTGCATCTGTTTCCGTCTACAGGTGAAGGAAAACACCTATTCTGTTGGGTCCCTTAGAAAGGTCCAGTGAGTCTAAGGGGCCCAATATAATAGGTGTTTTTCCTCACCTGAGGACGGAAACAGATCCAGTTTCCGAAACGTCGTGTTTTTCTTAGTTATCTTAAAACCAAGACGACGGATAAACTCCGAAAACCCAATATATCTATGTTTTTATATAGTTTGGTACATCTACAAAGCATGGTCAGTCAGTAAGAATAACTGACAAGCACTTAAGTCTAAAGCTGTTTTAAGTACAGCGTATTTCTCGCGACGCTCTATAGGCCACGGTCACATCGAAATATGCCCCCATTCCATTATAAAAGTAGTTGCCCACTCATGATGTCTCGTTAAGAGCTTTACTTCAAATATTCATAGTGACTTGTTGAAACTCAGAAATGTGACTTGCTTAGAAAAGTAGGCTCTCCCTTACTGAACATCACTGTCTTAACCATAATACGTGAATTAAAAATTCACCCAGCTCAAATACACGATCATGTTAACTTTTGCTGAAACATTCATAATATACACAAATTTGTTGGTTTGAATGCATCTTGGTCATTTAACGACACTGAGCCAACTGAATAGTTTATACAGAGTCAAATGTGGGCATTTTTACCTGCAAAGGTAACACACGTCTAGAACATTTTTCAGTAATTTTTGTATCACAGTTCAAATAAAGATATTTAAATAGGTATATATGTATGTATGAATACATGTTTCTTTTTTGTATGTTTTAACTTGTATCACGGTATTGTCCTTTCACTCGCCTAGAGGGAAGGAGAAAAATAAGGAAACCTCACCCAGGATAATCTGTTTCTAAGCCGGAATTAATCCAGGTCAGGCGGTCCTGAGGTTCTTGCTGATTTTCCTTACATTCCGCAGCCAATGCTGATGTAACCCTTTCAGGCCTCGAACTCTCCACTGTGACGATCGGGACATTGAAATGATGAAGATAAAAGGAGGATAAGAAGAACAAGTTTGGAAACCAAGATTCTTTCTTGTTGTCTCCATCCCTGCGGTATTCATAAAACTATCATGTCACAAAGAATGACCTTCCATAGTGGCTTGCCTGGATGATATCTCATTTAGACCAGGATGGACTCCTTCAAGATCCTTACTTGCTCACAATTCTTTGTCATTTCCCATACAGTTAGGCCCTAGGCTCTATGGCTTGTAGATATTAAATAACGTTGTTAATAAGTTAAGAATGCACACGTTTATTAGAATCGAATATGTGCACAGCGATTTTAATTGAGCCCTTGGATGTTCGTGGTGTGGACAGTGTTGCCAATATTTCGGAGTGTACTTAACGTTACAGCAGTCACTGACTGCTTTTTGGTGCACTCTTTGGTCCTTAGAAAGCACTCTTTCTCTCCTATCATAACTTTTCCTGTCCACTATTCTTGTAGGTGTAGACGGGACACCAGTCCCACTGTACTCCCCGCCCTCGTAGTTCTTTCGAAACATGAACCTTCATATGCGCAGAATCTCGTTGCCCTTAAACGTGTGGGCAGCATGTATCTCTGAAATCTCGGCAACACTGCCTACATTCACGCTGCGTAAACGCTCAGGAATTGAAATAGAATCGACTGTTAAGCCTAAAATCAGTAATCTACCTAGTAATTCTTAAGTCTTACCTCTGTGCTAACCAGCTAGATTGCAGTGACCACTGTTGCTCCTCCCGCATCCTACAGAATGCCTGTGTCTGTTGGTGTAGGTTAGAGTCGCCCACCCGGTCACTAGAAGTGCGCGCCCCACTGGGGGTCCTCATGGAATCCCGTGCCGGGGACATCAGCGCTTCATGCTTGACGGATCTCAAACTTCAGTCCGTTGCCGGAGCGGTAAGTATGTTGAGAACATTCAAACCCTAGAAGTCAGTAAACGAGAAATATCGTTTAGAAACAATACACTTTTCTGACTTGAACAGAACTTCAACAGCAGTTAGGAAGCAAATTGCTTCATGCCTGCTTTTTGCTCGGCTTATTCTTAGGCGACATGTTCCTCTGGAACGTGTTATATACCAGTAGCTAAATTCTTCATAACCGCCGTTGTGAGAACAAGTTGTATAAATTTCTAATAACTGTTAGTTTTATTCAATGAAAATTATAAGTTACTGTGAAAAGTAAATAAATTGTTTTAGTTTGTTTCAAAATTCAGTATGGAAACATTTACTTTGGGTTTTCATTTGACAGAGAAATCAGATGAACTCATAGGCCTGCCGAAGAAAGATAGTGTGTAGTCGTAAAAAAATATAAATTTGTGTAATGCCTCAGCTGCGTCTGCGCAGAGGGTGCATAGCAATGAGAAGGTAGAGCAAGTTCTTATCGAAACAATACTGTGAGAATGCAAATGGATTTCGTGTGGCAAAAAGTATTTTCTCACTGGTAGTAGGTGATCATGATATTGTTTATATATTTAAATTGATTATGGTAGTTAGTGTTCAATTTGAAACAACTGACGTGAGTGTAGTTTCCACGCAGAATCAGATATTGGTCGTGACGGGTTTGGGCTGGAAGCATTGACACAGTCTGACACTGGTTTCATCCAACATGACCAACACAACTTGCCAGCGGCTCTATAATATTTCGTTGCAAGTTATTTTCACAACTTTCAAAAAATTAACATGTAATATGTAGGTAGTGTATGTCTAAATTTTCAGGTTTCAGAACTGAAAGTACGCGACAGAATTCGATGAAATTTATTTTTAGAATATACTCTAAAAAGTGACAGATAAATTTAACTGTGGTGAATACCTGTTACATGTATATAATCCCATTTTAGACGAAGCACAGGGTTTGTTTAATAAATTTATTATATGTGGCTCTCTGTTAAAAAATGCTTGATATAAAATATAATTGCACTTCATTTAGATCTACAACTTTTATTTTAAATATTTTTAGTGTCACGAATATTAAAAAAAAACCAAGGAAACCTATTTTACTTTTATGTGACTATTCTGTAGTGCGATTAGGTTTGCAACGATAGATTTATGTTTACAATAAACGAAAGTTAAGAATAAATAGGTATTAAAATAGCAAAGAAACTCTTTTTTAGTCTTTTCTTTATTGTTAATATCAGAAGGAAGGCTACAGAGACCCATCAGCTTTTCTTAGATCTAAGTTATGAAACCATACTGAGCCATTAAAAGGAAAGCTTGTGTGTTTATAAATGGATTGCGTGCAATTAACGTATAATTGGGAGGTCAGATCCATCTATCCTTCCGTCCCCATATTTCATCAACTGCAGTAAGTACCGGTTTAGGATTTCAATGATAATTGATATCGGTTAATCAGATATCAATAGAATTTAATTTTGGTTCGTACATCTATCATAGCTCCTACTTGTAGCTCAATTCTAAATTCATAAAATTTAATAAAAGCGAATATTCCTACAAAAGAACAAATACCTGAAAAAAAACAGTTTTCATTAAATTATACAATTTCTGTTTTAAACATTTCCACATATGGCGGGCATTTAATAACAAAATACAGGTAAATCTTATTTACGCCGCCGTTCCACCAATACTCGCTTTGTTCTGAGACCTGCTTATTGCTCTTGATTCATTTCAGTGAAACAAAAAAATTGCTGAATTATGGGAAAAAATTTTAACTCTGTTACATTCGGACATTATAATTTTACGCCCAGAATTAATGTAAGACCCTGTTGATAACCACGTGCCCTCCATTTCTTTTAATTAATCTACATAAATCTCCAAAATTCTGAAGTGAAACCCACTAAGTGTATGCTTATTTCATAAACAATTCAATGATAATAAGTATGATAATAAAAGTTTATATTATATAGCTAATGTAAGATGTATTAGCAATTTACTATCTGACTTGCACATTTAAAATTCATTTCATTAATTGTTACAATGTGATTTTACTTTATATATATATATACAACAGATCACAATAACCGAGTTTACCACAGAGAAATAACCACGCAGAAACATGATTTTGTAGAGCTAAGAAAATAAGTCTTATTTATACGCGTTTGCAGATCACATGGAGTCTTACACTAATGTCACTGAATCAGGTCATCCTGTACAGGAAAAAGTAATGTAGATCTATGTATGTCTCAGTGCAGTGTAGTTTCAACGAAGTTTACCCATTCTGTGCCTTCAATGAATGAAGCTTAGGTCTAATTATGAAAACTATATGTCTAGGAGTACACCTTTCCATTCAGCAGATCTGTATTTCAGGTACGACTAGATTCGGCCAATGTGTACCTGTCAGGTTTGAAAACTGCTACCCCTACGCCTCAACCACCGCCCTCCAGGGGGCTCCACCCCACACGGCACGAGATCTATCAGCTGTGTGTATGCAGCAATGGGAAGCTATTCCTGGCGCCTCCCGAAGGGCTGTGTGCTGCTGACAACGACAGCAGTGTGTGTCGGTGATGAGACTATGTGAACTACTTGTAGCATTTTCAGGGGTACAGTGCTGAATTTCATTGTTCCTTGTGAGCCTCTTCCTGCCCGAAGTTGTGACAACAGTGCCCGTCCCTTGTGAACACGGTACAACTGGTACGCGTGTTTCTGAACGTAGTGATACTCTGTTCCAATTCGTTTTGGTTACACTGCAACTCCTGCCTATCCCTCTCGAAAATTCTTCAGTTCTTCTGTACCGCATTGATCCTTCTGAACTTACATCTTGACAGTCTAGAGAAACTTCTTGCCTCGTGCGACCGCAATGCAGAGTCTCGAAGTCCCTTGTGAATACACGCAATTCATTGTCTCCCTGTCTTTATTGAACGCATTTCAGCTTCTCCCTTTCCTTTATGAATGCGTGGCCGTTTCTTCCTGACACTTACGAACGCATTGCAGCTCATCTGTGTCATAAAATAAACCGTCGCACAGCCTTACAATATAAAAACCTTACTGTTTTGATTTATTTTTGCATATTTCGACCGTAAACGGTCATCATCAGGCGTCGTAGACAAATCAGACAAATATGTATAGACAAGTATGTATCTGTTGAAATGTGAAGATGTGTAGAAGTGTAGGTAAAGTTATAAAATACAAGTCCGTCCAATGTGACTATTTCAGTTTTCTCACTTGATGATTCACTAGCCTGACATGTTTCGATCCATTTGGATCATCTGCAGAGGCACCAAACACTTTTTTGAAACCACTATCACAACAGTTGTCAATCAAATACACATGTAATGTCCAAGTACACAATGTTCCATCTATCAGTCACAGCAGCCTTTCTGGTTATAGAAATATTTAAAGTTGTTTTAAAGTTTTAAAAACTGTAACAGAAAGGCTGCTGTGACTGATAGATGGAACATTGTGTACTTGGACATTACATGTGTATTTGATTGACAACTGTTGTGATAGTGGTTTCAAAAAAGTGTTTGGTGCCTCTGCAGATGATCCAAATGGATCGAAACATGTCAGGCTAGTGAATCATCAAGTGAGATAATTGAAATAGTCACATTGGACGGACTTGTCTTTTATAATTGTAACTGTTAGTGTGACGGACCAAAATGAAACAAATAAAAAAAGTAGATAAAATGTTAGTCATGAATTGGGTCTGGGGCGCGAGGTAGCATAGTTGGTTGAGGCGTTATGTAACGGAAGGTCGCGGATTTGAGTCCCGATGTGGTGGAATTTTTTTAGTTTAACTGATCCTTCCAGCCGCATTATGGCCCTGATGTCGAACCTGCCTCTAACAGAAATTAGTGCCAGAAATCTTCCTGGGGGGTGAAGGGCAGCCGGCGCGTAAGGCTGACAACCTTACTGCCATCTGTGAGCCGATTGTCTACAGAAAATGTGAGAGCCTCGACGTCTCACAAACCTACGGGCTTTCACGACCTGTTACAGGGATAGCTTTACCTTTACCTTGAGTAAGATTGGAATCGACTTCATTTTACAAGGACGTGAGTATAAAAATTATAGCATTTGTTAAAAAGTAAATGTTTTCGAACCTAGTTACATGTTTACTCTTTGTTTCAAATTGTTATACGTATCTTGGAACTTACCATTCTTATATCATACTTTCATATTCTGTGTAATGATTTCTTTGTTAATTCAGGTTAAATTATAAATTTTAATTTACATCTGTTGGTGTCTGTTTTGTATATATGGAACAATATTTACGGCTCTTTTCGGTGGTGAGTAGCCGGAATTGACTGACGTAGTTAAATGTTTGTCTTTGAAGACATTGTCGTAGTACAGTGTACGTCCTTGAAGACTGATTGATGTGAAACTTCTATTCTTGAAGGCAGGATTGTTGTGTTGAAGGGACTGATATACGTGGTATATATCGTTGCCTTCAGCATGTATGTCCTGCCTTCAAGAGCAGGCATTTTACTACATCAACGAGTCTTCAAGAACCTACATTGTACTAGGTCAAGATATCTGCCCTTATCTTCAAAGACAAACATTTCACTGCATCATTCATCTTCGGCTACTCACCACCAGAATGCACCAGAAAGATTGTTCCAAATACCCTATTAAAAAACAAAGTAACATAAAACTGAAATTAATAATTAACCTGGTTTAATCGGCAAGGCTATGCACGGAAACTAAAATTGTAATATAAGTATGCCAAGCTTCAAGTTACACATAAAATTTCGAAATAAACGGTAAATATATAACCCCTTACGCTGGAGAAATTATATTTATTGCTCATGTGTTAGAAAAATTTAGTATGATCCGACCCATTTCATTATCATTTTATCCAGATTTTTATACATATTCACAGTGTACCAAATTTGTTCTTACATTCTATGTGTACTTGCTTGACACATGCACGTCACCCGTTGAACACCGTCTATAGTTACGGTATAGTAAGAAATAAAAAAAAAACAAGATGGTTTTCCTAATGTAAGTTTGTGTTACTGTTTATTTCATGACTTACAAATAACCACAAAGAGACTGCATTTTTATAGAACGTTGCAGCTCATCCTTGTCCCTTCTGAACATAGTATTTTCACTCCTGCCTTTGTTGTGTGAACACAATGTAGATTTTCCCAGGCTCAGTTCACATCATAGCTTCCCCTGTCTCATGTGAACACAGGGAATCTTCCTTGGCTCAGGTGAACGTATTATAGCTTCTCCCTGTCTCTTGTGGACGCGCTGAAGCTTCTGCTTGTATTTTGTGAACACATTGTAGATCCCTCCTTTCGCTCGTGTACACATTATAGCTTCTCCTTGTGTTCTGTGAATGCACTGAAGATTCTTCCCTTGCCTTGTGAGCCCATAGAAATTTCTCTTTGACCTTGTTCAGTCCGAGGTAACTTCTCCGTGTTTCTAGCTTCTCCATATTTCATACCTGCAGTGGCCTGAGAGTCGGTCCTTTCCAGTCCCTAGTGCACACTGTACACGCGCAGTACCCAATACGGCATGCACTTGTAATGTCTTGCTGTGAAAACAGTGCCTGGTTTAGTTCATCCCTTGAGAACACTCTGCTCCTTGTGAACACGGTACAAACAGTTCCTTTATCTCGTGAAAGCTGAATGTTATTTTCCTGAGCACGTCCCGGCACCCTGCATCCGCGCAATTCAATCTCTCCCGAACTCCGAACATAGTGAATTCTCCCCCTCGTGAGAACAGTGATCACTAAACCCCGTCCCTTGTGAATTAACTCTACATATTATTCATCATAGTGTGAATATATGCGCTGTGTAAGTAGTGACTGTGTGAAACCTTAGTGGGAAGTAGTGCCATAGACTTTCTACCATCGAAGGGCAACCCTGAAGGAACAGCTACTGCCGTCGCGTGAAACTTCCAGACAGCTATCGTGGTTCCATCTCCTCCTGCGAGTGTGGTGCAGTTCATTTTTATGGATCGCGTTGTTATTTTTTACGGAAATTAGTGATTTTCTTTTATACCTTAAGCAACAAAATTGAGGCTTTGCAGTCCGTATACGTCCTTGAGGTTTCAGAAAGGAAGATTCGGTTTAATAAAATATCATTACATGCCACATTGAGACGTTTTGATTTACATTGCAAGTTGCATCCATCATACTAACAGGAAGATGACAGTACAAAAGATGAATTGAAATGTCTTCTAACAGTGCCTACACCTGTAGATGGTACATTGTCAAAGCTTGTATCGGGAATAAGATTAGGAAACAAGTATAAATATTTGGGCAGTCATAGAAATTATACTGCGAACAAAATAGCGGCTCGAGACAAGGTACAAGTAATCTTCTCACCGCCATATTTCTTCTGAACCGCTTACTTTCTGAGTTTAGTTTCTTGCCGTATGTTAGCTACAGTACAGCTCCTGCAAGTGAGTTCTCTTATCTCTCTCTATCAGAGGGCATGTTTTTGTGAAATATCCTTTAATATCTTACATTATTTTGGGCCCATATTTCTAACGGCATAAGATCAAGACGGTAATAATTATCAGTTGGCTTACAATATGTTTCCAGGATTGCCAACATGCTGCATTCTCATTTCAGTCTTGGCACTAACGTCTGATGGCAGAGCAGGACTATCTGACTGTTATCAAATGATCATGAGCATAAAGGCAGAATCGGTTACTGGAATTGTGAATTAAAATATCAAATAGAGAACGGAAAGGAATTCTTCAAATTTGTATTTATATGTAACAGAACATATTCATGGCTATAATTAAGTGTTTCATCCTTTTTTTTTACTGACGCCCAAATTTATCCTTGGGGTCCTGACCTGTAGAGGTTTTCTGACTTATATTCACAGAAACGGAAGAACTCCTTGTATGGAGGATTGTACCCTCGTGAGATCTCTGCTAGTCCAAGATAAAGCAGAGAAATGTGAACAAATATCCATGCCAAGAGCGAATTTCCAATCACTGTCGCAGTGTTCGAAGGGATTCAAAGCCGCGCATTCTCTAGAATCGAGTAATTAAGTTCCAAAAATGTCATCCCGTTTTGGGACCGCGAGGAACTGAAACTTTCTTGACTGAAACTGTTGTATTGCTCCGTGGACAGCCATTACATGATATAAGTTTAATTTACGACACCAAATCAAGGTGGATGTGAAATAGTAAGGAGAGCAACAATAGAATATTCATTCAGTGTAGACTGTGTGTAGATCATCACTGCGAAGAGTTATAATTGTCTGTGAAGCTCGCTGTTGTGTCAGACATGGCTTAGTTTTATTTAGAAATGAGCTTCTTAACGAAAATATAATTTCGAGACCTCTGGGATAATTGAAATGTTAATGTCTGAGAACAAGTGTGTGTTGTAACTTAATTATAATGTAAGCAAATTGAAGTTTTGCTCATAGAGGAATGAGATTAAAGATAAATCATTAATACAGTATGGAAGAAGATAAAGCAAACTGCTGTATTCTTTGTTATGCCTCTTCCTGATTACACGTCATTATATCCTCAATTCTGCTTGCAGTGTTAGAAAGAAATATTTCATCACCACGAAATTATTCCCACAGAGACAGTATTGAGCCATTCATTTAGAGTGTGTGATATTATTTGCGGTTGATTATAAGAACAGGCTCACTTCGTTTTAATTAGACAGTACAGAGAAGAAATATTTAGTGTACTTAATTTATTATATACCACTACAAACCTCAGTGCTTTGAGGCAATTGTGTGTTAGATCTGTAATAAACGTTTCAACCATTTCTTTCCATAAGAATAATTAACGATTGTTCGACGTTATATAACGTCCAGCAGTTGATAAGTCATCGAAAAATAAATTATTGACTGAAGACTCAATGATTTTCTCATCTTCGGTTTCGATTCGATTTTACATTTGCCATCCATAGCAAATTTATAAAGTAAATTTTGGCCTTTATCTATCTGAAATAACATATACTTAATATGAAGCTCTAATTATTTTCTCTCCAGCTCACAAGACACTGGTTATTACCATAAAATATCAAACCATTTGAAATATACAGCTTGTGTTTCAAGTATCATCGAATGTAAAGCAGAGGAAACACTTTACTTCAATGTGTCATATCTGTGTTTTGTACTGCAAGGCACTTGTTTCTGCAATAAATTAGTATCAAGTCCAGTTGCATATGCAGAAATGAAAGAAAACACATTGGAAATTTATGGACCTTGTAATATAATAAAATACATCATTGCTTTTTTATATTATGGTCCTAAATGGAAAACAAATATTATAAGATTTAAATATGGAAAGGCATTTGTTGGTCGAATTATGAACACAGTGGAAACTAAAGATACTTGTACATAATTCATAAGAAACCATGATTGTGAAAAGAGTAAAAACTCCACATTTACAGTATCTTGTATTCTGGAGCCACTTTTAATTTGAATGTTTATATGTGTCCTGATGTAATCCTTGTCTCCCGTTGTGATGAGGCAATACGCCTCCAGCCACCACAGCCATAAGGAATCTGCCATTTGCTGGAGTCTATCTGAATTAACTCTGATACCTGACGCAGTAGTTCAACAGTAGCAAAGTGGAAATTCGGTGATTGAAACTCTGATGATCCTGACTGCAGACGATATGGATGCGTTGAATTAACGTAAGAATAACAGCAACTGGTAATGCACACAAACAGATATCGTACAACAGCGTCCTCAGTAGATTACGGACCAACGTCGATCTGCAAATACGAGCTGATGTTATGTTATAGAGGCTCATACCTATATTATAATTGATCTTAGACAGATAGGTTGGGATAGTATGGATTGGATTGATCTGGTTCAGGATAGGGACCAATGAAGGGTTCTTGTGAACACGGTAATGAACCTTCGGATTCCATAAAATGCTGGGAAATTCTTGAGTAGCTGCAGTATTGGCGGCTCCTCAAGAAGGGCTCAGCTCCATGACTAAGTAAGTACCTGCCACATGACACAGTGTCACAACCCGGAAGACCACAATCCAACTCCTCGCCGCTATAAGAATCTCAAGTCTCACATCATACATTGACAGGGATGTGAAAGTACTTGAAAATCGCCGTCTGATATTTTCGGGTCCGTCGATTTTAAGAATTCCAGTATGCTCAATATCATTGCCGAAAGCCGCACTGAGGGTTACAAGACGGAAGATTCACAGCGTCTTTCCATAACTTGATATTTCCCTCTGTGGGATCGATTTCATCAACATGTCATTAAGTTTAGCAAGGATTGTGATTGCGTAAAGTAATTGTTTACTCCTGAAATGTGAGGCATTATTAGACGCCGTTGTGTGAAGTTCTGTCCTCACTTGCGACGGAACTAGCAGTAAGGCGTGATGAGTAACGGCGAATCTCACGCATGAGGATGCTGCTAAGAGAGAGGTAAATTTGATACATGGCGTGGTGAGTTGGCAGTGGTGCGTGACTAGACGCACTTTGTTACTTGCATTACTTTACTGATAAAATCTTCAGTTTATACTAAAGATAGGCAAATTGTGACTAAGTACACGTTATGATGGCTGGAATAAGATTTCAGGATGCATTCAGGATGCCCAGTTCACGCGCAGACAGACAGATATACACATATTTACACACCTGTTTGCAGCTCTCTTCTTTAGTGCGGGATGTCATGATATCAGCCCTTTCTGCTGTTATAATTTTCTTCTCCAGAAGAACTTGGTAACTCAATAAAAGGTCTGAGGTCGAGGTTTGGTTCTTGGTGTGGTCATACCAGATATTTCTTTTCAGAAGCGTAAGTTTATAACTAGTTTCATTGTACAGGTACAGAATTTGATATGAGTGTAAGTAGTACAGATGAATGTAAATTAATTTATACAATTATTAATTTATTTCCATTAGCCCCATCTCATGGGCAGAAGAACATAGATGAAAGCACCCCGACGATCCTATTAGATAAAAGTTTTAGAAATGATAATGATATAGTAAGAGTTCTCTCTTCCCCATATCATCCAGACCAGCTATGGGGCCCTCCTAGCCCCCTATCCTATAGATCCCGCCGGGATTACCGCAGGCTAAAGTGACCGGGGTGTAAAGCTGACAATTCACCTCCATTTAGTGCCTAGTTCAAGCATGGTGGAGCTGTACCTCCAATCCCCCATATGTTTCATGGCATAGTGCTTAACTAATTAAAAACAGAGATAACTTTTTACATAAAATAATCGATCATTGTGCCAAATATGATACGCCTACCTATAAATTGTTATATATATATAATATACTGTAGACAATCTGGTTGATGATTCCTTTTAAGAAGCAGAAGTGGTTGGAGTATGACTTGCAGCAATATATAGGCTTACTTTGCTATTCAAACATGATAATTTTTTTGCTGATAAACATAAAAGTTGCCTATAAAAATAGGATCGTGTATCACGTTCCGAAAGATCTGTATAAACAAAATTATTTGTGGCCTATTGATCACAGTTTCATGTACTTGAAAGGCAAAGTCTTATTTTATGTCTCGGATTTCTTCTCTTCAGAGCTTTACAAAAATGATACAGCAATTTAATCATTAAAATTTTATACGTCTTATGGTAAGTCATTCATGAACCTCCCTTACAGCGTCGCGTACGGCGAGTGAAGGAGTTTGGGGAAGTTCGGAACATCGCCACACAATGGAGCCACATGTAATCTGACGCCGTACCGCACACTAATTAGAGGTAATTTATCTGACAGCAATTTTCAAGAAACAAATGCCTGCACGAAAATTGGCGTCCGTTTTGTTTCTAGAAGCTAAACAAAGTTCCACCCCAAAGATAGTAATATTACTTTATAAATTTCTGTTAATCATGATTATTCTCCAGCAATCTAGACATAGCGATAATCGAGTTACCGAAATCATGTTTTCAAAATAGGTTCCCAGTTCTTGTAGATTCTCTGATATTTTCATTGGCAAAATTTATGTTGGAAAGTGTTCTAATCTTAGGACGTCATGTTTTAAAATAGTGCAGCCACTGTGCAAGAGTGAAAGATTATAATCATTTTTGTTTATTTTGTATTCAAGTTTTCTTCTGTACCTATCACTTCTTTTAAGGACTGTCCTCAACTGTCATAAGATAATGAACCCCAATTATATTCTCCTTCACAAAATACTAAGGACTGAGTTGTATTTAAAGTGGTATTCTCCAGTCTCGGTAGGAACAAGATTTTACTCTTCTCCATGTCGTCCAGACTGATTCTGGGGCCCAACAATCACCCTACCCAAAGGATATGGGGGAATTTTTCCCCGAGTGTAAAGTTGCCGGGGCATGAACCTGACCACTCACTTCCAAATACTGCCGAGACCAAGAATACTTGTCTATATATATGCCTCCCCTATACGTCTTCATGACGTAGAGCTTAATTATTTAAGCAGAGGAGCAGCTTTGCCGTTCATGGGTGTGAAACATGATGTGTTACTTTTACACAAACACGAAAATGTTGTGAAGAAATTTCCAGAAATAATATTTCTACCTAGGGAGGATGAAGTAAGTCTACAGTTTAAGATATTACATAACTGGTAATTTTGTTGTCTATATAAGTCGTCTTGATGTTCATGTAAAGAACTCAGATTATGAGGGACAGAATATGTAGCTTAAATGATGACAAAAAATACATACGGTGCTGATGGAGGAATCACGTGGACGACTGGAAATTTGATGGGAGAATAACATTAGGTCTTAAGGAAATATGTTTGTGGCTGAAGTATTCATGGAACTGCTTCAAGATCTTCACAATTTTTTTTTCGCTTTCTGTGTCACGTGTACTGCATATAATCATGTGGTTAATTTAGATGTTCTTCATGACTTCATAATGAGGTGTGTTTAATTTTATGTAAGCACGGCACTCCGGTACGTATCTCTAACATAGAAACATACCCCTTACACCAGCACATATCCAGATAAGGCAAGGTACACAGGCTTGCTGAACAACGAAAACTAACAGTAAGTTGATTGATTTCCTTGGCGAGCCACATGCCGTAATTAAGTCATAAGACCAGCGGGTAATTTCTGAGGAGAGGGCGTGATGTTGCTACCAATTAATATTGTTGTAATCACTTTCTTGCCAAGTTCACGAACTGAAACTGCTGCTTGTTCAGCTTTTCAGCTCACGGGGCTGTTTCAATTCAGAATTAACTTCCGAAACTATGGATCACTTTTGACATTTGTTAGAACTCCTAGGACGGAATATGGGTTTATCCCTAGACATCTACCTACACAAAGCGACACAAAATCGCGGATGTACACATGTACTCCGACTGAGATTCGAACTCATGACCCCAGTGTAGGACTTTTAGGTTCTCACAGCGGTGGTTATGAAGAGTTCTATGTTCTGGAATATAACGCCGTATAATATATTGAAAGCAAACTGACGTTTCGGGAGAATATGTCGCCTGCACTTTCACGTTCAAGGAATAAGCCAAAAAAGAAAACAGCATGAAATAGGTAGCAAGCAGAGCATGCATGCTTGGTTTGTTCTTGGGCCCCGAAGTTAGAGGCTGTTTTTCCGAACCGTCGGATGACTTTCAGTGTACTACACGAAGTTATATCACAGAAGATAAAATTATCTATAATCCCAACTTTGGAGCAGTCCAAGGCAGTATGCGCCTTAAACGGTCGGCTTCTGTCGTTGGTAGAAGCACAGTTTGTGAACTCAAATACGTCTGTATTTGTTTTTGAATTATCGACACCATTTTGACTAAGAAGACATTTTCTTAAGAAACTGTGGCGTTACTCTGAATCCTTCCACATATACAGACAGAATAAACGAGTTATAAATTATGCCTGATAGTTATAAAATAAGGCAATTAATTTATTGCCAATTAGAATGAGCGTAATGTCTTCTGCCGCCCAAACACTAATAGAGTGGGTTTGAATCGCATTAGGGACATATATGCCTATTTAGCCTGTGTTTGTCTCCTATGTAGGTAGAGACCCTATGACGTCCTGATTTCCTGTCCAAAGAGTCCTACAAAATGTCTATAAGTAAGATTCTGAAACCCAGATAATGGTCAACTTTGGACGGACAAAATATCTTAGGCCATACAAGAAGAAATATTGTATTCTACTTGAAATCCTCAGGCACATCTCAGAAGTTCGCACAGTCGATATGTTTATAATTCTTACTATAAAACTTCGATTCGTTACTTACTGTGATCGAACCGAAAGCTAACTAGGTGAAAATATGAATTTGCCCTCCATCCGTACTGCTTTCTGTTCTTCAGGATAAATCACTAAAGGCGGCTGTATATTCACTGACTCTCACTGTTGCACCAAAGTTGCTGTGGTAATATTAATCTGCGCTAATATCGCTCCCACTTCTAAAGACCACAGGGCGTCCATATTGTTATTATAGAAATTTGGAGTTTAGAACAATCGAATTGCCCTCAACGCCAGAACTTGCACACCAAGCTTCATGAAATATTGCTGATTTTTCTAGTATCTTTTTGGGGAGTAATATAAAGACGTAAGAAAGACGGATATAGCGAAAGAACATCAGCCTTTCTGTATGAAGGAAAACGGACTGTCGTATGGTGTAATGTTTATAGATCTGTTCAGGAATTATTTACCGACAATTACATGTAACTTTTCGATGTTGCTCGATTTCACATGCTGGCAGGATAAAGAAAAACTCATGCGAAACAAAATAGTTTTATAAATCTCGTGATACTATAACTCTAATTTTAAAACCCGGAGCTTCGACACTGCTAATGGCATAGCCTGTGCTTGGACATGGTCCTGAGCTCGGTACATCCATTCGTAAAGGTCACAGTATATATGCCTGTAATTATCTTTAATGCTAACCTCGTATTTCCCTCTCGGTATTCCAATGGCTCGTTTCGAAAATGTTTCAGCACCAAAATCTTGCATTCATTCATTTTCCTTTCCAGTTCTGACAATAGACCCAGTTCATCATTACGTTATGACGAGGATGTTAGATAACCTGCAGAAATGACGAAATCCATCGTTATATAATGTTCCAAATTTATAACATATTTCAGTCTTCTACAAATATTTTCATTGGCACTTTCTTTTCCAAACATTTTTAAGCTATGTTCTAATCTCAAGATATGGGGCCATGTTGAACAGCCATACAAGACCTTCTGCGTAATGATTTCATAATGTACATCAATCCTTGGAGTTGTGGATACTAGAGAGTACAGTGAGACAGGGTGTTGAGGAGAATATTTGGACCGAAGAGAGATTAAGTGACAGGAGGTTGGAGAAAACTGCATAATTAGGAGCTCCATAACTTGTACTCTTCTCCAAGTATAATTAGAATGATCAAGTCAAGGATGATGAGGTGGTCAGGACATGTAGCACGAATGGGGGCGAAAAGAAATGCATATAGGATGTTGGTGGGAAAGCCAGAAGGAAGGAGACCACTGCGAAGACCAAGGAATAGATGGGTGGACATTATTAAAATGGATATTAGAGAGATAGAATGGGGTGGTATGGATTGGATTGATATGGCTCAGGATAGAGACCAGTGGAGGACGCTTGTGAACACGGTAATGGACCTTCGAGTTCCATAAAATGCTGGGAAATTCTTGAGTAGCTGCAGATTTGGCGGTTCCTCTAGAAGGGCTCAGCTCCATGCGTAAATAAGTATGTAAGAGAGTACAATGAGAGTTTAAACCCAGTATTACTACGCATTTCGTTAATTTTTCTCTCTTGATTTAATTATTTTCCGATTTCAATTCTAAACACGAATTAGGACACTACTAAATACACTGCTTCATAGCATAAAACTATTATCTGTTCATTTGGATCTAACTCCATAGAAAAGGGACTAATTAGAAGCAAACGCTTGCTGAGCTACGTAGGACATTGCCCGCCACCAACGGAGCCTCATGGCTCATTGCTATAAGAACAAGAGTTCTCCATTGGACCCTGTTTGGTCCAAATGAATTCGATCCATAATCTCACGCCGTAATAATTCGAAACCAATTTTAATATTATACTCCCACAGGTCCGGGTTTAAAGTGTTCCTGCTAAAACTCTACCTGCAATTCTCGTCTCTCCAATGCATGTTACATGTCCCGCGAACTACAACGTCTTTGATTTTGATTACTGTAATATTATTCGGCGAAGAGTACAAATTACGAGACCTTCATTTTCTTCAGCCTCCTGGTTTTTCCTCCATATTAACTCTGAACAGTCTTCTCAGAATCCTGTTCCAGACTCCCGAATATGTGTTATTCATTAATATGAAAGCCCACGTTCCACGCTCGTATAAAATAACAAATTATATTAAGTTTTTTGTATTCTTAGACAGGCGTAGTGAGGTAAAATATTCCGAAATGAAAGTTTCCAAACATTGCGCGAAAATAATATAGTTTAACTTTTTTCGTGAAAGAGATTTTGGTTTATTAATGTAGTTCAGAAATATATTAAATTTTTCACCTACTCGAAAAATAGTGCATTCCGATGACGTAATATGAACATATACCTGGAGACATACATTTCCTTGTATTTTTAGCTTATTTATTTCTGTTGCAATTACCTTGCTGGCTTTTAGCTGAATTCCTGCCAGCTAACCGCCTTTTGTAATGTCGGTAGTTGACAAATCCCGGTTAAATTACTTAATTTTGATCCTGGTAACGATCCATGTAACAGCTCGCACACCAGGGACAGGTCTGCATATCGATGATGTGTATGTGTTGGAAAGACTTTGTGGTTTAGTAGCCTCTCCTTTCATTTGTTTTGATTAGACAAATTTTTAAAGAATATCTTTCGCTAGTCTAGCGTTAGATAACTCCATTATGCCTTGATATTGTAATCACTATGTCAATAAAGACTAGAGAAATGCAATATTTGCCTGAGATCAATGTAAAAATAAAACTGCAGTGAACTGAATGGCTGAATCCTCACTTCTTGCATAATTTCTCCTTCTCAGCTGGCGCAATCAGCAAGAGCTGCAAGTAAGAGCGACACTAGGCATATTATATATAGATTGTGACGTCACAACCAGTACTTTTTGGATTGCTTGTACTGTAATAACAAGACGTCATAACCGGTGAATATCAGTCAGTCAATGGATGTGAAATATTTCTAATTCATGGGTGCATAAAATAGCAGTTGGTTCTCTGAAAACAAGTACATCACATAACACAATTAACAGCCTGTCAATCCAGTAATTACTATTGGGTCTAAATGATTTTATTTTCATCTATAGTTAGACACCTACACGTAGAATTAAAATGGCAGAGGTGTCATAAACAGCCACATTGAACATTCGCATTTAAAAGAAATAACTTACGAGGGCATGTAAAACAATTTAATTTGTTAGAATTATCAGATCAGTACATGACGGAAGCAAAAGTAATCTTCATCATCCTTTCGAGAACACCTCTTGCAGAAACATGTAGGGCCACTGTTGTTCAGCACAAACTGTTTAGTTTCGGAAAGAAAACCTGGCACAAAAATGTACCTAGTTTTGAAGTAGTAATTTTTCAATTGCTCTAAAATATGAATAGACCTAATGTAATATTATTTAGAATTTGAGAACCACATACTTCTATTAAAATAATTGATTTAACTACAGTGCATATCTGAAATTTTATATAGCATCGAATAGCTATGCTTCTTTGTCGGTTTCTTGGTTACTCTTCATCAAAGGCATAGGCTACACGCCACCAGATAAAATTATTAGTTGATCTTAGGTTAATTATTGACTGTTTAAACTAAAGAGCTCATACAAAGTCGTGTGAGATGGGTGGGGCATGTAGTTATAAGGGGAGATGATTAATGCATTTATTTTAATCTGAAAACCTGAAACGAAGAGACCACTTGTGAAACCTAGGAATAGATGGGAGAAGACTTTTAAGATGGATCTTAGAGAAATCGGGCATTGGGGTGAAGCGAGAATCAAGTGACTCAAGACAGGGTCCAGTGACCCTAAATCCTACAAAAATTATTTTCCCTACAATGATCAGGTGGTTAATACCTGTACTTCGTGACTTCGTCGATTATTGCAAGAACCAAGTGAGAAAATAGATTCTGTGGCTGAAATGTCAAGTTAATAAACGCTAAAGCTGATAGTACACACAGTAACTACTAACGCTTTAAAGCATTAACCTACACCCTGTCATTGACGACCCGTGGTGTTTTCTGAACAAACTCAAGAATTCCCTAATTGAAGACACAGTTTATCTCATTCTCATCATTAAATGCACAGACAGACACGGACTTTATTCATCTACGCCTCTAAGCAATGGCAGGTCGGTAATTTAAGTTTGGAGGTAATTTCGAAGCATTATCACTTTTTTTTTTGCTAGTGGGGCGGGCCTAAGTCCCTTGTACTGCCGCNAAGAGACAAGGACTTTATTCATCTACGCCTCTAAGCAATGGGATGTCGGTAACTTAAGTTTGGAGGCGATTTCGAAGCATTATCACTTTTTTTTTAATGCTAGTGGGGCGGGCCTAAGTCCCTTGTACTGCCGCCACTTCTGGCCTATTGTACCAGCCCCAGATGATAGGTGAGGGTGATTGTGGAGCAATTGGTGGAATGAAGATTGGCAAGGGAAATCGAAGTACTCGGAGAAAACCTGCCCCAGCGCCACTTTGTCCACCACAAATCCCACTTGACCAGACCCGGGATCGAATCCGGACGGCCGCGGTGGGAAGCCTGCAACCAACCGCTTGATCTATGGCTCAGCCTAACATTACTACTTAATCCTACTACGTATAATACACACATTCCATCTATTTTTTTTCTTGGCACTACAGCCCCAGTGGGCCTAGGCCTACGTCCATGAACTTCTCCGTTCACTTCGGTTTTTCTAGATCTTACACATTCGGTAGGACTCTTTGGGCGGGTGATCAGCTCGTCGCAAGGCCTCTACCTGTACACAAACACAGAAACACTCACACACACAAACTAAACATCGATGCCCTGAGTGGGATTGGAAACCACGATTCCGGTTTCCAAGCGAGCGAAGACAGTACATGCCTTAGACCGCTCGGCTACCGTGACCGGCACATTCTATCTATACTGCTCATAAACCTTTTTTTCTCCTCCAATCAGTCTTCCTTCTCTAACAGAGTTTTGTGGCCAGTTCCTATTATTCTATATGTTTGGGATTTTGAAGTCAAACCTACAATTGCTCGAAGGATTACCCTGAATTGTGGCCCTGTTTCCTATCAGAATCCGGCTGTATAAAGATAGTCTTGTGTGAGAATTAGTACTCTGTTTAATAAACAGATGGTGTTAGTAACACTGGTGACGTAAGCTGGAGTAAGCTTGTTTGGAGTAGTCACAGCTGTTTATGTAGATCATGTGACTAATGGTGTCGAGGAGGAAATAAAAATGTTGAAGTTAGTTGTGTTTCGAACCATAAAAACGATACTCTGATACTAGTGTTAAAACTTTCTGATTTTAAATCTTATTGTTATAAATAACGAAACTAGTAAACAGATATTCAGTGAGACATGCAGGTTTAACTGTGAAATGTTCTGATGCGTTGTGAATACCACGTTGTCAAACTGTGATATTTACGTGTATATAGACGAAAGGAATGCTAGGCGTGCTGTGTTGATTACGACGATGTCGTTTGGCCGTAGATTTTCAACGATCTAGGAACTGCTACACAAATCACTAGACTGAGATGCTGACTTCGAAACCATGGGCACCCAGTTACCAGGTTAGTAATAAGTGTTAAGCATGTTTAAATATATTGACACATGTTGGATTCAAGGTTCTCACAGCAGTGAGTATGAAGATTACTGTTTGGGGATGTGACGCATTGTAGTTTGGTAGAAGTTCGCTGACGTTTCGCAGAAATATGCTACCTCCATCTTCAGTGTCGATGAGTAGGCTATAGCTATTGAGAGGTGTGTAGTGCTACTTATGTTCCTGCTGCTTGCTTACTGTTCCGTCCAGAGGATGGAGGTAGAATCTTAATACTTTCCCTTCTTACCCACTACTTTTGGTGGTTACTTGCTTGTCTTACTGCGTGTTCCTGAACATGGAGACAATATGTTCCTCCGAAAGGTCGGTAAACGCCTATCTCGCTCCACGGCTTCACATCTCAGATAACAGTTCTCTTAATACTAAGGCATGTGACATCTACATAGTGTGTTTTTTTTCTTGCTCGAATATTTGGATGATATTTGATTAAATTTACTACTAAAATTAAAATTTTGCATGTTTTAGAAACAGAATTGCTTTTGTGTGTAAGAGCTTAAATGAAATCTGCAGACATTTTTGTTAAATATACTTAAATTCAAATTAATTGAAAAGTCGAATATAGTAATGAAATATTTTGGCAGCATTTCAGTTGTCTGATGCATGAACGCCTGTCAAGCCCTAAGATACCAAAATTCGGAAGGAGTTGCCATATCAACGCATTCAATTGATCGAATGCCAGAACTTTATTCTGTACCAAACCTTGTTTGAGTTACATTGTTCATTGCATGTTTTACAGTTGATTTCAAACACACTTCTATTGATTTGTCAGTGCAACAATAGTTTGTCAGTTGCTCAGGTCCTAAAATGTAGAACTGGCGATTTGTGAAAGATGAAGTCAGAACAGAATGGGAAACAGACCTATTTCCAGTTACTATTCCAACATTTACCTTATGGATATATACCTGTACATAATTATGAAGTTCTTCCACAGTAAATGATGGGATTTTCTGTCATGTCCGTTTTGTTCTGTGCTTTGTTTTCTAAGGAAAAGTAAACTTCTTTGTACCACTAATAACTTTTGAAGTAATTTAGGAATTTGTTTTATATATATTTATTAGCAATCAGAACTAAATACATTCTTTAAGCTAATTTGCTAATTTAAACACCGTCCTCATGTGCTTATTGTATCATGATGAGGGCTCCTCCAATGAGAGATCCTCTTCAACCATCAAGTAGATCTGCTGGCCATAATTTCTTTAACCTTCTTCGTTGTTGTTGTTACAGTAGGGGCTGCAGTAATGTATTGCTATGGTGTCCTAGTTTATCATGATATTTTATGCTTTTTTCTTGGATGACTTCTTTGATGAATGGTACATTGAGATCGTCATGTAGGGTCTGATTAGTCACATACCAAGGTGCATTTGTGATCATCCGCAGTATAATTAGGAATTTAAACTTGGTATAGGGATCCTATTATATAAATTTATCGTTACCAAATCTAACATGGTGACATAGTAACATTCTGTGTGACACTAGAATCAAGACTGTAGGACCATAAAATATGTGGTAAAATATATTACAATATATGCAAATTTATTAAAGTAATTTATTATAATAAGGTAAAGCAGTATGGCCACTACAAGAACTCAGTATTTAATCTCTGGACTCACGCTGATAACTGACACACTACACGTGATATTTGTAAATGGCACGTGATTAGAAATGAAAAGTTTGAAGTGTCTTAACACATATTTCTGCATTTTAAAATCGATAATCCTTGGGATAGAATGAGATTTTGAGGTTATTTCTGTTAGTTTTCAGGTAGAGGGAATAGTATACTCTGGTGCAGTGATTTCAGAACTGTTTAGCTGGAGGTTTCCTTGGCATGAATAAAAACGTCAGCCCCAAACCTATAAAAATAACTTAATCTGTGCTTTAGCAAAATAAAAACATAAGTTGCCGTGCTATTGAACCTTAATTTCACGCACAAAATACTTTATTATGTTGCATGTATTTTTTCCCTAATGTACCCTTTTCTTGCCTACATATGTATATATATACACACACACACATACATATATACATGTAATTGGACCATTGTCCTCTATAGCCCCCCTCCGAATAAATTTTCAGTTAGCTGGCGCAGAGCTCCAATTCTGGGAAACAAGTACTAGCGCGAACTATGCACAAAACTGTATCATTAATATAACTAGTCTAATTGTTGAGATTCTTGCTGTGCTTTGTATGTCGATGTGTTTAAAGGAAAGCGGAATTCAGAACTCTTCCCAGAACTACTTCTTTACTACTGAAGAATCCGGGATGTTCGTTACTGGGCAGTTGAATTGAATTCTGTGCTTATTACTTGTTTCACGAATGTTGGCTATCAGATTTTAAAATAAACAGTTTCCTGTAGTCGAATGGGTGTTAGACAGTTTTTTTCCTTGGCACTACAGCCCCAGTGAGCCTAGGCCTACCTCCATGGAGTTCTCCGTTCACTTCGGTTTTTCTAGAGCTTACACATTCGGCAGGACTCCTTGGGCGGGTGATCAGCTCGTCGCAAGGCCTCTACCTGTACACAAACAGAAAAACGCACACACACAAACGAAACATCCACGCCCTGAGTGGGATTCGAATCCACGATCCCGGTTTCCAAGCGAGCGAAGACGGTACATGCCTTAGACCGCTCGGCTACCGTGACCGGCTCTTAGACAGTTTAATAAACTGAAAAGCCGGGTTTAAATCCCGCTCGGAGCATAGATAGGTCTATTTATATACGTTCCTTTCTGTATTGCCCTTCTATTTTAGAGACATTGCTGTGGCCTAGCCCTTTATCTATGGAGTTTTAGAATACCTCTGTGTACAGAGTCAAGAATTGAACCCCTTATTTCGTGATACAGTTCTGTAGCGTTACCGCCAAATTAACGTGCCCGAAGTGAATGTAAGTTTGTTTACTGACGAAAACACCAAAGTGTATGCCGGGGTGTGTAGTTTACGTCCCAGCATTCTAGACCAGAATGGTACGCATGACGCTTCCGCCGTTTGACTGTTTGGCAAAGGTGACAGTTGCAATATTGTAGAACTGAAGTAACTGAAAGTCGCACGTAATGTCGGCATTCTGCATACTGACCTAAACAGCTTCAGGACGGAAAACGCGGCAGTAATGCTTTTTGTGGTTGGAGCGAGTAGAGAAAGCGAACATGAATTTGGCCGTTATTTAAAAGGACCATGTGTAAAAAGCACACAAAATAGACCCTACTTGGAGGTAAATCTCCACATGAAGTGGTCCGACACTTCAGCGCTAGATTGAGGTGAGTCGACATGTCCTCTCTCCAGCAGCTGTAGACTTTCGGGTAAAGAGCTCCTGGTAAGAGCTGGATAGGGGACTGGCCGGATTCAGGGCCGATTTGGATACACCAGCGAAGATATGAAGAGGACGGATTAATTCCAGTTACTGGATTTGTTATCAGATGGTATTTAACCTTAGGGACCTCTCACCAGAGCAATAAATAAAGGTAAAATTGGCCTGTGCTTAACTAATTAAGCACTACGCCATGAAGGCGTATGGGGGAGTGGTTGTATAGATCCACGTTTTCTTGACCTCGGCACTAGTTGGAGGTGAGTGGTCAGCTTCCCGCCCCGGCCGCTTTACCCCCGGGGAAGTAGCCCCAGGTACCCATTTGATAGGCTGTGTGGGCCCCAGAGCCGGCCTTGAAGACATGGAGAAGTGAAAATTCTTACCCCCACCGGGACTCTAACTCCGATCCGTAGGTTGTCCAATCCGTAGCCAGTCTCAATACCGTCTACGCTGTCCCGGGTCCTCACCTTAGCAGTAATTGTTATTATTATCATCCATAGCAGTAATTTAAGCAACATGTATGCAATCCGCCATTATTTTGAACGATTTTGACAAGACATGATCTTTACAGTTTCGGGCGGCACTATCCGAAACAGACAAAATAAATAAAACGTAAACTTATAGGACTGTGTAAGTCGTCGTGTTGCGTTACATTTCATTTCCCACGTTATAGGCGTACAGTCTGCAGGCCTACAATTGCCGAAGTGTTGTTATATAAATAGGGAACAGAGATATTCTCTATTCTTACTTCACATTTCCATATCAGATAGACACACCTGAAATGAGTCAGGTATTTCCCAGTACTGCATTCACACACAGCAATCTGTAATCGAAGGTCCACTTCAGTACAATTGACCTTTATGTAGCCAGGATATGAACACCTGAATCAAATAAATAAAACACGTAACTTATTAGGTTATCACGGCGGTGGTTATGAAAATTGTGCAGTGTGTCAGTGGTTGGGCCATGTTTTACATAGAACAGCTCTATCTTTTGGGATATAACGCCGTGTAGTCCGTTGAAAGCCAACCGACGTTTCAGAACATGCCGCCTCCTTCTTGAGGGTGTAAGAGTAAGATTGGCATGCTCCGCTGCCTGGAAGTTGAGTTTCCCAGTCTCTCCAAGAGTTGTGTTGCTGTTTACTCAATTTGCGCTGCTCCATTCACTAACATGTGTTCAGCTCAGGCTGCTAACAATTCTCGGAAATCGCGGTTGCGTTGCGGTTGCCAGTTTCCTTGGTGCGCCCTCACCCTTACACTCCATGGCCACTGAGACCGGTTTAGGCTTACGTAACCATGTAACTAACTAGAGATGTGGCTCAAAAGTATCGCCCCACCAGGATTGCAATTAAAATGAAGAATAGTACGGAAATTTTCAATGAATGTTCGACTACATGTACGCCGCACTCTGACGAGAAGTCATATATTGTCAGCAGAAGTGACGGTACATAGGAGGGAAACATAACGCTATACTTGATAGCTCTGAATATCATTATAAGTGTACTTTCGAGCTATGTAATTTTTCCCCCTCAGATTAAGGGGCCGCGTTTAACACGTATATAAAACAAATGGAGAAACTGTTGCTATAAGCAATCTATGTATGTATGTATATCTGTGCGGGTGTATGCGCTCGCCTCTTTAAGCCTCTGGTGTTTTGGAAAACAGACGGAATGATAATAGTTGAAAAGCATTTCCTGAAATTATTTTTTTCTGAATCTCATTTTCCTCACATTTCGATCTGACGGCGCTGTCAAGACGCTAGCCATTCTCCCTGGCATTTGGTCGGTGCTGGGTTCAGTTCTTTGTCCTAATATCACTTACTTTGATTGTGAATTTATGTAGTGCTCTTGAGTTTCTCCAGATGATGCCGTAATATATATCTCAAATTACAATATGGCCACTTCCTTTCACACCATTTCAAATTTATTTTTGCTAATCATACCATTAAGCCGGTCACGGTAGCCGAGCTGTCTAAGGCACGTACTGTCTTCGCTCGCTTGGAAACCAGGATCGTGGGTTCGAATCCCACTCAGGGCATGGATGTTTAGTTTGTGTGTGTGCGTTTTTCTATGTTTGTGTACAGGTAGAGGCCTTGCGACGAGCTGATCACCCGCCTAAAGAGTCCTGCCGAATGTGTAAGATCTAGAAAAACCGAAGTGAACGGAGAAGTTCATGGAGGTAGGCCTAGGCCCACTGGGGCTGTAGTGCCAAGGAAAAAAAATCATCCCATTATGTGACGCTAGTCTGATCTAGAGACTAACTAACTAACTTACAAACTACATGGGTGAAGTCCATCTTGAGAAGCTATTAGTTGCTCTACTATTCAAGAAATTCCAAAAATTTTATGGAACACGAAGGTTTAGTGTTGCTTTCCCAATAATCGGTCTTGGGTTAAATGCAATTCACAGCTTTCCATCCCATTTCTGTAAGATCAGTTTAAACTGTCACAGTTGAAATACGTGTACTCCGTTTCAAGATACGAATAATTCTGTCTGTATGCCCGTTCCTCAGGAGCAAAGCGGTGCGCAGTGTGATGCGTACTGTTTGTACCTGACTGTAACAGAGAACTGTGCAGTGTCAGGGTGCCTCATGATAACCTCAGTTTCATACGTCGGAATCACCTCACAGTAAGGTCGATTTGTAAGCATCCTTCATTATATTAGTGGCCTTGGGAAACGGAGTGACCTCTTCAAAACACTGAAACTGAGTAAGCTGGTGTAATGACACTGCTGTAGTTTTGTACTTGGAAGGTGCGCGGTTCGAAGTTTTACACGATTACTGACTACTCATAAATTTCCCATTGTTTTATCCTGTGACTTTTCTGGCGAATGATAGTGGGCCCCAATCATATCCTTCCAAGTCATTACCTACCCACACTGCCTATGCTACCTTTCTAACCCATTCGATGATATTTGGCCTGTGGGATGAAATGTCTGTGAATGAATCAGCTCAGTAAGAAATTAACTGCTGCTTGCGCTTGTCAGTATCAATCTATCATGGGCTCTACAGTCCTCTGTTGGACCTTGGCCGTTTTTTCAGTTTCTTGATCTTTTTTTACACAGTCGGTTGGACTCCTTGGACAGGGGATGAGCCCATCGCAATGCCGCTACCTTCACACAGGACAGCACAGAGAATAAACGCAGACAGATATCAATTCCTTCAGTGGAATTCNTTTTTTACACATTCGGTTGGACTTCTTGGACACCGTCACACAGGACGGCACAGAGAACAACCGCACACAGATATCCATTCCTTGAGTGGAATTCGAACCCACGATCCCAGTGCTCGAATGGGCGAAGACAGTACATGCCCTAGATGGCGCGGCCACTGTGATCGGCTCAATCTCATTCTGATTACGTAGATGTCAAGTGGCACGCTGCCGTTAATAACCAGTAAGACTTAAAAAGTAGAGGTCAGAAAAGTCTCTGTGCTTAATTAATTAAATATTATGCCATGAATACTTATGGGGAACGGAAGCATCGCTGCACCATTCTTATCAACCTGGGCATGCATGGAGGTGAGTTTTCAGTTTTACGCCTAGTCTGCTCTAACCTCGGGGAAGGAGCCCCGTACATCCATTGTATATTAGGCTGAGTGAGTCCCAGAGCCGATCTTGACGCTGTGGAGTAGAGAAAAATCTCTTAACTATAGCGGGAATCGAACCCCTGTCGTCTGTCTCATATCTCGTCGTTATACCGAGCAGTCCCAGTTCCTAAAACGTGGAATACAAGATGGAATGTTATGCATTCAATAATAATAACATTCAAGGCGTACATAAGCCCGGAAAGTGCTGAAACATCATTAAACAATATACGAACCAACATGGAAAGGTTAAAGGTAAGAAACATTGCGCACTTAGTGGTAGCACATCCAACTGCTCCAGAAGGTAAAGCTTCGTTTAATAACTGCGGACTAACATGGGGGGGACGCGAAAGTACTATGCACAGCCACTTGTAATGACGTACGAACCAACATAGGAACGAGAGCATGAATGGTAGTAGGCCTATTCATATAACTTCTGCAGTTAGTACAGAGGTGTTTAGTAGGCCCTAACATAAGATCTAACCCAGGAACGATGCTCTGAAGACATAACACTCTGAACTCAATAGTAACACTCATGTAACCTCTGCAATTAATATTTCGGCATTTTTTTATTGCTAGTGGGGTGGGACTAAGTCCCTTGTACTGCGGCCACTTCTGGTCTATTGTACCAGCCCCAGATGATAGGTGAGGGTGATTGTGGAGCAGTTGGTGGAATGAAGATTGGCAGGGGAAACCGAAGTACTCGGAGAAAACCTGCCCCAGCGCCACTTTGTCCACCACAAATCCCACTTGGCCAGACCCTGGGATCGAACCCGGACCGCCGCGGTGAGAAGCCAGCGACTAGCCGTTTGAGCTATGGCGCTGCCAGATATTTCGGCATTTAGTAACGTAAGAACTAACCCACAGACAACACGCCGAAGATATGTTACTGTTTACTGAATAGCACTAGTCATGTAATTTATTCCATCAATTGTATGTTTCCTCCAGAATGCAACGCAAGATTGTGAGGGTCAGTAATCTTTTCATTCCGTACACGGCCATCATCAGGTGTCCTTATGCTAAAGCATTCACTGTACTGCTTATCTCAATTTTGAAATTAAAATTATGATTACAGTTAAAATTAAAATAGGTCACCCTATTAAATTTAATTAAAAGTGCTTCGATCTCCTTGTGGGATTAGTATAATCATTGCCGGCATGGGTGTGTTTCGTGTAGTTCGTTGATGTTGGTGTGTGTTGATTTCTTTTATATAACGTATGTCTCTTTGGCTGTGGGCCCATTACCCCACTTGTGTAGTGCGTTGTTGTTTTCTGTTGTGTGCGTGCGGCCAATATGGGTCTAGTCATATATAATTTGCAGGTGGTGGTTTGGTTTGCGAAGACCATAGAGCGTGTAATGTTATTGTGATTGGCGAATAATAGATTGCTGGCTGCTTCATGCTGGGTTCTTCCTTGCATAACTCTTCGACCCTGAAGATGGAGTCGACATGTTCCTCTAAAATGTCAGTTGACTTTCACTGGACTACACGCGTTAAATCCCATAGTACAGAACTGATCGAATTGAATTTGGAAAGAAACTGTCGTGACCTAATCGAGGTATCATATCAGCATTTGCCTGGAGGGACTGAGGAAAACACTGAAAGGCCTCAATTAGGACAGCCTGTGTCCCGGCTGAGATTCAAACCATCACCTCCCAAATACAACTCTACAGCTTTGCCGCTACGCGCTCCCAGTTTGTAGTCCGTATTAGAACAAAGTACGAATCAGTATCAGGGCACGGGACGATCTGGTTGTTCTGTGGTTCTTGCTCTAAGTCGCGGTCGCACAAAGCCTATGAGTTCGCGTACCGTTTCATTATGCAGAGTACAAAGGCGCAGCTCTTGTCTTATTGTTCGTTGAGTGACAGACCGTGAGGAGGCAACGCAGAACAATAAACATTTAAAAAGAAAAATTGCGAAAGAGAAAATCAAAGACTGGGTTGGAGGGGGGGGGCGGTATCGTCCCAAACAATCCAAACTAACTCGACCAAATGCAAATGCCGGTTGGACACGTGGATTGTTTGTAATTTTTAACCACACGCTCAGCAAACAGATTACTGCGTTTTACATTTGGTTATCTTCAGTTTGTCTCTTTGTTGTGGCGTGTCCCTTTGGCTAACTGTATGTCATCCTGCTTTTCTTAGGCCTCTTTTAACTTGTCAGAAGCACCCAACATTCAGCATCATCATTGCATAAACCACACATGACTAAATCCTATCCTGATCAATTCATTTCACACTTCTACAACCTGTTTCTTTGAGATACCTTTTATTATAATTTTGCCTTTTATGCGTTAGTGTTTTGAGTGGTCTCTTTCGACGAAAGTTCCTAACAAAAATGTTATACATATATATTTCTTTTCCACATTCATGCTGGATTTTATGCCCATCTAATCCTCTATTAATTTTAAGAGTATTGTTTATCAGTATAAATCATTTATTATGAATCATGATTTCAAATCATGTTGTCTCCATCTTTCTTTTAGTCTCATTTCTTAAGACCGTATCATTTTGTCCTCGGACTTCCCCAACCTATGACATTTCCTTTGACTGAAAGACCAAATTTCATATCTGTACAAAACAGAACGTCATTTATAGTTTTATGATTTCTTATTCATATTTCTTATAGAAGAAAGAGGAACAGGTGGAAGCTGACATTGCTGAAGCTCGAAACTTCTTTTACATGCCAAACCGGCGCTACTGTTAAAAAAGTGCGATTTGTCTGTCTTCTTGAGAGGGCAACAGTCGGTCGTCAGGCTGCTAAATTCTTACTTGTGCGGAACACTCATTGCTCTACTCACTCGTCAGGCTGCTAAATTCTTACTTGTGCGGAACACTCATTGCTCTACTCACTCCTCAGGCTGCTAAATTCTTACTTGTGTGCAACACTCATTGATCTACTCACAGTAGCCCACAAGTAGAATCCAGTCCACACGATTTTTCTAAAACATTATTTTAATGTTATGATATTGCCTACATCTTTGTCCCCTAAATGGCATGTTCCCTTCAGATTAACTGTCAAAATCGACGAACAGGGATAATAAATGAAAATAACTGGGAAACAGTGTTGGTCCCATCTCGGAGCTTTGCTACAAACCGAGTTCTGATCCACACACAACGCTGTCGATAGGATCTGAAAGTTTGTGACGATGGTGTATTAAAATTATTGACGTTTTGGACATTATCCACCTCCCTGTTTTTTTAAACAACACTGTTACTTGTAGTTATGTAAAGGGGACCTGTTTTATGAACCCAGCGCACTCGGAAGTTCCCGCAAGTTCCACAGACATTATAATCATAAGATAGCATAGAACAGGTATAATTATGTATATCCTGAATTGGACGTCCTGATCTCGACAGTGCCGTCGAAATACTCTTTCAAAAACGAGTTTACTTTTGAATATGTCTAACGCTGTGAACACTAGAAGTGCCATTGGTTTAGGTGGTTTTGGATAGTAATCTCCGAGTCTGAGAAAGTATCTGGAAGTGAACCGTCCAAGGAAATGTTAGTATGTAAAAAGTGGGAAAGAGACGAAAATGTATGCAGTTTACTTCATATTATAGCGACAGTGAAATCTAGATTTTTACGATGTGCATGTAGACAGAATAATGCGAGATAATAAATAACAATACAGTTTGGTCTGAGATTTCTCTGGGAAGGTTATCCCTTCGAATATAAAAATTGGTATGAGAGAATAACATTAAGAAGGGAGGAGTTGCACGACTCTCAGAATCGCGAGAGAGTAAAATATGGTCATGATCCCCGCGGGACTCGAAACCAAGAATGACTCTGCTGGCGAGGACCAACAGCAACTTACCAGACAGACAGGCATTAAGAAGGAGAATAGAAATGTATTTTCTGAGGATGGACCCGGTAGAGTATACTTTTTTCTACCTGCATATACCAAAGATGTGCAGGAATTGGAAAACGTCCACCTAGAACTCTTCTGAAACATTTAAATTTATTTCACCTCTGTAGAATTTTTTTTTCAAAAAGAGTTTCAATATTTTATTCCTACCTTCGTCTAGGTGTCCCGAATATCGATGGAAGTTTACACAGCGTTTATGGAAAACCCAAAAATCGACCATTCATATTTCCTGAAACACGCCATGTTGTTTACAGAGTTTAAAAATAACGCACAGGCTTTTACCTAAGCATCTGATAGTCGATCACCGCCTCAAGAAATTATCTTCTTTTGTGGATCCAAGACTTTCGCGACCGTTGTCTCCATTCGAGCCTGCCCTGCGTCGGTTAATTGCAATACACAATTTTATGTTTCTGAAAGCTGTATTTACCATTCATTTGTAAGTCTTCCGGTTGACCTCATATTCGTGAGTTTAGGATAAAAGTTTTAACTGCTTTACCGTCCCCCCATATGTATTACATGTGTCATCTCATACATAATTGTTTAATCGCCATAACGGGATTAGGTGAAGTGTATGAAACACGAATCATCAGACACATCACTATGTAGATTTCCCGTTCCTCTTGCTCCCAAGTATCTTCCTCAGTATACTGTTCTTCACAGAGGAAGTTCCAAACGCATGTAAAGTAATAAGTGCATTTAATTTCTGCGTAGGGCAAGGAATTGATTTGAGAAGAATAGACCGTGACTTTTACAGCAGCATGTAAAATTAACATGACATATCTAATGGTTACAGAAATTATATGAGGATTCTCGTCAGACAAAGATGATAATCACGTGTTATTAGCTGATTGGATCCGATATTTAAATACTCTTTTATAACTCTCTCCCCCAAAGGCTTCAGACTGTACGCGTTATGCTTGTACATCATTTCGTGTCATGGTTTCTCAACTTTTGTGGGTGGTCCTTCAGCTCTTCTATTTGTTTCAGCATGTTTGCCATCTTTATAATGAAGACTGTAGACGGTCACAGGCAGATTATTGTACAGAATGTTTCAATAGATCATTTGTTTTCTTTTGTTCCTTGCAACTTAAAAATATTCAGTTTTTTCTTTTCAATGCGGGAGAGGGCCGAGGGTTTTCCTCAAATAAAAATGACTGCCGTCTTTTGGGAGACAATCTGAATGTAGAAAGCAGTCTCCTGGGATGTGGCACCGTGTAGATGTGGTGTTAACCGACGTTTCGGTTCTCACGGTCTTTTCGCTTGCGGATTTCTTATTTTTCCTTCTACCCTGAAGATGGAGGCGATACATTCCTCCGAAACGTCGGTTAACACCACATCTACACTGTGCCACATCCCAGAAGACTGCTTTCTTCTTAGTCACTGCCGTGAAAACCTCAAATCTTACACAGTCTGAATGTAGTCACTATTTCTAAGTGTTACATTTAAAAATGAATCAGGTTTATGCAAGAGGTGTGGTGTAGAGCTGAATTTTGTACCGAATATTATTAGGTTGATGCACTCTAGAGAGGTTAGATGGAAAGGATATGTAGCATATAGGGCAATATGGGAAATTCAAACAGTATATTTATTCCGAAAACAAGAGGGCTAGAGTTTTATAGGAGATCTAATCTTACCTGTAGATATGAAAATAATATTAAAATATGTTATAAAGGGATATGGTGTGAGGATGTAGACAGGCTTCATCTGCCAAAGGATCTCCAGTAGCAGGCTCATGTGAAGTTGGTAATGAACTTTCGGGTTCCATAAAAGACGGTACATTTCTTGATTAACGGGACGGCCGTTAGTTTTTAAACAAGCACCATTCTTCGCAGAGTTTCCATCTGCAGAACCTACATATTACGGTGGACCCATATAGAGTGGTAGCAGGGTTATGAAAAATAAAGCTGACAGGATGTTGAAGGATGTCAGCGTGGCCTGTTTAAAGACATCTCAGAAAGAGCTAAAGGGACCCACGAAAATCGTGAGGATAACAGGTTCCATAGCGAAGAATCGAATCCTAGACACGAAACATGAGTGCCACATTTAATAGAAATTTCTACAAATAAAATTTAAATGTGGTAATAACTTATTTCGTTTAGAAGCAAGATTTAGATAGACGTAACAGGAAGGAATTCAAAGGAATATTCGGTACTGAAACACTTTTATTTTCATATTCTATTAAACTGAATTTGACTTTCATCTAAGGTAGCAATTATAAATGTACCAGAACGAAAGATTCTCGACAGTTTTTATTTTTCATCCTCTACACCAGATTTAATAAATCTCTTTAAGTGCGACTACAGTATAGAGATATTGGGTTTTCTGACTTTATCCATCGTCCTGGTTTTAAGATAACTAAGAAAAACACGACGTTTCGGACAGTGGACCGTGATTGAGGCTAGCTCTTTCTAAGGGACCCAACAGAATAGGTGTTTTCCCTCACCTGAGGACGGAAACAGATCCAGTTTCCGATACGTCGTGTTTTTCTTAGTTATCTTAAAACCAGGACGATGGATAAAGTCAGAAAACCCAATATCTCTATACTGTAGTCGCACTTAAAGAGATTNGCGACTACAATAGTTTGGAAGATGAAACAGACGAACAGACAGATGACCTCCCCATTATGTGTTCAGTGTGTACCACTCACCACAATACAGAGAATACACTTCCCACTGAAGCACCCATATGTCATACTTTCGACCCATAAAGTAGGTCGAGTAAGAGAAAAGAGAGCGATTGTGAATTCGGAAAGGTAACGGTAAAGTCCCTCTGGGGGAGAGGATGTATAGATCTACATTTTCTTGATCTCGGCACCAGTTGGAGGTGAGTATTCAGCTTCACGCGCCGGCAGCTTTACCCCCGGTACCCATTGTATGAGAGGCTGGGCGGGCCCCAGAGCCTGTCTGAACAACGTGGAGAAGAGGAATTTTTTTACGCTACCGGGATTCGAACTCCAACCCCTCGATCGTTCAGCCCGTAGCCAGTCGCCATATAGTATATACCGACTGCGCTATCCCGGCTCCTATGAATTCAGAATCACGTTTTAATTACTCCGGATCGTCCTGAAGTTGAAATTTAATTATATATAAATTATTCTACTTATACGTACGTATTTTTTGTGATTGTTTTTGAAAGAACGTAAATATACTAAAAGAATATATGGTGAATCTGCATATAGGATATTGGTGGGAAAGCCAGAAGGAAAGAGACCCTTGGGAAGCCGAAGGCGTAGGTTGCTGGACAATATTAAAATGGATCTTAGAGAGACAGGACGGGATGGTATGGATTGGATTGATCTGACTCGGGATAGGGACCAGTGGAGGGCTCTTGTGAACACGGTAATGAACCTTCGGGTTTCATAAAATGCTGGGAAATTCTTGAGTGGCTGCACAATTGGCGGCTTCTCAAGAAGGGCTCAGCTCCATAAGTAAGTAAGTGGCTGGTTAATCTACTCTTTTTGCAGACATTCGTCCCTCCTCTTCCTTATTTTCTATCTTCCAGTAGATGGCTCCAACCCATCAGCAGAAACAACTTTCAAGAGAGGAATTATGGGCATGGTTTGAAGTAAAGTATTAAACTTGAGTCAATTACACAGCATACTTCTGCATTATAACCACGGAATAGTTTCCAGAAGCTCTCTTAAACAAACACTGTCAACGAAGAACAATTTCGACTAGATATTATAGACTCTATTCTTTCAAGTTATCAGAAGACGCACTGTCATCTGCGCGATCCCCTAATATTGTCAGGGCGAATAATCGAATTAACTAGACGAGGCTTGAAAATAGTCTTGGAAAAATTATAAATATTAGACTTACATGTAAGGTTTGAGGTTCTCACGGCGGTGAATATGAAGGAGGCCGTCTTCTGGGATGTGGCGCCGTGTAGATATTGTGTAAGACGACGTTTCGGAGGAATATATCGCCTCCATTTTCAAGGTAGAGAAATCCGCCAGCGAGGAAGCAGCGCAAAAAAAAAAAGCTGCAGCAGCATCCTAGAATACTGCATTCTTCATTAGACTTACATTGCTTCGATATTCCAAGTATCGTAAGTCAGTTGAGCTGAGTAATGCGCTTAATGAGAACTTCCCAGAACTTATTGGAAAGCATAGGGGCCTATTATTTGGGTTTAAATGTTCCAAATTTTGAATATTTACTTCATTCAAAGTGTCATCAGTTCGTGTACTGATTTCTGTGACTTCTTTCCATGTAGGTGACCGTTATGGCAGTATCCTAAATGACTTCACAATTCTTTCTCCCAACCGTCTCCTATTCTTACGTATTTCACTAGATTCTAGATAGACATTACATGAAACAGCATCGTTAAATGTGCGTCGAGAAAACCATCGTTGTTTGAATACATTTCAAATTAAGCAGATTAACACTGCGATGATAGGAATTTGTTTTGAGTCTCGACTGGGGATCAGCAAACCCGAGTCAGTGTTATCGTGTGTTTCTGTGGGGGTTTCTCTTAAATTCGGGAGGTGCTCAGTTAAAATCTCGGCTGGGTCACCTGTTATGCTGACCAAGTTTTTTCATCATTTTCCTCAGTCCAACCTAGCAAATGCTAGGATATTACCTCGATTGGGCCACGACAGCTTCCTTTCTAGTCCTTTCAAATTCATCAGTCATCCTAGCATTTAGTTCTGCAGCCTAGATACGGAGACCGTCGTAAAACAAACCATAAACTCAACTAGTTAATGCAAATTAATTATATTCAAATAACCCATGACAACTTTCCAGCTTTTCGAATTCTCATACTTTCTTTCCTTATTTGTTTTTACAGGTATTCGTTTCCGTTTCTATGGTAGTTTCTTCTTTCATGTCCTTCTTTTGTTAATTTGTTGTCATAATTCCTTTATTTTCTTGTCTTCTTTCCTTCACCTTATTTCATTGCGCCTTAAATAATCTCTGTATTACTGCAGCGCCGTTAAAATCTTCTCGAACTAAACTAATTATTCTCTCACATTATTAAACGCTATACCAGAAAGCGCTTGATACAATGTCGTGAAACATCAGAACAAACAGGTAGAACGGCTATCCTGGTATCGGCATGGAAACGCCTATCCGACAGAAGTAGCAACACCACCCATATCTCTCTTATTCATTTATCGGTTTTGTGCGTGCCGCGGACTGGTACTCATTTTTGGAAGTTTAAAACTGCTGTCCTGGGTAGTACTAGAACATAACTTTACGTCACTAAGCGATTAACACAGGGTGTTTCTGATATCTGGTTTTTCGTCTACATACTATAAGCAGTAAACTGCTGGAATACTAAACAATGTTCCCAGAATTTGTCTCATTAATACGCTGATTCGTAATTTGTAATATCATAGTTTCAGAACAAAGGCTTTCGATGTGAATATGTTGAAATTGTTTGTTATTGTCGTAACATATTACATTTGACCATAGCAGCGAGTTTTATATATCTGTTCGTCTGCCCGTCACGTGATTCAGACAGGAACTAATAAAGTATTTACTACTGAAATGTCGTCTTCTGTTCTATCGATATATCGACCGAGCAGCTGTTTTTTGACGGGGGAATTAAACACAGAATAATTACATTGACTGATATTTTGGGAACCAAATGCCGAAGCCGTTCGAAAATTTGATTGTGTCTTAACGCTTCAACGAAAATTGTTATAGAGAAAGCCACAGTATCCACCAGTTGCTAGTGTTCAGATCAAGGCGTTCAGTGAGATGGACGAGCCATGTAGAACTCATAGGTAAGAATAAAAATGTGTACAAAGTTTTAACAGAGAAATCTGAAAGAAAGGGATATCTCGGGAAACCTAGATATAGATGTAAGGGTAATATTAAAGTGGACCATAAGCTGCATTTACCTGGCTTAAGTAAAGATCCGGTGACAGAGAGTCCTCCGAACACGGCAATGAACTCGCGGTCTTAGTAAAAGGTTGAGGATATCTGGACTAGAAGGGTGACTATTAGATTCTTCGGAGGGACTGCTCATTTGAGTGAATTAATTATTTTATACCATGTTGTATGCCATGGATATAAATGTAACCATCGTTTATTATTACGTCTAAGGGACAGTAATCCCTGATTTACAGTGATTACCTTCATAAGACATTTGCCTGAATACTGTCCCCAAGCCCATTGTTGAGAAGCTGATGATAACTGGGGCGATAAAAAAATTCCTACCTTCTATCGATCCCGAAGGTTTATTACTGCCCTCGAAAGACATTAGTTCCCATTTGAGTCCATTGATTCGGAACCAAGCCCTCGCACCATAAAGACTTTTTCCCTATATTAAGCTTATGCTGCAGATCATAATGGCCGTATGGTCTGAGGATGAAATGTCTTCGCTCGCTCGAAAACTGGAATCGTGGGCTCGAATCCCACTCAAGGCATGAATGTCTGTGTTTATGTTAAGCAGCTGCCTTGCTACGGGCTGATCCCCGTCCAAGAAGTCCTGCCTACTGTGTTAAGTTGCGTTTCACGGATGACCTTTACTCCAAGTGGGAGCAACAGGAATAGAAGAAGAAGAAGAAGCTTATACTTCGTTTAGGATTTCTAATTAAATTTATACATTTCTCATATCCTTCTTGTGCAATACATGTTCCGTTCATCTCAATTCCTTGAATTATGTCGTATATAAGTCCCACTCTACTGATTTTCGGCAGATTTATTTGGGGTCTTCAGGAAAACACTGCGCCGTGAAGTTGGAGATTCTACAAATTTACGGCTTGTTTTAATAAACGATATTTGTTTCAGTGTCAGCGAGTCAACTCTGCATTGGAATATATCTAGTCAGCTTCCATCCTAATACTTTACAATACATACAAATATTCTCACATTATTCGTCGCTAAATAATTTCTAGAATAGAAATCCTAAGAACTCCAGAACCATGAGACAAGAAGCAGTCGATAGAGGTGGGTGGTGCTGTTTGTTTTACAGGACTCAGGTAGGAGGCTCTTTCTCAAGTGGATTTCCACAACTGTGCTGGGGATCTGGGGTAGTTACCCCGTGTCGGGTGGTATTGATCGTTAAGATGACAAGACCTCGCTCAATTATTGATATGCTCCTACAATTCTTGCGTCCAATTAACGTTCTACACCCGCTCCCCGCCTCACTGTGCGCTCTCAACTCCTTGTCTCTCAGCGATTACTCAGTGTTGCTGAAGAGCTGAAGACGAGAAAGAGCAAAGTTCTTGCAGTATTGGAGAGTTCAAGGACAATTTTTCAACTGGAGAAGCTATTTGACATCAGTGACTGATCAGACTTCAAGTCAACCGAACTTCAATGGTTATTTGCAAATATCAGCAAAAAGAAAATTTAAACTCATATCAGAGTTATACTTATAAGCTGATACTTTGTATTCTGGAAAGAGCGATAGTTGTTCCATCCCGGTTATATTGATAAATCTGATGTGATTTTTGGCAAGAGTCTCGATTTTGAAAATGGAATGAGTCATGTTAGCATTGAAGTGAGAGAGGTAAATGAATGATCAAAATATAAGAAGGAAAAAATGAGGAAGAAAAGAGAAAGAAGAAAGAAGGAAGATACAGAAATGGAAGAAAATATACGAAAGAAAGAAAGTGAGACAGAAATCATAAAAATAAAACGACGAACTCCGTGGCCTGTAGTCCGCAAACGAACTATACCGATCGAGCGACCGCCGCTTCTGGGCGAAGTTAATGCCAACTTTTGCGGATAGAGGGTGTCACGTGGTCAGCGCAACGGATCCTCACTGCCGTTAATCTCGGTTTTCTAGACCGGAAACTTAAAAATAAGGAAGACGGAATTATAGAAGGAAGGAATCATGACACATCCATGTAGAGTTCATTTACATGAAAGAATATGATTGTACAGAGAGAATATTTGCCACATTTCTGAACATCTTCTTCTGCGGTGTTACGTAAGATATAAAAGTTCATGCCGATGGTACATTAGTACAAATATTATGTTTCTGGACATTATCCATCGTCCTGTTAACGAAAACGTAGATGAATGTGTATCAGGATTGTATTTTCATATAATGTTGATGATCGAAGAAAGACTTCCCAGACAGATTCTACAACACAAACCAACTCGAAGGAGAGAAGCAGATAAACCTAGAGGAAGACTGGAAAATTTACCTTCATAACTCATTCCCCCGATGACGGAGCACGTACAGAAGGCATATTCATATTTGGAATAGACTTAGACACACGAGCATACTGAACAGTAATCGTCGCCGTACATTTCATATGCCTTTTACGTATTTCGTTTTGTTCAGGGGTTTATAATTGTTCTCAGCGCGGGATACATAGAGTCACGCTCCCTGTGTTAGTTCACTCTTGCTCTGCAGTTACATTTTACGTTGAAATATTGCACCTCGGATTCCTAGTATTGGTAGAGTTGTGTTAAATAGCTCCAAATAGCAGGGAAGCTGGCAGACATTCAACTGGTCAATGCACTCGCTTCCTTCGTGGAGCTCTGAAGTTCATTACATTCTTCACAAGAGCCCACCACCAGATCCTGTCCTGAGCCGGTTCACTCCAGTCCACAATCTCACACCTACTTTATTACACATCTTTCAATAATATTATTATTGTTTATTTAATCTGACGTCTTCCAAGTAAACTCTTTCCTCTTGATTTATTCACAGAAACTTTGCACGAAATTCTTACTTACACGTCTCATCCGTTTTTATATGCCTGTGTCAAGCCAAATTAATCATGTGGTTTGGCCTACTTTCCTTCCGTAAGAGAATAATAGGCTATTGAGATCGCCACGCTATCTGCATGCATGCCTGTCTCAATTTGTGTGTTATATATCCCCCCCATTTCAACTGCTGAGCCAGTTGACCAGTTTCCACAAAACTCAGTTTGAACTTGTATAATTAGAAGTCACCCCAACATCACATACGGAATAGTCCTGATGAATCAAGTGGCACTGTGAGCAGAGGTTCCTCCTGGGAGACAGTCCCCTCGGCCGACGGAGTGTGGTCAAGAATTTTCTTGTTTAAAGAAAGGGGCTCACTACGACAACAAAGTAATGTGTAATAGAAGGAAGAAGATAAAAAGGAAAAAAAGAAGAAAGAGTAATATATAATAAATAAAAGTAAAGGTATTCCTGTAACAGGCCGTGGAGGCCCATAGGGTTGTGAGATGTTGAGGTGCCCACATTTTCTAGACAATCGGCTCATAGATGGTGGCAGGGCTGTCAGCCCTACGCTCCGGCCGCCCTTTACTCCCAAGAATATTCCTGGTACTCATTTCTGTTGGAGGCTAAGTCGACCCCAGGGCCATAGTGCTGCTGGAAGGATTAGGTTAATTGAAAAAAAAAATCCAGTGACCTCATCGATACTTGAACCCGCGACCTTCCGGCTTGTAGCATAGTGCCTCAACCAACTACGCTACCGCACGCGAAGAGAAATATATAGGAAGATGCAAAGAACAAAAAGAGAACAGAAGGACAATAAAACGAAAAGGTCACAATGTCACTGGACCCAAACCGGAAAGGTATGAGCATTCTGTCCCCATGGAAGTACCGTAGTGAAAAGGACAAGTTATATTGCCTCTAACTGGAAACAAACCCGGATCATCCACTCATACCAAGAAAGAACTGGCAGCTGTGTTCATTTAATGGAAATCGTTTCTTTCAGTCGCGCTGAGGTAATGGATTGGGCTGCTGGAGAGCCTCGTCTCGACGGTTTGATTCGGTTACACCGAACGAGTCTTCACTTGATTTTTCGGCGTTTCTTTCCTTCTCTTCCTCCCTTCTTTATGTGTTTCTTCTTCTGTCTTTATCTCTCACTGTTTGTTGGAAACGTGTGCGTAAATGTGTCTACCTCTTTAACGTGCATACTGTGTAAGGGCTGAGTTAAATATTGTGTATACTTATGCATTTATTTCGGGCCCTCTTGTTTCTAATCCATTCTAACAACAGTCCTCTTACATGTAGCGACTAGGAATAACCAGGTTCGTGTATGTGCTTGTGTGCTGGGGGCGGGGGTTGGAGGCCTCTGTCGTGATGCACACACCCGCCGTATGATAAATGTTTTACTGCACGGGGATTTCATGTCCCAAGATTGAATCATCCAAACCCAGTATACTTCATCACGGGTGAACAGTGGCGGCTCCGCGCTGTCACAATCTGAAATGTGAAAGGATTCCACATTTGAACCCATCGTGATTAGAGTTTGGCTTTGGATAAGAAAATTGCTTGCATGCTTTCTTGTTGCCCCCCCCCCCTAATGATATTAACAGCATTCTGAATCAAAGAAACTTTTATTAGCCTGTGTTACTCCACGGAGGAGAGTTTTTCTTGAGGAGTAGATATCAGTAAGTTAGTCAACGAAATTCATCGTCTTTCGCGGAACCCGAAGGCTGATTACCGTGTTTTCTAGGCTCCAACTCTGGTTCCTATCCCGAGTACTGTGTCCTTACCTAGGCCTGAAATTTCCGAGTGGTATCTTCCGTTTAGTTTTTCCAGACAATGCAGTGAATGTTTGTCTCATCTCTCCAATTGGTGCTACACGCCACACCCTTCACACCGCCTTCAATCTGATCATCTCAATAATATTTTGTGCAGTGCAAGACGTGTCGTTATAAAATATTTTTCTGCAAAATCTTACTTGTCCATACGGCCGAATACCCTCTTCGGCACCCTGTTCTGAAACACCCTCAAACTATGCTCTGCTCCTAATGTTAGAAGCCAAATTTTACGGCCGTACAAATCAGATAACGCATAGTTGCATATATATGACAATTCATAGTCAGTTTCATTCTTCAGATTTTCACGGCAATCCAAATACATGTAAGATTTGAGGCTTTCACGGCGGTGACTATGAAGAAAGCAGTCTTCTGGGATTTGGCACCGTGTATATGTGGTGTTAACCGACGTTTCGGAGGAACGTATCGCCTCCATCTTCAGGGTAGAAGAAAAAATATAAGAAATCTGCAAGCGAAGAAACCGTGAGAACCGGTAATCAGTCTGCTTTTACCGGTTCTCACGGTCTCTTCGCTTGCAGATTTCTTATATTTTTTCTCCTACCCTGAAGATGGAGGCGATACGTTCCTCCGAAACGTTGGTTAACACCACATATACACGGTGCCAAATCCCAGAAGACTGCTTTCTTCAATCCAAATACAGTTCCCTGGTTCTCACGGCTTGCAGTAGTTCAAATACTTCAGACACTTCGATGGAACACACTGCTTCCATCTTCAAAATGGAAGCTGCGAGAAGGGAGGGGAAAGATGGGAGGCCTCAGGGGCATTGTGAAATATTTGTTGCCAGTGGGAAGCCAGAAAGAGCATTCATTTGTATCAAGTCTTCCAAGAAGTAGCCATTCGATTATCTATTAAGGATAACATTATGCAAAGGAAAAGAGATAAAGGAAGAAATCGAATGAGGGATGAGTGAACGGTGGGTAGGGGCTGAAGTGAAGATACCGAGCGGACCCCCTTAGCAGAAGCAGAATATAATAGAAGACCGTATTAGAGCCCGGCGTTGAGAGCTGATGCTGATGTCATGTCTCTCTACTGAGGAAGACTCCATCTTCCTTGTTAGTGTTTAAAAAATATCTCGGTCTCATTTGCTTCCTCGATGGCACAGCGCATGCATCCTGATATCTTGGCCGAGGTGCCGGTATCTTATAAACGGACATTGTTAATTTAATGCTATCTTTTAACCTTTGACGCCTCTTCACGACGTCAGAACACATAGGAAATAACTCCATTCCGAATTATTTCCCTGGTTGCTTCAACGTTACGTAATCTATGCAGTTAAACTAGGGTCTTGTTCAATAACTAAGTACATTGGAGTATACACACCTACTTCGATAATCCACAGTTTAAATTACTTTCATTTCATTTGTTAAATATTTATCAGGTCGAAAAATGCTTGACATAAAAGTTACAGATTATAACGGGACCTACATTTTACATCATACAGGCGTGTCCAGTTTCGTGAGATTCTTTCTTTAAGAAAATCAATAAGATTAAATTACTTTTGCGTTCCATATGAGGTAATGGTTCTATTCCACCGATGTATAACCCGAACTAAATTCGTCTGAAGTTTTTTCAGAGTACACACATTGTAGGAAGGCACACGGTAGCCTAGATAGTTGGTTGAGGCACTATGTTACAAGCCTGAAGGTCTCTGGATCGAATTCCGATGAGGTAATTGGATTTTTCAATTAACGTAATCCTTCGAGCCGCACTACAGCCCTGGGGTAGACTCAGCCTCTAACAGAAATGAGTACCAGAAATTTTCCTGGGTAATATTCTTTGGGGTAAATGACGGTCAGCGCGTAAGGCTGAAGACTTTACCGCCATCTGTGAGCCGACTGTCTGGAAAATGTAGGAGCCTCGGCCTTACATACACCTATGAGCCTTCACGGCCTGTTACAGGGTTAACTTTACCTTTTACCTTTACACACAGTAGTCTACCAAATCTATTCAAAATACAATTACTTGTTACTGAGATATATGAAAAAGAGTAAAGATATCCCAGTAACAGGCCGTGGAGGCCCATAGGGTTGTGAGATGTTGAGGTTCCCACATTTTCTAGACAGTCGGCTCAAAGATGGCGGCGAGGTTGTCAGCCTTACGCGCCGGCCGCCATATACTCATAAGAATATTTCCTAGAATATTCCTGGTACTCGTTTTTGTTAGAGGCTGAGTTGACCCCAGAGCCATAGTGCGGCTGGAAGGATTAGGTCAATTGAAAAGAAATCCAATGACCTCATCGGGACTTGAACCCACGAGCTTTTGGCTTGTACATTAGGAAAAACTGGGCACAGCTCACATTATGCTCTAATTTAATACACATCATGGAAGGAACACTTAACAAATTATCTAAAAGTAAAGAAGAAAATACAACTTTTAAGAAAGCTGTAGACTTGTGTTGTGTATAAGTTGAGAATGAAGCGTATGCAGTCACAGAGGAAGGCATCTTTGTCTTAACGCAACTGAAAGAGGAAAATCCCTAGCTCTTCATTGTCTGTGTATGAATGTATGTCCAAGACGCAGATCCCCTAAGATTTCCCTCGCTATAACTAATCCGACCCAGCGTCATGCATCTCACTTATTAGTACTAGTTGGCAGCACTGATATTCTGCGTCTCGAAGAACACACAACCGCTGGAATTATTGCCACATGGTAACCAAGTGACGCTATTGTTGCATCACTCGAATGTTCACAACAGGGGCTCAGAACCGAGTACACGACGAAACATATTTTCTCATCCTCAGACGCTTCATGAAATGCTGATCGCGCTTTCCATTTAGGTGCATTGAATCCTCTTACGTATTTGAGTAACAGATAAAATCAAAATTGTTCTTATTTACTTCAATTAGTTTCTTTTCTTCTACGAGTGTGTTGAGGTAGCAATGAAAAATAAGAAGAGGGCGTTCTTCTGGGCTGTAACGCCGTATAGTTTGGAAGAAGTCCGACGTTTTGGAGGAACACATCGTCTCAATCTTCATGGTCGAAGAGTAAACCATGCAGGAAACGAGCAAGAATCAGGCTGCTAGCAGAACTTTGAAAATGGAGACGATATATTCCTCCGTAACGTCGGTTATTTTCCCAACTACACGACGGTACAAACCAGAATAACACGTTCTTCATAATACTGCTGTAAGAACCTAAGAATCGACAATGAAAAATATCGTTTTATTGGAAATTTTTAATGAAATACATCACCTAATATAAAAATCGGCCTATATCGTTGAAGATATAGCTACTTTTATCTGTTCGTTAGTATTTACAGTAAAAGTTAATACCGGTGAATTCAGTAATTAGGATGCAACTAATGGACGAAAATTTGTTTTCCGTAATGTAACTTGCTTATAATTGACATAGCCGATCACAGTGGCCGCACCTTCTAAGGCATGAAATGTAAGCACCTCAGGTATAACTGGTTTAATAGCAGTAAGTTAAACTTCGCCTTCACATATTTCGACCATTATTGGCCATCCTCCTATTCCACGTAACCGACAATAGAAACGAAATAACGACTACTGTCATTACATTCTTCAGTCTGTTCAATGAGATTGTGTGACTTACTCCAGTTATTCACAGTTTATTTTAACAGTGTTAACTATTTGGCCTGAATTTATATAATTACTGAGTCTCTTTATAATACTATAGTAACAACGAGAGCTGAAATAGCAACATACATAACAAAGGCCGAAACATATAACGGCAAACTTATTGAAGAAAGCAGTCTTCTGGGATTTGGCACCGTGTATACGTGGTGTTAACCGACGTTTTGGAGGAACGTATCGCCTCCATCTTCAGGGTAGAAGAAAAACAGACGTCTGCTTTTACCGGTTCTCACGGTCTCTTCGCTTGCATATTTCTTATATTTTTTCTTCTACCCTGAAGATGGAGGCGATACGTTCCTCCGAAACGTCGGTTAACACCACGTATACACGGTGCCAAATCCCAGAAGACTGCTTTCTTCATAGTCACCGCCGTGAAAGCCTCGAATCCGGCAAACTTGTTACTTCTTTCAAATTAGTTACCCATGATAGACTTCTACAAAGCATTTACTCTAAACTTCATTAACGTCTACTTATTTTATTTAAAATATTTCTCAGTTGTGGTTACATTTGATGAGATACAAGGAAGAACTCGTACTTCCGTTATTTTTGTTATCATGATCATCATAATCAATACCGTCATTACATTTTTAAACTTTTTCGTATGATATCCTGTCCATGAACTGAGTCAGATTTTGTCGCTAAGGCATATCAGTGAAATAGCTTCTTGCAAAATAAATTAAACGTAATATTTCAGTTAATATTAGTATTTTATGATGATCATCTTTTGTGAAATAAACTACGCATTACAATGTCTTCATTTTTATTTAAACTGCTTTTGTTGCTGCACTTGCTGGCAGAGGTGTGGCAACAAGGTATCTGTCACGCATCGCGGCCTCCCGATTGTTTCAGAATGAAACCGGGTCGTTGCGTGGAAGCGGCTGATAACATACGCTGTTTATAATCTAATAAAAGTCACAGAAAATGCAAATTGCATTGTAATCCTCTGTAATGAGCTGGACACTACAACCAATTTATTTCGCGGTTTATCTTGATTGTTTACACATTCCATCGGCAATGTAACAAAAAAACAGTATTCACCGTGCATTCTCTTGTTCACATCGTTTGTGAAGAACTCATCACAGTTACAGACACGAGTAATAATGAACGCTTTATTGTAGCGGCTCGGGATTTTATGTCCATTGACTAGATGCAAAATTATATTGGTAAAGTCAATTGCACTCCATTTATAAGGACTTCAAGTTCTCATGGTGAGATGTATGCATTGTAGGATCTTGGATGTTGAAGAAAGCAGCAGGGTCCTCCGAAATATTAGGCATTTTAACGCTTCCCTGGGTGTTCTATAGGGTATATAAAATTAATAAAATAAAATTATCACATCATCCTCTTCGTTCTACTTTTGGATTCTAAATTACCATGATATATGATATTTTTTAAAATTAAGCAATTTATGAATTAGGAATTTTCAAACGAATATAAAATAATGCGGCTCTACCATCGCTTCGACCTTGGCCGCGCCGTAGCTCAAGCGGTTAGTCGCTGGCTTCCCACCGCGGCGACCCTGGTTCGATCCCGGGTCTGGTCAAGTTGGATTTGTGGTGGACAAAGTGGCGCTGGGGCGGGTTTTCTCCGAGTACTTCGGTTTCCCCTGCCAATCTTCATTCCACTAAATTCTCCATCATCATTATCACCCGGGGCAGGTTACAACAGGCCAATCAGTGGCCGCCGTGCCCAGTGGACTCCGCCCCCCACTAAGCAAATTAAAAAAAAATTATCTTCGACCTTTAGTCCCCGGCTTCTTACCACTGAGACCCAAGTTCGATCCCAGGTCAAGTAATAAGTTTTTTTTATATATGAACAGGGTGGGATTGAGGCAGGTTTCCTCCGAGCACGTCGGTTTTGCCTGTTCATTCTCATTCCACCAACTGCTCCATATTCATTACTCAGCCTGTGACCGACGCTAGTCTCGCTACTGATAACCTCGTTAAATAGGAAAACGAAAAAAATAAGGAAAACTAACAACGTAGCTACCACGTGAAATGATTCGATGTGGCAACTGAAGAGACGCTGCAGGACTTTTCTTTTCTCCCTCTCGCTCCCACTTTGGAGCATAGGGCTGATTTCTCAGTTTCATGATCATTTTTACAGATGGTAGGATTCCTTGGACGGGTGATCAGCTCATAGCAAGACCTCTATCTGAACATAGGACAACACAAACACAGAATAAACACATACACATACCAAACATCCGTGCCCTTTGTAGGATTCGAACCCACGATCCCGGCTTCCAAGCGAGCGAAGACAGTACATGTCTTAGACCGATCTGCTACCGTGACCGGCGCTGCAGTACTTGGCATGTACAAAACTTTCATGGTGTTATGTTACAAATTTATAATATTTTATCTTGTTTTATGTCAATGTGAAATGTAGCTTCTTGCCTTACGGGAAGACCATTACCTATATTGAGAGTGCTGATTGCTGAGAAAAACATTTGAGCCCAAAAATACGATTTAAGGGCTAAATAATTTGTTCTCTTCGCCGACAGTATAATTTAGAGTGACCAAATTAAAGAGTATGCTATGAAGGGGAGCTCCAGCACGTATGGAAGATATGAAAAATGCACAAAGTTTTGTCTTCATTGGTTGCATTTGTATGTTTCCAACATATATATTGATAAATCTGATGTGATTTTTGGCTAGAGTCTCGATTTTGAAAGTGGAATTTGTCATGTTAGCATTAACGTGAGAGAAGTAAATAAATGATCAAAATATAAGAAAGAAAAAATGAGGGAAAAAAGAGAAAGAAGAAAGGAGGAAGATACAGAAATGGAAGAAAATATACGAAAGAAAGAAAGCGAGACAGAAACCATAAAAATAAAAAACAAACAAACTCCGTGGTTTTAGTCCGCAAGAGAACTATACCGACCGAGCGATCGCCGCTTGTCGGCGAAGTTAGTGCCAACTTTAGCGGATAGAGGGTGTCACATGGTCAGCGAAACGGACCCCCACGGCTGTTAATTTCGGTTTTCAAGATCGGAGCCGCTATTTCCTTAAAATAGCCCCTCAGTTATCCTCACGAAGCTCCGTGGACCCCGTTCCAGACCCATTACTCAGAAAATCTATTAGAGCTGGGAATCGAACCCGGGACCTCTGGATCTGTAGGCAGGAACTCTGACCACTAGACCACAAATGCGGTCGTATGTATATATATATGTGTGTGTGTGTGTGTCACAAAGTTTGGTCTAAAAGCTAACGAAAAAGACATTCCGAGAGACGAAGGTGCAGGTAAGATGACAGCATTGGAATATGTCTTAAGGAAAGAGGTTGAGCAGGTACAAATTGAACTAGTCTTGACTCAGAATATGATCCAGCCGACCCTGTATTGAGCCTTCGAATTTCTGAAAAAGGGGGAAAATATTGATTAGTTGGGTGACTATCAATTTTTCAAGAAGGGTTCTGCGTCGTGGGACCGAGGAATTAGTTGGACACGCTACGGACGTAACACGTAATACAAAAGTCTTATTTGAAGCTACAAGTGTGTAGACCTTCGGAACCTTATAAGGCACCAAGTTAATGGGATAGTTGTTATTATTTGTATCGGTTTTTCTTATGTTACTTGTTTTCTCTAACCCCGTTAGTTACATGGAAAGTAGCAACATACATAACAACGCGGCGGTATTTATGAGTTTCGCCGAACGCAATATGAGAAACATCCCCCTAGAAAAAATGTTGCAGCGGGTTATGTTTGTTTTACTTGAAAAACGGCAGAGGTTTTCCGGACAATACACGGGTAAAAACCCGATATGATGAAAACAAAGACACTCACATGTTGGGGAACGAGACAGTTTGGGGCTACTACTGTCCCCAGCGTTGCCTGCGCGCCCTTATCAGCAGCAGCGTCCAGGGGAGCCCAGAGCACACATCGTGATGCTGCTAGGTCCCAACCTGAACGGCTTCGTCATAGTTCCAGTAATAAATTGTTATCGATATTAAGTTTATAAGCATAATGTAATGTAATGTAGGTCACGATGGATTGGATATGTAGAAAGAATGGGAAATATGACGAATATACGCAGAGTTTTGGTAGAGATATCACGAGGAAAACGGCATTAGTAATTACTAGAAGGTGATGGAAGAAGACGGATGTAAGTGGTGTTCGTTGTGATGTTGTGATGTGGATGGAACGGACTCTACCGTTACGAATGGCGGACTTTGGTGATAGCGGTGTTCGGTGTTGACTCTCCGGATTCGAAGAGCCCTGAGTGTTTTACGTACGACTGTTTTGTATATGAAACAGAAAAGTTGTCTGGATGAGCTGTATAAATTTAAAATGAACAATTTTTAATTTGTTAAAAATTAGTACGCCAGGCTTCGAATCAAACATTATTTAACAGCAAGCTGAAGTTATGTGTATGGGCGCGTTGTGTAACTGACTTGCTCTCTGCCTGGCTTAGACGCTGAATGAATAACTGGCAGGTTGATATACTGATTGGTTTTGTGCCAAACTTGCAGAAAGTGCATCCGAATGATTGACTGACTGACTGACT
>NW_019737981.1:1923138-1935677 GCF_002891405.2 Cryptotermes secundus
ATATTTTTACTGGTTAAACAAAAATGAAACTATTCATTGTTGCGTGGAAATACCGAACAAACATGGAAAAAAGCAACTTTGCTCCGTTTTTACGAAAAATGGGTGAAAGGTCGCATGTGTAATGACGCAAGTCATGTGTGTGCTTCTGTGTTAGTCAATAACACGACTCTGATAGGAGCTTTACTTTACGTCGAATGCTAATCTGTAAGACAAAGGTAAAGCTGCCCTTTGCTTCGTTTCAAGCTATGAAGACTTATAGGGCGAGCGGGAGAAATCCTCCACACAGCTTTCTTATGGTTTATACTGTGACGTTTCCATATCTACATTATATAGCGAAGAATGGTAGATGACTGATGAATTGTAAACATTTAGAAGGAAGCGGTCGTGGCCTAAATGCACCATCACAGCTGTTCGGACTTAAGAAAACTGCGGAAAATCGCAGTCAGATTGGCCAATGCCCCCACCGAGATTCGAATCGACTTCCTCCCGACCACAGGTCTAGCTCGGTTCCAAGCATTCTTAACCTCAACAGTAGATGGACGTGAATTGGCTGCTTAACGCTTCCTCCACTTCCGGCACAATTGGAACTAATAGGCGCATGCGTAGATGGTAGCAGTGTATTAAGAAACATTGCAGCAATAGAATGCAGTTGGTTACAGTAGCTGATGAGCCATAATTATATTCCCGGTAGGAGATGTGATTTCTCTTCGGCTGTCGGCATCACCCAGCATCAAGACACTTACCTCGGAGGTAGAGACATCAGAGAGGAAAGTGTACCATCTGGTTTCATTTTGTGCCGTAGTGTAGAATAAGCAGGATTTATGCAGCCAGTAAGCATACCTCGGAACAACTGGTGCGCACCGGCAGACTTATCAAAAGTGGCACATCTGTTGGTGCACTGCATATTTCGACCTTGGCCAAAACCCAGCATGAGAGTACCGGCAAATAGGTTTGCAAGCAAAAGGACTATGGGAATATGTACATCTCCTTGTCGCTATACGTCGTGGTCTGGTGCAATTTTCCCTTCACCTGCAGGTAAGTGACAATAAGCCCAATCAGTAGAAGTGGTCTCATCTCCGAAATTTGAAAACTGAATTTTTCTCTTATGTAGCAAAGCCGCGTTTCGTGTTTCGTTCCTCTTTTTGAAACCATGCGAAATGCACCTTCCTTCTCACAAAGTTTATTCTCTCATCTCAAATTCCTATTCGATCTTTGTGTGTGTGTGTGGACTCCAGTCTGTCGCATCTGGGCAGTGGTGATGACGTCATTCACCTTCGTATCCATTTCTATTTTATTAACCTACAAGACGTGTCATTCTCTTCACAGCTTTGTCTGTCAGTCTCATTAGTTCCCTCACCATCCTCTGTCTGTCTGTCCGTCTGTACCTCTTAGGGACGCAGCGTTCATTCTTCTTGTTTTGTTACAACATTATGAATTCGTAATTGGTTTTTCTCCTCATTCATTGATTAATTCAATAAGCTAGCAAATTTATTTTATTATTATTATATAAACTGCTTTGTTTTTTTATTTTGTTTGTGTTTTGTTGTTTCTTTCTTCATACGCGTGCTAACTTTATAATTGGCTTCTCGGCCATTAAGTTTGAACGTAAATAAATAAGACTAATTGAATTATTATTATTATCATCATCATCATCATCATCGCCGATATGCTTGTTGGTTACTCTGGACATTATAATTCAGAGGCAGCTGCCACACTGGTAATAAACCGAAATGTATAACACAAATCTTCAGGCAATTGGATTTGATTTCATACGGTTATTCAAATACACGTCTCTAACGGCGAGCAGATGTAATACCAGACGCTTCCTGTATTATAAGTAGCTTTCGGCGTTCAGGAGGAGCATATTGCCTTATTCTTCACTGCAGAAATGGCTGGGGCTTCAGAGTAAGTCTGACTGACAGCCTGAACGAAAGATTATCTCGATGACTCACACACTCACTCATTGGCTGTCTATTGACTATCTGACTTACTTATAAACTGAATTATTACTTCGCTTATTGCTTCCCGACTGAACGAATGACCACGTGAGCAGTTGATTTATTTAGTGACTGGCTGATTCATCACCGAATGACTGAATGAGTGGGTAATTGGCTGCATGGTTGACTGAATGACCGACTGATATGTATACTTTCTCCAAGTTTTGCTGGAGATATATAGGTAGAGGTTTTGTCGTCTCTACCGTAAAGATGAAAGGGTGGATTCGAAATATGGCGGGCTTCTTCGGGTTCTATACGCCGTTGTTGTTCACAAGAAGAAGGAAATCCCACATGTCTCTCATTCTACATGTTTCCCATGATTCCTCTGAGCCTCGACTCTTGCCGCTACATCATCTACATCACATACTGCAAGTCACATTCTGTAAGTTTCTTTGTGTTTTATTGACTACACTACGTATTTAGGCCCCAGGTAGCATCAATCAATGGGATGAGTGAATGGCGAGATGGATAGGATCTAGGAAGCGTCATTGCCCATTTTAAGGAACTAACATAGCATTTCTCTCGAGAGACTGAGGAAATTAACAAGAAACCGCGGCCAGAACAGCCGGTTTGCAGCCGAAGTCGAGACCTTACAGATAAAAAGAGAGAATAATAAACCTATACAGCGAGGTTCGCTAAACACTTATTTCGGGAGTTGGTTTTTGTGGTTCTGAGACCCAAAATCTCACTGTCAGAAAAGAATATTAATCACAGATATCCGAAAAATAATGTATTTGAGAAAATATGAGAATGAAATAACATGGAGTGGAAAATATTACGCCACGAGGAACTTAAATATATATGTGATTGAATTAGGATTTTTAAAGTAGTGAAATGGAGGTTGTTTCGAAAGGCTACACATGTATCTCTGGTAACAGACACTTAATGAAATGCAGTCATTTAGATAGCCTGCAAGGATATATCTAAAATGGATCTCAGAGAAGGACGTGTTTGTACTGGTTCTGTGCCTTCTATATTACGAATTGTCTCGTCATTTTGTGCATCCCCGCTTTCAGCATTGTAATCCAGGAACACATTTCATGCGGTTAATCTCGCACATAGCAATTGTTATGTTCACTGAACCATATTATTTTCACACGTATCTTTTCGCAATATCTGGAAGACATAAGGATACATTTACGCTGCAAATAGGTAGGGTGCTATCACGCTGCATTGACCTCTGAGAGTGAAAAAGAATTGTCCGTAATCTCGCACAAACCGAGCAGTGGGCTCAGTCCTGCTCGCACACGTCAGCAACCCCCATTCCTACTAAGAACAGGTCTGGCTAACTGGTTGATTACCTAGCTAATTACTTACCGTGCTAACTAACTAACGAGGCCGCGCCATTGCTCAAGCGGTTAGTCTCTGGCTTTCCACCGCGGCGGCCCGGGTTCGATCCAGGGTCTGGTAAAGTGGGTTTTTTAGTGGACAAAGTGGCACTGGGGCAGGTTTTCTTCGAGTACTTCGGTTTCCCCTGCCAATTGCTCCACAATCACCCTCACCTATCATCTGTGGCTGGTACAGTAGGCCAGAAGTGGCCGCAGTACGCGGGACGTGGTCCCACCCCACTAGCAATTGAAAAAACTAACTAACGTTGTAAATAACCAAATTACTCACGATCTAGCCAACTAACTAGTAACTCACCAGCTGTCACTGTCACTAACCAACCAAACAAATGAACAGCTGACTGAATATCAAGCTAAATAGCTTATTAACAGACTAATTAACTAAGAAAGCAACATGATAGGCCAACGTGGAGACTGGGAGATACCATTAAGATGGATATTGCAGAAACAAGTTGTGAGAAGTGAAGGTGGATTGGAGTTCCTGAGGACTATGTTTCAGTGTTCGGCCAAGTCTGATGAAAGCCTTTGTTAACGAGATCAGTTTTGTAAGACATTTGAGGAGCCTGCACCGTGGTTATGGAATAGTTGAGTATCCTACAGACTAATTATGCACAAATCAGAAGCACTGGATTACTCTTAAGACTAATTTGTGCATATAACCCCAATCACCGCGCTCTGGGGTGACATTTATGTTCCTCCCTTCGCAAATTGCATCCCTGTGTACGTCAGACCCGTGGATTGAATCCCAATGGCACCCATTTACAGTAACGTTAACCGTAAATGAAGAAAGCAGTCTTCTGGGATTTGGCACCGTGTATATGTGGTGTTAACCGACGTTTCGGAGGAACGTATCGCCCCCATCTTCAGGGTAGAAGAAAAAGTATAAGAAATCTGCAAGCGACAAACCGGTAAACCGTTTCTCACGGTGTTGTCGCTTGCAGATTTCTTATACTTTTTCTTCTACACTGAAGATGGGGGCGATACGTTCCTCCGAAACGTCGGTTAACACCACATATACACGGTGCCAAATCCCAGAAGACTGCTTTCTTCATAGTCACCGCCGTGAAAGCCTCAAATCTTACTTAACCGTAAATGTTTACATAACTGTAGGATTTACAAAAGATTTGATATAGAGTGATTCAATCTCAGGAATCTAAAATATATCGAAGGTAGAGACTCTTTGGAACGACCTAAGCGTCTAGGCCAATCCTAAGATAAGAAATGCAAAGCAGGCCGAAATTACATCACAGATCTTCTCTGATTTATCATTCACTATCATCAAACCACACCTAATTTGAAATAAATTTAAAATTTCATCATTTAACGCAGCGTCTAAAAATTAACGAACGAAATTCAGCAGTGCAGTTTGATATTTAAAATCCTCATAGAATCTATGGATATTGTAAGGTAAATTTACAGTTGGTGTTTCTGATTCATATACTTCTAAAGGTGAGAAATAGTTGTCGTTTTCTTCTTGGTTCTCCCCCTGTGCCACAACCCCTGGCATATTTACTTACAGGATATAGAGGAAGATCATGTAATTATAGGGGAAATTTCATCCCCCCATTAAATCAAATGGTTGCAAACTGATTTGTAAGGGGTTTATAATAGATTGCTTTTCTTTTAAGACAAATCACAAAAAAGGGAGCCAAGAGAACAAAAGTAGGAAATTTGGATTATGAAGTTCAATGCGGTATAGAAATACACTTCAGTGTGAAGTATGTGTCTTCTGAACTTTACTAATCTTGTTGAGTTTTCGGGCGTGAAGGTAGGAGAGAGGGGTGCTTTTCAAAATTTCGTAATTCTTTCCCCTCATGTTAATTTGTTGCAGATATAAGCCCACGGTTTCAAAGCTTACGACACTACAAAGTTTGCGGCATTCCAATGATGCTTAATCATTCATTTAGCTGTTACTGTAAAAGTAGTGATCGAACCGAGAGTCGTGTTAAGTTGGACGCAATACTTAATTTCTGTTGATAAGTGCTTACATTGAGTGAAATCGTGCTTATTTTTCTTTCCTTGGCACTACAGCCCCAGTGGGCCTAGAACTTCTCCGTTCACTTCGGTTTTTCTAGATCTTACACATTCGGTAGGACTCCTTGGGCAGGTGATCAGCTCGTCGCAAGGCCTCTACCTGTACACAAACACAGGAGAACGCACATCCATGCCCTGAGTGGGATTCGAACCCACGATCCCGGTTTCCGAGCGAGGGAAGACAGTACATGCCTTAGACCGCTCGGCTACAATGACCGGCTTCAAATCGTCCTTATACCAGATGGTATTTCCTATCCCTTGGGAGTCCGTTATAGGCAAGTTTTGTTGTATTTTTGTTGCTGTGTTTATTTTTTTTATCTACAGTGCTTTTCACAAGAAATTATTAACTACTTTAGGCTGTTTCATTTCAAATCAGCAGTCAACCGCTAATGGCCACTTTCCATTCCCAAATGCATTAGATCTTCAAGAAGCTGAGATCCAAGTCATCACGGAAAAGTCATGTTCTATGGAGCGATGGTTTACGAACAGTATTGCATGGAAACGCTGTGAAAAGGTTCTTATTTACAGTCTCTTAGTTCTACCTTATTTTCTTATTTTACTTCTCTGTCTTTTTCATCACCACCTTCATCATATTTTCTTCTAATTTTTATTTTAATTCTTTACTGTCTTTCGGCGAGTCGGTATAGCGACTGGCTACGTGCTGAAAGACCGAGGGGTCGGAGTTCGAGTCCCGGTAGTCAATTTTATCTTCTCCACGTTGTCCAGGCCTGCTCTGGGGTCCACCCAACCTATCAAATAGGTACCTTGGGCTTTTTCCTGGGGTAAAGCGGCCGGGGCGTGAAGCTGACCACTCACCTCCAGCTGTTGCCGAGGTCAAGAAATTGTGGATCTATACATCCACTCCCCAATACGCCTTCATGGTATAGTGCTTAATTAGTTGAGCCCAGGACACCTTTACCTTTTGTTGTCTATTTTCTTCCTGCTTCTCATTTNCCCACTCCCCAATACGCCTTCATGGTATAGTGCTTAATTAGTTAAGCCCAGGGACACCTTTACCTTTTGTTGTCTATTTTCTTCCTGCTTCTCATTTTCCATTATCTTCTACTTCCCTTCTTCCTTCACCTACAAGTACATCATAATATTACAGTTTTCCTGCTCCCCATTTTTCTTCTTGCTTCTGTGCGTCACACTTTATCTCATGCTTGTTTCTCTTCATTGCCCTGACACCCTCTCTTGTGCGAAGAGAGCGAGGAAAGCTAAAACAGCGATAGAGCCGGATCACTGTCTCGTTCGGATCGTTTTGAATTTGTCACTCTTCAAACAAACGCTTGTCCACAGTTCTCACACAGTCCCCCCCCCCCTCCAATTGTGCTCCAAATTAAATTACCAGTCGTGCATGTCTTCTGTCTATAACTGGAACGTGTGTGCTTGGAAATTAACAAGATAGCGACGCATCCATGAAATGTGTTGGTGTGTAGATGAGTTTTTGTAACCTGATATCTACTGGTGGTATTAGTGGTATCACAGGGGACACGCTCCGAGCGTATTGGAATAGCGGTAACGCGCTACGCTTGTATTCCGGAAGTAGCTCCTTGCCGACTGTCGTAGCTGCGTTTTCATCCACTTTACTCAGTCTTTGTAGCTGACTGTCAGGATAGTTTCTGAGGTCGGCCACGATCTGAAAGAATAACCCGATTATGGTATTGCCACTTCGGTCCTTTGCAACACGTTGAAATTTAAAGTTCGTGAAAATATAGGCCCATATCTTATACGAATTTATCGTAAACTAAATGAAAACAATTTTTTTTGTATTATCAGCGCCACATATACTCGGAACAGCACAGTGAGGAACTTCATAACTTGTAAACTTCGCCATGTATAGTTAGAATTATTAAGTCAAGGAGGATGTGATGGACACAACATGTAGCATGCATGGGGGGGGGGGAAAGCTGAATACTGTCAGGTAGTAAGTGCGACTATAAATAGGATTTAGATTTGTGAATAGATTTGTTGGCTGCTTACAGGTCGTAACTAGAAATGACTACAACACTATTGCTATTTCCACACTTTACAGTTCACTGTGCACTGTACAGTACACACTGTCTGGTGTTCTCAGTCTGTTACTAGACGTTTCCTGGTAACGACTCTAACGGTGAGTATTCCTGTGTCCCCGCCTCGAGTCCTCTTCACAGACTCCCTTGGGTAACTGATTTTCAACGGGCAACTGACTAAGCCCTAACTTTGTCCCTTGCTTATAACATCTCGGCACGGACCACAAATAAAACGCAGCTCTTATGTTGTTGCGTTCGTGTCTGTTGCTGCGGGAATGTGTGCCGAGTCGTTGCCCAGAAACTGGCTTGGTATATTCGCCCATCTCGTGGTCGTTGCATATCAACGACTTTACATGCTACAATATAAATGGGATTTTGGTGCGAAAGCCAGTTGCAAAGAGACCCCTGGGAAGACCTAGGGGTAGGCGGGTGGATAGTATTAAAATGATTCTCAGAGAGAATTTGGTGGTAGGGACTGGATTGACCTGTCCCAGGATAGGGACCAGTGTCAGGATCTTGTGAGCACTGTAATGAATTTTCGACTGCCAGAAAATGTTTGTAAATTCTTGAGTAGCTGAGCTACTGGTAGGCTTTCAAGAAGGACCCAGCTACATGGAGTTAGTTACGTATTATGTGATCAAGGACTACCGCACAGTAGCATTTCACATCTCCATGTTTGTAATATTTATTTTTTCATAGGATAGTAATTATTATTTGAAGAATACTTTGAACTAGTAGTTTTAAATATAACCAAACATATCGGTATCTTCTCCTATCACGTGACACAGGAGAGACGCCGAATATTTGTGAAGTCTACTAACAACCAGTTGCTTCGTGCCTTGAGACACAGACCGTAAACATACATAAAGATATGACTGTGACATTGAGTTACATGGTTGGCTTTATACTGACCTTACTTATTCATGGCAGAATCAGCGATGTTGAGGAACACTTCGCATATTAATTAAAAATGTTCTGGGTATACGCCTGGCAAGCCGATCACAGTGGGCGCGCGGTCTAAAACATCCACCGTCTTCGCCTTCTCGAATATTGGGATCGTGGATTCGAATCCCACTTGAGGCATGGATGTTTGTGTGCGTTTATTCTGTGTTTATGTTGTTCTGTATGTAGGTAGCAGCGTCGCGACTGGCTAATCCCCCGTCCAAGGAGTCAAACAGACTTTGTATAGATTAAGAAGCTGAAAAAGCGGCCAAGGACCAAAGGACTGTAGAGCCATAGAATAAAAATACAGCTGATAATTATCACTACAAAATATGCTGTAGTAACAACAGCAATCTCTGCTTGTTGTAAAAGATATGTCATATCCAAACATAGAAACTTGTGTTGTAACAAAGTTAATTTAATCCATCGGAACCCTAAAACACATAAACAGCAGTACCGCTGACACGAAATGAACCACCCTGTGGTGGAAAGAAACTGCACCGGCGGATCGTGTCATTCTGCTGTCGGAGCAGACAAATTCGCAGCAAACGTGGAAAAACACAAAACGATGTAATTTGTAGCGAACACTGTGAGCGTAGATTGGAATATGAAGATTAGTGAACGTACAGGGGATGCTGGGGACGATGGGGGTGCTCGGGTCAGCTCCCTACGGGGTTCGAAGGCTAATCATGAGCCGGCGTACGTTATTTCCGGCCCGCTTGATTGCGCAGTGTTAATCAAATATAGTTCCAGTTTTCGGGGTCATAACTTTTCCATATTCCCGAGCTGCTAGGTGCTGCTACCGCCTGCCTCCAAATAGAAGGTACCATTTTAGCGTGAATCCAAACAAATNATATTTTTGGAGTAATACTTTTCTGAAGACAGATCATTTATTTTAATTCTTCTCCCTCTTTGTCTTCCTTTTCTCCGTCATCTACATTTTCTTCTACTGTCTCTCTTTCTTCAGTCAAGGAAGATGACGTGGGGAGGGCATGTAGCACGAATGGGGGAGACGAGGAATGCCTATAGGATATTGGTGGGAAAGCCAGAAGGAAAGAGATCACAAGGAAGACCAAGGCGTAGGTGGGTGGACAATATTAGAATGAATCTTAGAGAGATAGGATGGGATGGTGTGGATTTGGTAGATCTGGCTGAAGATAGGGACCAGTGGAGGGCTCTTGTGAACACGGTAATGAACTTTCCGGTTCCATAAAATGCTGGGAAATTCTTGAGTAGCTGCAGAATTGGCGGCTCCTCTAGAAGGGCTCAGCTCCATGAGTAAGTAAATAAGTAAGTAAATCCTCTTTCTTGTTTTATATTAATTTCTTGTTTTCTATTTCGTTTTCGTTTCAGTCTTATCTCTTTACAGCGGCCCATGCTTACTGTAGAACCTTCCGGATGTCTTATCTTGTCGAATTTGAAGAATTTTGCGCTCTCCTTTTCACCGTCGATTCGACGGGAAAGTAGTGTTGCAGCGTTTATAACTTGTTCACTCATTTTCGCCTCTAATGCAACACAAACCGTTCACGTTCTCTCCTTTATTTTAAAATGTCGTTAAAATCACATTTCATTGCAACGTGTTTCGGCCTTACAAGGTCATGTTCAGGCAACTGTTCATCAGCTTAAACTGCCGCACTGCACCAGTTCATACTCGCTTGCCAATGCATCCCATGCTATTGCATATCTTCGTTCGCACTAAAATATCGGGTATCCGGATGAAAGGTATCCAAAACAAACAAAAAATTATATCTCGGAAAGTAATTTTCATACACGTATCCGGTTTGTCGTGGGGAAAGAAAACCCTGTAAGTCTTTTTTTTTTTTTACATGCCCGGCTTACGCGCATGCGCCGCCACCTTTCTGCCACCATGTTTTTATTATTGCTAGTGGGGTGGAACCAAGTCCCTTGTACTGCCGCCACTTCTGGCCTATTGTACCATGCCACCATGTTCACCTGGACAGAGAGATGGCTAGGAGATGGATCGGCAGAAATGAACCAATCGCTTGGCCTCCTAGCTCGCCAGATTTAACCCCACTGAATTTTATTCTTGTGGGATTATGTGAAGAACATTGTCTACCAGGTTAACATCAACGACCCGCAAAACCTGAAAGCTCGCATAATGGACGCTGTGGCTATGGTAACACCAAACATGCTGGATCGTCTGGATATTTGTCGTGTCACGTTGAAATTTATTGAGAAAGTTATATACACAGAAAAAAAATGATAGTTTCCCGTTGTAATGGTGTAATCCATAAATGTGTATAATAAAAGCTTTCTGAGATATATTTATTTTACTCTGGATACGTTTCATCCGGACACCCGGTACGTTTATTTGAGAATGAATACTCTCGCTTCGCTCCGCTTTATTTTCATTTTGCTTCTTCCATGTTATGCTTTCTTCGTGTGTAATTCTCACTAGTAGGCCGTGTATCCTTTTTATATAAAAAAGTAGCAAACTCTCATGAGTTGTCTAGATGCTTTAAAAACGTGTGGTTCATTGTTATCTCGAATGGGTATCGACTTATGTCAGGTGGCAACACATGTAACTGAAATCTTCATGTAATATCCTCAAGCAATCATCGATTAAAGCACTGTTTGCGAAAATGCTGTCCGCAACAGAATGTGGGCGAATTGTCCAATATATTTCTGTAAGATTCCTCCGGCATTTTCCGTGCCTTCGACTTTGAAGAACGCAGAACATTGCACCATGGTGCAGTAAATAGAAAATCTGCTGACTCATGATTATTTACTTGCTTATTTTTAAAGCGATGGACTAAGGAAACGAATAGGCAGCGCCATAGCCCAAGCGGTTAGTCGCTGGTTTCCCACCGCGGCGGCCCGGATTCGATCCTGGGTCTGGTCAAGTGGGATTTGTGGTGGACAAAGTGGCGCTGGCGCGGGTTTTCTCCGGGTACTTCGGTTCCCCTGCCAATTTTCATTCCACCAAGTTCTGCATCGTCATAATCGCCCGGGGCAGGCTACAATAGGCCAATTAGTGGCCGCCGTGCCGAGTGTACCCAGTTGGACTCCACCCCCCACTAAGCCAATTTAAAAAGAAGAGGAAACGAAGGACATATCTGTGCGAGTGTATCAGCTTTAAGAACTATCGACAGAGTTTGACTAAATTTTCTAGCGAAATACGTGTATCATTAAAAATATCAGTTTAATTCATTTCTGCATGCTGGTTCACTGCAACTCCATTATTTCAATATTGAGTCGAATCTCGGCCTGTTTACCAGCTGTCGTGACATATTTTCGTGTTTTCCTGTCTCCGCAGGCAAATGCCGGATTAATAGAGCCTTGTTTTATATAATTTGATACCGTCGTATCAAAAGATACAAAAAATAAATTATTCCTCATTTGAAGATGAAATCGGAAATTGTTTAATGTAGGTTCAAAAACATTGTACGTAACACGGTATATAGATCTTATTACATTATACAGTAAATGCCTGAAGCATGTTTCCATGTTACGTACATTTAATGAAATTCAAAGGAGTGTAATTCATGTCTCTTTTCAGCGTTTGCCTAATTGTGAACGCAGTAATGAATGTCTGGGTTCCATAAAGGTAATCGCTAGCTGAGCGACTGTTAGCTTTGCGAGAACGACTCTGTTCTTATTTAATTAATTAAATTTTGTAATTGAATTAATTATTCAATATAATATATTTATTAATGACAAGATTTGATATAGAATGCATGTATATAAATAGTACATATCTGTACAATTTACTAATTTCGTTAGCAATAGCTCCTGTTTGCAATGAATGCACAGTGAAGGTCCACAAAGGAAATTCTGAGCACTCCTGCTTGAAGCAGGTCCACATCTCTCTGTCTATACGTGATTAGTATTCCGTAACTACTAGTTAGTTAGTTATTGGAGAGGGTGGGTTTCCCCATGCACTTAGACCTGTATTGGTCCATTGTGCTTCCCTCTATGATTTCTACCAGTCTCTATATCCTACCGGTACTGGTGCTTACCATCAGTCCCGCCCAGCCAGCGAGACCGGCTCTACTAGCTGAGAGGTATCTATAATGCTTCCCCCATCTACCAGAGGTATTAGAGACTGCTGTTGGGCGGGAAACGTCCGTAATTTGGCTCAGTGACCTCAGGTCCTTTTACGTGCCGTACAGCTACGACACGGGACCCAAGGCTTAAAGTCCCTCCCGGAGGACTTGTTCCCTGAATTTTTCCGCCCTTAAAAATTC
>NW_019737981.1:1935709-1962638 GCF_002891405.2 Cryptotermes secundus
TTTCTTAGACGGGAGCCGCTAATTTTTCATTCAAGTAGCTCCTCAGTTATCCTCACGAGGCTGAATGAACCCTGTCCATACCCACTACTTATCAGAAAATCTTGTAGCGCCGGGAATCGAACCCTGGACCTCTGGATCTGTAGCCAGGAACTCTGACCACTAGACCACAGAGGCGACCAATGGATAATAATGCCACTTATTTAGTTACCGTTAGGGGGCGTCCCACCGCAATAATTACGATTTTCCTTCTGGCAAGTTCCCAGACCAACAGGCAGTCAGGAAATCAGGAAACTAACAGAATATGCGGAGCGCTTGGTTTTTGTTGTGGAAAGTGGCATTCATAATTTCTCAACTACTGTGAAGTATCTGTAGGCTCATTTTGAAGTAGGCTTTTAAATTTGTCCTATGCATACCTCCTATGCGTTTATATCTGTAGCGCTCTGTAAACGTCGGGACGAAGCATGGAAGTTAGATACGCATAGGGTGTCAAAATAAGAGTTTTTTTAGTCACAAATATGGTGGAGACTGTCTGGCCCATGGTACAAATTAACCAGGCACATGTTTCTTCCTTCTTCCTATATTTCGGTGAGTAATGGGCAACGGTTTCCGAAACTAGGTTGGATTTAAGGTTTAATTTATTATATTCTTTCTTTATATAATTTTATGTAGAACATATAATGGGGAACATTCTTTTCGTAACTGCCGACAACCAGCCTCTGTGACGGAGAGAAGACTGTGAGAGATTCAACAGCGAACGTTAAGTAGGTGTGAAAGTTGTGACACTGCGGTCCTAATTCATAAATCGTAAAAGTGAATGCACTACATTCATATTTTTAGGAAATGTACGGCTCTTAGACACAAAACAGTTTATGTATTAAAGTGATTGACAAAAGCTGAAATTCAGTTAAGGCAAGCACTGTTTAAAGACAGACACATTAATGCGGAAGATGTGGACAGATAACAGCGATTATAATAACTGTAACAGTAACGAGTAGGCAAAATTGTATCGCTAGAGACCGTGGCACAAAAGCGTATAGATGGCGTGGACTGAAATTCACGCGTAATCCGGACTAAGGTTCTATTTGAGGCAAAGCACTCAACTTTCGCGCTTCTATCTACTTATACACCGAAGAAACATACATGTGTTCTCAATGGAACGGCACAGACAGCCTGGACACAGTGATGCCGGACAGAAGAATGTCTGCCCTTGCCGGAAATTGAAAACCGTACAACGGTGTTCAATTTCCGGAAGGGGCCGACATTGTGCTGTCCTTCACCACTGTGTCCAAGTTGACTGGCTTTGCGGCCCCATAGATTTCCACACTACTCATTGAGCTTGGAACAACTCATCACGTATATTTCCGACGGCAAGCGTGTCCGAAACAGCACTTGCACTGAACATCTTCATGGTGTGACTTAACCACAGGTGAAGGAAGAATATACTTGTAATATACTTGTGTATATTCCACAACTGCCACTGCCCCACTTCTAGCGTCACTTTCCTCACTTTGGTGCGGGAAAGAATAAAATTTCTTACACCTTTCAGCGCTGCTGATGGACAAATAGATAGCTGTCCTACAGACAGCAACAAGGCGACCCTCGGTGGCTGCGTGGAACAGAGGTGTTCATTCATTGTCGTTTTTGATGTTGCATTCCTATCTTACTCGATCAGCCAGCGTCTTATTCTCAATCTGCTGGCTGTTGCGACGTGTAGGGCAATCACCCTCACGTCAGTAAACTGTTGGTGCATATGCGCACTAGAGTCAAAAGGGCACTTGAGCAGTAACAAGCAGTCGTCACCTGCAGTCTCGTAGAAGATAGGGCCAATGTACACTGGGTCGTGTATTTTCTGCCTGGTCAGCACCAAGTCACTGCCATTAGTATCATGCCGAAGTAATTCTCCACCACAGATCCAGACCTCGACTTATCCTAGGAGCACAATGGAGTCCATTGCAGTAAATTATCTGAAATGTCAAGACGTGCTCCAAGAGTCGGTAGGCTCTCTGTGAAATTCCCAATCACCTATACCTGTCCTTGTGTCGCAGTCCTGCCAACCATGCCCAAAGCATTGGCACCGCACGCTTCCTGGAATGCAATTTCGGCGTTCTAATTCATCCCAGCGATGTGTTCACCAGGATCCTGTCAAACGCACCCCTCTCGATGCTGAATTAACAACCGAAAATAAAACATTCCAGGAAGCATCTATTTAACTATACTTGCAGATCCATCGTGCTGTGATGTATTTCGTTAAAGTTCGATATACGAAGTGGAGTCTGCCTTCCACCGCTTGAGTCACTATGCCTGTCATGTCCTTTCCAGCCTGCACCCTCCTTACGTAAGAAGTGACTTGTTATCTGGCTCAATTCTCGCACAAATCCTATTACTAATTTTAGAGTCAGCTGTAGCAGTAATCCAATCATACGTATTTGCAGTTCTAAGAACCCTATATTCTAGAGAAGTAAATTAATGACAAGACACAGAAACCACCCATTCCACTTAGTGGAACGAAGACCTTGACCGCTAACGGGCGCTATCGGAGCCATGGTAACAATATCTGGCATAATATTGTCTGCACAGTCTGCTTTTACCGGTTCTCACGGTCTCTTCGCTTGCAGATTTCTTATATTTTTTTCTTCTACCCTGAAGATGGAGGCGATACGTTCCTCCGAAACGTCGGTTAACACCACATATACACGGTGCCAAATCCCAGAAAACTGCTTTCTTCATAGTCACCGCCGTGAAAGCCTCAAATCTTACAAGTAATTTATTTCTTTCCCCTTTTCCAGATACCGGCGATTGTAATGTCGGAGTTTCTCCCCAGGTGAGTAGATGAAATATTTGTGTATCAATCTGATTTTAATTTAGTAACAAGTCTGCGTTTTAAAATGGTTTAATTTGATAACTCGTTTACGTTAGTTTTCACGCGCTGAAGAGGTGTGAATGAAGCAGATACTTCTGAATATACAATATCTCTATGACCCCAAGAACATATCGTTTTTCACTATGCGGTGAGCACTCATTTTACTCGATATCCCATGGATTTTATACGAATTAACCACTTGCATGCTGAGGCCTTCCTCGGTCTGAATATTCTCACCGTAGTATATAATCTCTGGAAATCAAGAGATATTTGTATTTAACTGCTGAGAGAGTGAGGGGTACATATGGATCATACATCTCCTCAAACGTGAAATAGATGAAAACCTTAGGAAATGTCGGTGCTTCTAAGCAAGATATCTCGTGTGCATCACGGTGGCAGCTAATGACCCATATTTGAGTAGCCTGCCCTACAGTAAACCTGTAGGTCTTGCATACAGAATGTTACTTACACATTTCTCTGAGCAGTGGACTTAACTGTCGCGACTTATATTTCTTTATTATAGACGCGATACGTATAAACTGAACTCCAACGGAAAGCGTAAACTTTTGATTGCCGTGTAAGGCAAAAACTTGTAAGTTTTCTCCCCGTTCAGGTCCTATAGAGTGTTAGTAACTTAAACGTTGAATTGAAACCCCATTTTCTCATTTGCTACCTGTTGCATCAAATCAAACAAATAAGAATATACAATTGCACATGTGCTGTCACGCTTAACGTAGACTTGCTAAAATATGAGGGTGAGTCAGTAAATAGGTCACAATTGTATGTAAAACGTAAAACATGTGAATATTCGAACCTGAAAAAGAACGTTTATTTCTCGACACACCCCACACCAACATTGATACACTTGTCCCATCGTTTTACTAGTGCGTCGAAATCCGCAGCGCAAAAGTCTTGACTGTTGTCTCAACCACTTTCGCACCGGGTCGGACATCATCTCAGACTTCCGAACATCTTTGAGAGAATTTCTCGACCCAGTTGTGAACCGCTTTATGCGACAAACACTTCCCAGTGTGAACAGGAAACATTTCTTTATTGATATCCTTTGTATTGAGGCCTTTTGCCCACAGAAAACGCACAACACAACGCTGCTCTTCGACTGTACAATCCTCAAGCAGGTTCGCCATTTTGACCACTGAAACCGTCTTGTGAACGTGTTCATGGGCGTCTGCTACTGTCCTGAAGCTGGACTGCGCTGGTGCGTAGTGATGTACATAGAACACATATTACGTCCATTACACTTGTTTTACTTCTATTTGTGAGCTATTTACTGACTCTCCCTTATATATATAATATGTGATGATGGTAAGGGTAAAGTTGTCGCTCTGCTTAATTGGTTAAACACTAGGTCATGAAGACATATGGGGAAATGGAGGTATAGCTCCAAGTTTCTTGACCTCGGCACAAGACGGAAGTGACTGGTCAGCTCCACGCCCCTGCCACTTTTACCGACCCGTGAATGTTCCCCCCCCCCCTACGCATTACATAGGATGCTGGGTGGGCTCTAGAATCGGTCTTGACGCTGTGGAGAAAAGAAAAATCTTGCACTGCCGGGAATCGAATATAAATTATTACATAAATTAAAATTGGGGGAGATTGCTTACTCTCTCTTACATTCTGAAGCTTAAGGAATGATTTAAATATTTTTAGATTTCATAGTTAGGCCTATTTTTCTTAAGGAATAGTTCGGAACATTGAATTCTGATGCGCATTTCGTAACATTGCGTGGCTAATTGAAAAATTATACACCTTCCTGATATCTTCTTCGAAAAGACGAGCAAAAATAAAGATTTCTTGTGTAATTACTGTCAAACAGCTCTAGGGCTTTCGGATAAAAGCAGGACATATCTGTCTAAATACAAGAATTAGTTCAAGAATTTAGTCGGTTCCTTTCGCTTGTTCATGAATATGTTTATGTGTTAATGTTTTATACATACTTCAGGTTTGCGAGATTTATTATTATTATTATTATCGGGATACATGTTCTGTATGTGTCAAGCCATTTTATGGTAAACAAAAGTCTGTTCGTTGTGGTACATGTGACGTAAGATTTCACTCCGTGTGCGTGCAACTGGGTGAGGCCGATCAGCCTACAGTTACGGTGGCGGGTGAGTCTGCTTTCACGTGCGATGCATGCGCGACATCACTCAGCTCTAGCAGTACTAAGGATATGGCCAGCTCAACTGGATCTACATCTCTGCCTTCTGAAAGTGATAAGCCTCGCCCTGCATTGAACACTGAGTGCGCGATCTCCACTGTAAGTACCCAGCTCGAAGCTGTTCGCCAAAATGGCCAATCCACGCTGCACCTGATTGAGTCCCTGGTGGGCATGGTCAGCAAGCTAACTGAAGAGGTTGCCTACCTTAAAAATGATAACGCATGCATGAAAGAGGAAATCAAGAGTCTGCATAGGCTTATGGTGGCTGCCCCTGGGCCTTATGCTGCAAGTGAAGTACGCACTCCGCCTGCGGTAACAAAGGACACGGTCACTACTCAACTTGTACCGTTAAGTGCCCCTAGCATCGCGACCCTGCCTGTTTCTACTCTACCTGCTGTACCTGCTACTGCGACCTTGGCTGGATTGTCATACAGGGATGTCGTAGCAACCGGAAGTTCTCCCGCTGATGCCGAAGGCTTTAAAACTGTCACGTACAAAATGAAGACCNAGATTTCTTGTGTAATTACTGTCAAACAGCTCTAGGGCTTTCGTATAAAAGCAGGACATATCTGTCTAAATACAAGAATTATTTCAAGAATTTAGTCGGTTCCTTTCGGTTGTTCATGAATATAATGTTCATCTGTTAATGTTTAATACATACTTCAGGTTTACGAGATTTATTATTATTGTCATCATCATCATCATCATGTCGTCGTAATCTCCAGCGTTTCCCTCTGATTGGTCCAATGACAGTGACCAAGAAGATAAATATTAACTCCTGACAGCACTGAACCAACCACAGAATACGGTAAACATGGCAACCACACTTGAGGCCGTACATCTAATAATTGTGGATTCATATATGCGTTTTGTCACCTTTGCCCGTATCCATTCAATTTCCCATAAAATCCATATTTGTGTAGTATCACACATATAACAAGCGACTTTTTCCCAGCGAGTTCGAATAATGCTTTTGCTTTAATGGATTCGATATATTTACATCTCTTTTCACATTACGTTCTGCATTAATCAAACAAAAAGCCCATTTCAAAGCATTCGCCCAGTCCTCAAAAGCTCATAGTCCTGTGATATTACTATCTACAGTTAATTAAATGCACTGTGCATTCTCCGTGGAGGAATTGCGTATGATATTCAACGAGCATGCTATTGTCAGCGCCCCACTGATACCTCCAAGTAACTAGCTTACAAGAAGAGGTAGTTCGTAAAACATTTCTTTCGATTCATAGCATGTAGTAGAACGATCTGACTTCCCACAGAATATATACTTTTCATAGTGTTGTACAGTACAAGATAAAATTCGGTCAAAAGGAATAAGAAATTCAGTACCGCTTTGCAGAATTTTGCTGGGGATATATGATTAATTTGTAAAGAACTCTAAGTCAGACCGTTTACCGATGCGCAGACCCACTTAGTCTCATATAAGCAATGTTTCTGACATGCATATTCATTCTCTCATATAAATATGTCTCGTTCACTACTAAATTTTACTTGAAAAAATGTAAAACGTCCAAGATATTTCTGGGAATTGAGGGTTTGCCTCCATACCCAGTGACTGTGATTTACTATGTAATTGGATGATAGAAAAATTGGATAGCGAGGTAATTAGTACCTCTCGCAGTGTCAAAGAGAAAGATCCAGGGAACCCAAGCCCTCAAGTCGCTAGCCAGTTATTACACTAAGCCAGTGTTCCGCGTCACCCGTCACTGGTAAAGCGTGCCCCGTATTTATAAGCGGGATTCAGCTGTTAAGCAGCTCAATTATTTCCATAGAAGCTGTACAAGAATTAAATCCTGTGCACTACTTGTGCCATTGTGTTGTGATGATTATCGACACGACTCACCCCAGCACGGAATGTAAAGAAACCACAACAGCTTTAATAACTCAGGGAGCATGAAGCACATTCGAAACACTGCAATGTATGTTCCGGGCATCAGAATACGAGTCAGGATCAGGTCACAAAGTGCAACCTCAGAAACCTCACTGCTGGATTCCAGCGTTGGCCTTTAATGAAGCAATCTAGTATGGCGACTGTTTCCCGTGTCGTAGCTTTACGGCACGTAAAAGAACCTCATGCCTCAAGGAGGCCTCAGAGCCAAATTATAAAGGACACCCCCCCCCGCCAACAGTAGTCTCTAACGCCTCTGGTGGATGGGGAAGCATCCAGATACCGCTCAGCCAGTAGAGGCCGAACTCGCTGGCTGAGTCGGGACTGATGGCACGCACCAGTATCGGTAGGGTATAGAGACTGGTAGAATATTACAGGGGGACGTACAATAGACCACTGGTCGCGGTGCATGGGGAAACCCACCCCCTCCAATAATAATAATAATAATAATAATAATGATAATAATAATAATGCAACTGATTTTACCCTATCAGTAAGAAGCGCNTAATGCTGATGTCCCAAAACGATTAGCTCAGTGCTGAAGAACGGAGTGAAGCCACCTGACCAAATTCATGAATGCGACGCATGATAGCCCTGGGCATGACAGAGTCTAGACGACCAGCTGAATATAAATTAGTAAAAATACATGTAAAATCAAGACAATTTGAGGAGTGTGAACATTCACTTTTAATGTGTAAATTTATATGCTACGTAAAGGCTTACGGGAATTTTATTGATTTGAACTGCCATAGTATTAAAATGCATTTTTAGTGAGCGACATATTCCTAATGTATTCTTAAAGTTGTATTATTGACGAATACGTAAGTAAGAAATAGGATGACCAACTGCAAGACAACACGAGAACTGCACTACAATCTTACAACATTCATCTTACGGCCGGATATGACATAAATGAGGAGTGACGCATAAGAACTTGCAAGATAACCAGTGTACCACTAGAATAGCCATATACACATTTACATAAATGTTTAATATTTTAATTTTTAAATTTAATTTAATTAATTGTAAGTAACACCAACACAGCGCAAGCTGAAGAGTAAATAACTAGATGTGTTACTAAGCAAATGTCACATATCCATATTAAATAAAAATCTCAGCACCTAAGTACAAGCCTCATGATGACTCAATAAGGGTCGAAGCATATTGTGTTAACATTTTAATGTTAACAAGCTATGAATTGTTGTGCCGATGGATATAAATAAATATACTCATTTTGATATAACACTATGCTGAGTATCCAGATACTGAATTAGATACGCCATACGTTTCCGAATTATCGTGATGTTGGTGTAAAAGTAGCTTCCACAATTCTGACTTAAGTTCGGCAGACTTTAGACAGTGTCTGTACAATATGAACACTGTACTCTAAGATCTTCAGTTTAAATACACCAGAATATCTATATTATCACTTTAAATATTAAAACATTTTTAAAAGTGATTTGGCAATTCTGCGCGTAATTGTTTGATCATAAATGATGTTTCAGTCCAGTAGTGTTTGGGATGGATAAAAAATATGATCTTTATAACGTTGTAAGTTATGCTTCTTGTTTGAATTTGTTGTTGATGTTGTTGTGTCCTAGTATAGTTGTAGTATGTGGATGAAAATCGTGCTATTAAAAATAGGTGCACTGAAGAGTACTACTTTACATTTTAAGGGAGCTTCTGTTGTGATAGTTGCAATATGTATCTCTTTTAAAATAATATTGTAATAAGGAACAATGAGAAACAGAGCATGCGTCACAATTAAGTGGCATATGGGGCTATTTTTAAGGATATTCGTTGGTTGAGTAGTGGTCGGCAGCTCAAACGTGTGCATGACGTGAAGAACTGAATAATTTGTAGATTTTAAGGGGAGACCTTTTCCTCAGCTTTGTTATCATGATTGGATATACGACTTCGCGTTTCATATCGGCACTGAATGAACATATGAATAAACTGAACATCGAATCATACAGAGCGAATCGCCTTGCCTGTGAAATAATAGCATCGTTCGAGGGTAAGCTTCGATTGTGGGAACCGCAAAAGCGATCAGACAACATGACACAATCCCATCCCAGTCCTGAGAGTAGAGATCGTTGATATTAAGAAATACGCTGGAGAATATGGGCCCATTCAACAAATATTCAACTTCCTTTTTCAAGAAATATGCATACAAGAGGTCCTGATCGACTTATTCTCAGTGTCATTTGATATTAATTTTGCAATTGCTGCAACCGAATTTTAAATTGAGTTGATAACTTTGAAATGAGAAATACATTTCGACATTTTTGACTATTTGAATTTTATAAATTCTGCTTACCTGCGGATAAGCGTCTAGTGCTCAGTGACGGTGTAGGGTGAATGAGAAGCATTTTAGGAAGCATATATTAGTGAGCAGTTCCTTTCAGAAATGAAAGTGGTCTACAGTAAATGTAAAATTAGATTCGACGATGAATGATTGGAAAACTCTCTCCATGTTACTGCGTTATAATTTTCACAACTGTCCTACCTCCCATTTTTGTTTTTGGCTGACAGTAGACTTATGAAATTAATAACGACTTGTATTACATTTCATTTGGATCAAATTTATTGTGTGGGACAAATACAAAAGTGACATACCACAAACTTTTCTCCAGTTCCTGTACTTATACAACCCTTCTTCAGTTTTCTATTTGCGTAGTCTGGTTGCTAGGCGATTGTATTGTTTATAGTGCGATATCTATTTTATATATGTTACAGTTTTGTTCATTGGCAAACGTTTCATGCATACAGCAATCACCACGCACTTCCACGGGTGTGAATAATCAAACAATTTAATATACGGGTAGTCATAAAGTTGTCATCGTACATACCCAAGCAGTCTGAGTAACTTTATGAATACCAGGGCGAAGACTGGGCGCTTTCTGACGTATGTTATGAAGGGTTTAAAACATGGAGTAAAAATCTGACGAGGTGAAGTGAAAACGTATTTCTTACACACTCGTATGGATCCATCCTAAATCCTTGTATGTGATTACTTTTTTATGATAATATATTTGTGTAGTAAAACTCAGTAGCATTGATGTAGGCAGAGTGGTTACAGGCTTGTACATGGGCGTATTAACGCGGTTATGCACAGCACGTTGCCAAGTAAAATCTGTGTTATGTAGGGACTGTATAGCCATAAGAAAACATACTTTGGTAAAGATTTGCAATAAAGCATATGGACCGTATAAAAAAATGTGAAGTTTCTGCCATATAATTCATTTTATCTTTTCTGATAGTCTCTTCCTGGTCTCTTCCACGTTTTTCTATTAAAACTTTCCTCCTGGAAACTTGAATCGAAACAAACACGTGGAAAACATCCAAGTCAATAAAGAGTCGGCGACAGAAGTCAAAAATAGAATATAGAAGAAGGATAGATGACAGCATTGTATCCCATTGTAGGAAATTTTCTCCATCCAAACTTCCGACTCAAGCGGAATTCCTAACTGCCTGGCGTCGTATAGTGCGCAACGCATTGGTCCCATAATAAGAAGCAATACCGAATGTGCGGTGGTACGCGGTAGCGTAGTTGGTTGAGGCACTATGCTACAAGCTGGAACGTCGCGGGATCGAATCCTGATGAGGTCATTGGATTTTTTTCAATTGACCTAATCCTTCCAGCCGCTCTATGGCCCTGGGTTCGACTCAGCCTTTAACAGAAATGAGTACTAGGAATATTCTCGGAATATTCTTGGGGGTAAAGAGCGGCCGGCGCGTAGGGCTGACATCCTTACCGCCATCTATGAGTCGATTTTCTATAAATTGTGGGAACCTCAACATCTCACAATCCCATGGGCCTGCACGGCCTGTTACAGGGATACCTTTACTTTTTTTTTTTACCGAAAGTGTATATATTAAAGATCTACCTCTTTTTTTCCTCCTTTTGTAATGCTGTTCGGATATTTTTAATTAAAACCACTTCCATCGTACGTTGTCTTCTTTGTTATTAATTCTTTTAACAACTTCAAGAACTATTTCTTTAACATCTGTCTGAATAAATCTCTTCCAAATAGAGCCATATCTACACATATGTTCTCCTTACGCTATTTACAAACAGAATTTTATAATTTATTGTTTCCTCCAGGCGTGCTACATGTCGTGCCTATGTAAGCTCTCTTGAATTAATCCTCCAGATCTTGTTAGAAGAGAAGTAGAAATTCTAAACTTTTTGTTGTATAATTTTCTCCATACTCCTGTTACTTTCCCCCTGTTGGATCCGAATATTCTACTCGGCGTTTTGCTCTCATGCATCATCAGTCTATTTTCTTAGTGCTCAGACATCGCAGTCTGTGTTCTTCCCCTAGGGCGAGAGAACAAGTATCAGACCCACGTAAAATGCATAAGATCACGAAGATTTCTGTCGTCTAGAAGTAACGCCGTGCAGTGATGAAAGTCTGCCGGCGTTTCAGTGGAACATATCGCCTTCTTCTTCAGGGTCGGAAAGTAACCCAAGCAAGGAACCAGCAGAGCTGCCGAATTGTTCTTCTGGTTTCATACTTAGCTTAATTTTCACTCTGAAGTTGGAGGCGATGTGTTTCTCCAAAGCATCGGATTTCCTCAAAAATACACTGCATTGAATCCAGAAAATCATACTCTTCATAATAACAGTCGTCAGAACCTCGAATCCAAGAAAGTAATTTCGTGACTTTATGTGCTTCAATCTTTAGGTTTTTGTGAAATAGATGGGAGATACTTTTAGATTGGGACTTAAATTTAGGGATTTTTTTCTCTTTGTTTTATCATGAATGTAATTTAGAAATGTTATTGGCGTTAACAACTTTGCAGCCCGAAATATTGTTGTTGTTGTTTTTATTGGAGAGGGTGGGTTTCCCCATGCACTTAGACCAGATATTGGTCCATTGTGCGGAGGACATGTTCCCTGAATTTTTCCGCCCTTAAAAATTCCACGCCCTCCGCCTGGTTTGAACCCGCGTACCTTGAGTCACGAGGTGGGAACGTTACCCCTAGAATACGGAGGCCGCTAGCCCGAAATATTAATAGAACAAAACAAAACAATGTTACACGAGGGCATAGTTGGCTAATTGTATGTCAGTCGGTGTGTCAATACGTTTCGAATGTAACTGCATGTTTACACGTCGAGATCTTAACTACGCTTCTTTGGTTAGAATAATTGGATCAATTCTCGGTGTTTCACTTACCTGCTATTCTAGTACTTTTTACTCGTTTTTAAGACGCTATTAAACCTTTCACATTTTTAATGCGGTGTGAATGTAACTACGTACAAAAATTACATGAGTGGAAAGTGTAATAACTAATAGTGACGGGAAGTATGAACTTCATTTATACATTAATACAAACGTACAAGCATAACTGCATGTTAACATTCAGTGTGTTTGTAAAGTAAACGGTAAAAAGGTAAAGCTATCCCTGTAACAGACCGTGGAGCTCCATAGGATTGTGAGACGTCGAAACTCCCACATTTTCTACACAATCGGCTCATAGATGGCGGTGAAGTTAGCCTTACGCGCCGGCCACCCTTTACTCCCACGAAGATTCATGGTACTCATTTCTGTTAGAGGCTGAGTTGACCCCAGGACCATAGCGCGGATGGGAGGATTAGGTAAATTGAGAAATCCAGTGATCTCATCAGGATTCGAACCCGCGACCTTCAGGCTTGTAGCATAGTGCCTCAACCAACTCCGCTAACGCCTACCCCATTAAGTGTGACTTGTGAGATGCTAAACACGGATTTGGTGGTTATTTTGTCTACCACATCTTCGTAGGTTCCCGATAGGTAGCTAGCTTTATTCGAATTGTGAAGTCTAGGGGGCTATGATGAGTTGGATATGTTATGCATATAGATTCTAGTGGAGACAGTCTTTGGACGATAAAGCTGAGATACAACTTGGGGAAGTGCTTTGTGAAGAAGGCAAGCGGGCAGAACAAACTTAGTGTACAAGCTTGTCCAGTGGCAGACTTAGGTATCAGGAGTCTGTCAGTCAAGTGCACATATCCTCCCACTGCTGCATCTCACGTTAAACATATTTTCTGCCATTATTCAGGACATCACATTGTTTATAGTAGTATAGGGAGATGCCGACTCAGGTAGAAATAAGCCAAACCGCGAACAGAAACAGATGCTGACTAATTCGCGTCTCGCATGCCGGGGTATCATCAGCAAAAACATCCTGCATACACTGCACGCTACAGTGGCACAAGGCACTTTAAATCACTTCCTGTTCCAACAAACTAACTTTACATTTCAATATCAATCTAACTAGGCTGCTTCGTGGCTGTTCTCAGCCCGTCTACGCAGATATGGGGTACTTTAATACGCGTACATCTCAAAGCAGCGCCCATCCAGATTCACAGTTCATAATGATCCTGTAATTTTTAATTCGATGCTGTTTAGCTTCTGTGGTTATATCAGTACCTTTAAATAGAACGGTGATCGTATGGCGAGATTTTGTAATCTCTGTTATGAACATTTGTGTCCAGAAGAGGGATTTTTTATCTGTTCAGAAGCTGGATATTGACGTTCACGCACCATGGAACTGGCGTAATTACGTTTAGTCGGTGACCTGTCGCTTGCTGACCACAGTGGCCGCGAGGTCTAACGTTGGGAACGCGGGTTCGAATCCCACTGAAGGCATGGATGTCTGTGTGCGTTTATTCTGTGTTTATGTTGTTTTTCATGTAGGTAACGGCCTTGTGACGGGCTGATCACCCATCCAAGGAGTTCTACTAAATGTGTATAAGATTAAGAAATTTAATAAGCGACGAAGGTCCAATGCTTTCAGTATCTCAGACTCTATAGTGTCTAATGATAAGATTATTAATGAATAATGGATAGGTAAGAATTTGAAAGGAAGCGGAAATATGCTCACTCGAGAGGTGTTATTCCGGAATTTGCTTCGAGAGACTGATAAATACAAAGAAATACCCCAGTCAATATAGATAATGTCTCGATCTGGATTTTAGCCGTTCATCTTCCGAATACAAGTCAGAAGCATTGCCGCTTGAGCCAGCTGTCTCAGAGCTCATGTACTTCTAAGAAGAATTTATCCTCCTAACAAGTAAGTAAGTAAAAGCAAAGGTATCTCTGTAACAGGCCGTGGAGGCCCATAGAGTTGTGAGATGTTGAGGTTCCCACATGTTCTAGACAATCGGTTCACAGATGGCGGAAAGGTCGTCAGCCCTACGTGCCGGCCTCCCTTTACCCTTAAGAATATTCCTGGTACTCATTTCTGTTAGAGGCTAAGTCGACCCCCGGGTCATAGTGCGGCTGGAAGGATTAGGTAAATTGAAAAAAATCAAATGACCTCATCGGGATTTGAACCCGGAACCTTCCGGCTTGTAGCATAGTGCCTCAACCAACTACGCTACCGCGTGCACGAGAGGACAGATATAATTACTAGTGGGGTGCACCCAACCTCCTATCCAATGGGTACCGGGGGCTGTTTTCCCGGAGGTAAAGCGGCTCGCGCGTGAAGCTGACCACTCACCACCAGCTAGTGCCGAGGTCAAGAAAATGTGGATCTATACATCCACTCCCCCATGCGCCTTCATGGCGTAGTGCTATTTCGTTAGTTTCGAGTTTGGACTACACACACTTTCTAATGTGTTCTTTCCTATTTCCTTTCCTCATTGAATTTATTTTCAATTTTTGCAGACATAAATCTGTAGCACTAGGGCTGTCAGTTGTGTTACAGTGTGTGTATCCTTTCCAATGTTAGTACTACTGAGACTACTTGTAATTTTTATTTATCTCATTGCATTGCGCAACAAAGGCGCGTGAAATTCTAATTTCGACCCACACTCTTTTCCGCCGTATCGGTAACCCTTAAGATATTCCATACCAAGGAGGAAGTAGTTCCATCTTGACTGTAAAATGTTCATTATTCTTGTTATTATTTACGCTGTTTGTCATCAGAACCTTACTGATACGTAATGACACGTATAAAGCCGGCCTGTTTCGTGTATTCTTTGCTGCCGAAGCGCTGCCTTGTATTTCGACTGAAGTTTCAAACACATTGAGTAATGCCAGTCATATATTTCTCACGTTCACTTTTTCTTCAAGGGAAAGACATTTATCAGCAGGCATTAATTTCGACTTGCAAAATGTGGTTAAGTTTGTATCGTGATATTCAATAATGGTCGTGCTCACGCCATCTGGGAATAACAGCGATCCACATCTTCGCAACTTCAATAAGTACTGGCCGCATTTTTCTCGACTGAAGTTGCTCCATTTCTTCGAGGCAGCTGCGTCTAGAAACCAAGAATTTCAGCTGTATTAGTTCAAAACGGAGAACTTTAATGAGAAATTGAGTCTGTGACTCTATCTGGTAACAGATTAGTAAAATTATGTAGACTTATTTAGAAACATAAAATTAAAAATGTCCACAAAATTTTGGTCGGAAAACCTGACAAAGTAAAGACCACCAGAAAGACGTAGGTGTAGACGGGTGGATAATATTAAACCGGATCTTAGATATATTCAGGAAGTGAAGGAATAGACTACATGTAACTGGCTCGGAATAGGGGCTAATGCTAAACTTAGCGATTACGGAGGCAAATCTTTCGTAAATAGTGGGAAACTTCTTGACCGAATGAGCAGCTATCAATTTTTCAATGTAAACCTTTAAACCTTGCAGTATGTTGCTACTGCACAGAGAAGCCCACACAACAGAAACAAGACTGGCTGCACTCTCATGTCGAGCTGCTAATCCAGAGCTATTTTGAGATGGTGATAATTTAAAATTGATAAGGAAGGCTAATAATTCATAATCACCGCATCATTAATCATGTCAGATATAAGTCACACAGCGGGGCATAGAGTAAAACTACGAAATTGATATCCGCTTCCGGTGTAGTGTCCTGTATACCACTGTTGCACGGTACAAATTTGTACGTTCAGTACAGACGTCAGGCAGCCTCATAAGGGATCCACGATCCCTAGACCCAGTCCCTGTTTAATAAGCCACGTCAGTTCAATGAGTGACTGCCACGGTCTGGAGGACAGGAATTCGGTTCTCGGTAGAGTAGGTATTTTTCTCTTCGCCACTACATTGAAATCACCCCCCCACCCTCTGGCCCACCCCAACCTAATAATCAGTGGATACTTAGGTCTTTAACGGGTGATATAATGACCGCAGCTTAAAGCTGACCGTTTACTTCCGTCTAGTGTCGACATCTAGAAAGACTGGAATTTTATCTCCACGCCTTCTGCGGCTGAGTATAATGTAGTACTGATGGAGTTGTGTATAAATTTTACTTTATGATATCGCATTCTTTATTTTCTTTTCTACTGTTAACATTTGTCCTGTTTTGGAACAGCCATTTAGAGTAACCACATATCTTGCCATCAGTTTGTTCCTGTTCGCTGCTGTATCACTCTGTGCCACTATAGTATTCCCTTCCGACATCTTGTCGCTGCAACCTGCACTGTGTACATTCTTTCCGCACACACGAACGCTGTATGCCACGTCTGACTCACAATGAGACTCGGCTGAACCACCTTGTCCTTGCCTTGCGACGTAAGCTTTATACAAGTTATGTTTCAAGAAAAGTCCAGTACACACGCGAGAGACACTGATATTGTCGAGGATGCGAGAAGAGGGAATAAGTCTGGAAACATCGAGAGGCGTGCAAAGGCCGACGTATGACCCTTTTCCAACCTCCCGCACTTAGTGCGCGCGAAATTATTTAGGAATTTTAATTTTATCTTCTTATTATCTCAGAACTTTCAGGTGAATCGAATATGCCAGCATGTTTATTGCTAACACATTAGCGCTGGAGTTCGATTCGTGTCATTTTTAAATTTGTTGTGTCTTGTATCGGTTTATTTATATCAATCGACTCGCCTCTTATCCTTACTTCTGTGTAAACTTAATTTCCGTTGCAAAATTGAGTAATTTATTATTCTACATAATCCTCATATAAATGGATGTAAAATTGCCATAAGCTTAACACATGTTACAAAGATTTATCAGAGTATAGAGGTAATGCTTCATAAACACGTGACATCGGCATGGTGCTCGTCGCGTTCCGGCCGCTTTACCACCCAAGGAAGTAACTAGGAGGCTAGGAGGTTGGGTAGACTGCAGTGTTGACCTGGACACAGTGGTAGTGGAAAGGGTTAGATATTAGCGCTGCCAGGACACCCAGTGATGCAGAATTCTTTACTTTATCCTGTTATTTTATTTTTAAGAATTGCATCCTGTTGTGTATATACAATGAACATATATGAATTTTACCGTCAACGCAACAATACTTTATTATTTATTTGTTTACATAGCACGCACTAAATGTATCGACTTCAAATGGGCCATCTTCAGGTGCTGCAGGTCTCTCATTTACTATTACCGAACCGAAACGCTGCATTCCCATTTTTCTAAATGTTTCGTACAAATTAGTTTCTATTCAGTTCACAAGTTAGACAAAACTTAGACTAGATTTTGGTTAAAATTAACAACAAAATACAGTAAAATAATAAAAATCAACATAAAAAACGTACATATGATACAGTTGTATACATAACAACATTTTATCCTGTTACCTGAATAATCAGTTTCCGAGAGCAAAACAAAATCCATTTCCAAAACGATGCCGTTTCAGAAAAAACGAAGACGATGGAAAGTATTCAAAATATCAGTCAGTAAGGTCGTTATACACTATCGTAAGAGACCCAGTGACTGCAAAAATGCCTTTTTTTAACCTGGTATACAAGTACACTGAAAAGAAAGAATGAATTTTTTCGTTTGAAATCACTAGTTCTAAGTGCCCGTTATTAAGTACTGCTATTTTATGCGACAAGATTATGAAATGCTGCTACAGTCTTTCCTGTCTCTTCTTTGTTTATTCTGTCCGAGTATTCTTGCTCGCACGTTACTGACCCTCGAGGTGTAGAGGATAGGAATCATACATCGTATATTAGCTGTTCCCGGTTCAAATCTCAGCTCTGTTCTGGCGAATCTGACAAATTTGTTGTGGATTTTCTTAGTCTCAGTCTGATGTCATAGTAACTTAGGCCAGATCACGATTAGCTGGTCTTACCAGTTCACCATAATCATTTTCGAGGATTATCCCTTGCATCTTATTTCTATAACAGTCACACCATTGTTTTCCACGTCTTATTGTCCAGTTCCTTATAATGTTAGTTCTCACTGGCGTTCTATAACCATTACAGTTCATAGAACATCGTTCAACAGACGAACAACAAGTTATGCGATGTCGAATACCTCAAATTCGATACGGCAGTCTCGTGACGTTACTGTTGCGAATTTAATTGGAGGCGGACCACCATGAAAACATTTTATTTGCAAACCACTGAACACAAATTCATGCACCGGCGGCCGTCCCACGCGTTCCTATGGCTTGCTTAATAATGTCGCTGCAATAACCCATACTGTTCAGTAACCGGATTTCATTTCGCCACAAACCCAAAAACAATTCTCTGCCGGTTACCATCCTGCGTGTTCACTACCTCTAATTGTTTTTTAGCAGAGAAACAAATACGCGAGCACTCAATTATGTATACTTACTGAGGGATTGCGTTTAAATAACCGAATATACTTGTGTACATATGCACGCCCAGAAACTGGCGTTTTAATTTTCTGTTAGAACTCATAAACTTCGTGATATTTTATGCAGTTATATAACGACCGATTCAGTTCACGAAACATTAAAATGCTGTACTAATCCGCGTTAAAATTTAAGAAGAAGAATGTGTAATATAACGCAGTAGATATATCCTGAAACGAATTCTTTTCTATTTTTCATACATTGTTGGCTTTGATGTTCAATTGTTACCGATAAATCTGCAGTTTGAAAAGTCAATAATATTACAAATTCTATCCTACACAGTGTAAGAAATTACGTATCCTTCTGTTTTGTTGAATATTCGCCATATTAAAAACGTTTTAAAATCATTATTGTACAAATAAGTGTTACATAAATTTCATGCCACGTGTCTTTATGACTGTGCCGTGTTGTTTATTACATTGACAGTTCCTAGATCCGAAGAGTCGTCTCGAAAATTGTTATTATTTTATCGGCAATGTTATTCGCTTTTTGTGGGTTTACATGCAGTTTATTCACACCTATATTGGGTTGCGCTGATGGGAAGCCATGATCACAAAGCTGAGGAAACGTTTCCTTTTCATTTTTATAAATAGTTCAGTTTATGACTTCAGAGCGTACACATATTAAAGCAGTTGATCTCTACACGACCAAGGAACTTCTATATCACAGAGAACATCTCCGTACTCAGATTTTATACCACTCAAAGATTCTTTAAATATGCGAAGATTAACGCCTCTGACCTAATGAAATTAGGAGTTTGGAAACCATTGTAACAACTTTGGTCGTTTTGAAGGATATCGGGCACAGAAGTTCTTGGTGTATCAGGCAGTGGTTCATTATTCGTTTCATTCTTCAAGTGTTCAGTGGTAAGCGAAAACACTCCACTGTTCCATCTGGCCCTACTTCGGCGCTCCATCCGTCACGAATCCAATTGCTGGAATATCGAGACTTGTTAGCATCTTCATACAAATCGACGCCTATACTGATTACATTCAGTGGTACTAAGGCAGGTAATTCCTCAGCTGTACGTGTACAGATTTCCTCGTCAATTCTGTGAAGGGAACTAGAAAATTTATTCTTATCGCTCGTGTTTTTTTTTTTTAGTTGCTGTAGACAAGCACCAAAAATTAACGGTTTTCCTTTCTAAGCTTTCATCAGTTTTGTCTGATTCTTTTTACAAGGGTAAATCTTAGCGATCTGGCATTAGAAATAGTGTGATTTATGTGAGAAAATGCAACATCTGCAACTGCCTCTAAGTATTATTTCATCGTCACTAAAAGTCTTGTCTGGTGTAATAAAGTTACAAAACCCATGTAACTAGTATGGACTGCAGGGTCTGATGAAAATTGAGTTAAACTTTGCTTTCGGGCAAAATTATTTTGAAGCTCAATTATTTTTATCCCCATAGCTAGGCCCCTGCCTCTCAGTTGTGACGCATGTTCTTTTTCTTGGTGCTTTTTAATATTATGTGCTTTTAAAACATTGACATTTTTATTGTACGCAATCCAAATTGAATCTCTTTTAATTCAAATAAAGGAATAGTCTTCAGTAAAGTAAAGTCCCTGTGCTTAATTAATTCACCATGCCATGAAGATATATGGGGGAGTGGAGGTATAGCTCCACCATTCTTGATTTCGACTCTATAGATGGAGGTGAGAGGACAGCTTTCGGGCCCTGCCGCTTTACCCCATGGGAAATCGCCTGCGGTACGTATTGAATACGAGGCTGGGTGAGCCTAAGAGCCGGTCTGCACTAGAGAAAAAATTTGCCCTGCCGGGAATCGAACCCCGTCCAACCCGTAGCCCGTCGCTGTATTGACTGAGCTATCCCGACCCCTAATAGTGTTCAGTGTACCTGTTTGTAACAACACGATTTGCAACCGCACTAGGACACAATAATGAATTTAAAGAAGAAACAGCGTATAACGTTACCAAGCTCGAATTTCTGATTAATGTCTAACACAAGAGAACTGAGACGTATTTTTATATATGATAATAATTTGGGGTAAATATTTAAATGTTCTTAATTTGAATAGGCTGTATATATTGCGTGGAAGTAATCGTATAATATTATTTTATATTCAATATTTTTATTTTTCGTTAGTGAACTTCCTTCGCTGTCAGAACCGAGAAGTTCGGCTGGCCAAGGCTTGCCATCACTGGTTTAAATTATTGAATTTTTCTGGCTTATCGTGTACGTTATACATTTTTTCATACCGCCAGTTATCGGTCCATGAAAATAAAGTAAGAGAGATGAAGCAAGTACTGTATTTTCGTGTTCATAACGAGGAGCTTAGTAGCTTACACAAATCAACTTAGGAATAAAAAATGTTGCGATGGGCTGGACATGTGGTTTCGATTGAAGATACATGAAATGCTTATTGGCATGAAACTTTGGAGGGAACAGCTCCTCGGAAGCGGCGAGGAGGAGGTAGGAGGGTGTGGAGGTGGGTTGTGAGGATGAGTGATGGGTGGAACTGATTTAGCACTTGCTTAATGATGAGTTTTGGTATTAACTGTGCTGAACAATTGTGTCCGATCAAAGACTTGGTGCCGACCAGCGACCACGCATTGCGAACCCCGCAGAATCACTGCACAACAAGCTGTGTGCGTGAGTGTACAGCCGTATGACCATACATCACGCTCTCTGTGTGCATAATAGCAAGGTCCTTGCAGAACAGACTAATGTCTTAGCGTGCTGCCTCACGATACCATCGTATCAGACCGCGAGGCATGAAAAGGATTAACCTGCTGATGTTGAATATAGCTCATATTCGCTTCATTGAAAAGAGCACTGCAGTTCGTAGGCCTACTATGGGAGCTGAAAATATTTTTTTACGTTCTTTGTATTAATGTATCGGAAAACATTGCCGAGATTACTGTGTGAAATGCCTAGAGTTCCGAAAACATAATAATTCCTAACTGGAGACTTGTCACCAAACATTGTTAGAGCGATAAAACAAGCTAAAGCAATATAGAAATAGAGATTCTCTCAGCGGTTGGATATAACGCCGTGTAGTCCGCTGAGGTTTCCACCTACTTTCAGGCTGGTATCTTGCTTGGTTTATTCTTGGACCCTGAAGATGGAGACGATATGTTCTTCCGAAACGTCGGTTGATTTGCAGCGCACTACACGACGTTATATCGCAGACGATAGTACTCTTCAAGATTTCGTCCAGCTGAATGAATATGAGTTTATGGAGGACTTGGAGGACAGTGGGTATCAGCAAGACCATCTTTTTCATGAAGTAATAATATAAATTTATGCAGTCATTGTAGTGGTTGTCAACCTGATTTTCCTTTGGATTATGGATGTTTGGAACCTATGCTCGGACACCGCCTGTTATAATTTACTTTTCCTTCCAGTCAAATTTCGGGATAGACCCAGGCAACAGGCCACATTGCACTTCCATTCCAATGCACTAACCGTACTCATCCTCCCATCTGCCGCTTTGTAAACATTGGCAGTTTTAGAATCGGCTTCAAGTGAACAGACAGATAACAGCACAAAAAACACACAAAAAAGCAGAAATATTCCCGTGCCTATGCACAACCGAATAAGGCGTACAGGTCATGTCATTGTTAACATCGGGCGCTATCGAACACTACTGTCTAGTGGTTGTTTCTTCAGCAGCGTATTTAGAATATTGCTGGTTCAGATCTCTACCCAAAGATGTATCATAGTGTCTGAGATATTCCGTGTGTTTCCTTAATCCTTTCAGGAAAATTCGTGGATAATATCTCCACGACAGCTTACTTCCACGTAATTTCCAGTTCATTGTCATCACTGTATTGTTAGATGCTGTATATCTGAGAAATTGAAATCGTCTTCAAGTACGCCAAGAGTAAATTAAATAAATATCATTATATACAGACCCTCCGAGAGACTTTTTTTGTAGTCCTCTTTTGTACTCACGATTTAATGAGGCAAGAATTTCTAGCCCAGTCGGTATAGCGACTGGCTACGGGCTGCACGATTGAGAGGTCGGCGTTCGAGTCCCGGTAGGGCCAGGAATTTTCACTTCTGCATGTCGTCCAGACCGACTCTGCGGTCCACCCAACCTCGTATACAATGGGTACCGGAGGTAAAGCTGCAGGGGCGTGAAGCTGACCACTCAGCTCCAAATAGTGCCTAGGTCAAGAAAATATGGATCTATACCTCCACTCCCCCATACTCCATGGCGTAGTGCTTAGGTAGTTAAGCACAGGGACAACTTTTACTTTTACGTTCCGATTTAATGAGGAAAGAATTCTTGCTATATGCCACGAACATATCCCATCCAATTATTTCCAGTTCGTGGCACATGATCATGAAAATTCTCTCTTTTAAATGATGTTTTCAGTTTTTATTGGTTACAGCATCGAAATCTTTCCGATATTATCCAAAATTCTCTACGAACATGAAAAATTTAAGTGTTAGACCTAATTAGCGATCTAACTGCTCGGAAGCTGGTTCTTTGCCGATATAATATGTACATCATTTTGAAGTGGCCTCACATAGTTTTGTAGTGATTTTGGAAAGGACTTGTCTGTCGCTTATAGTCAGAACTTTCATAAACCACTTGTTTCGACGGCCATTTATTGCAGTTACAGATCTGTTGTTGCAGAGATAGTCATACTGCAGATACGATACTACACAGAATTAGAAACTATTCTTCCTGTTACATGTCATTTCCCAGTGTACCACAGAGTGAAATAATGGTCTGGCCAATGTATCCAGGATGGGTAGTAGCTCGATAATCGCAGTTACGTTATCAGATTAGATGCGATAAAGCCAGGATGTTCGTTTCTTTTGTTCAGACAGCAATTGAAATATGGACGCTGTGCAGTGGCGCTACACAACATGAGTTATTATTACTACATGGTTCTGGAATGCATCAGGGGCTTAAGTGCATCAAGTTATATATTATAGTTGGTATCTATGCTCTATTTTTTTTTGTTTACGTTTTACACAGACACTGGATAGCCCGAGGAAAAGTGACACTGACGGGGACTGACATAATGTACTTGTTCACCGGCGAATGAATCAATAAATTAGTCGATGGTGATATACAGTTCACCTTCTGTTTCGTTTGAGTGTGAAACTCGGTTTCTCATCATAAAGGAACGCCATAAGGGTAGAGTGAACGTTTGAGAAGACACTTACTTACTTACTTACTCATGGAGCTGAGCCCTTCTTGAGGAGTCGCCAATTCTGCAGCTACTCAAGAATTTCCCAGAATTTTATGAAACCCGAAGGTTCATTACCGTGTTCACAAGAGCCTACCAATGGTCCCTATCCTGAGCCAGATCAATCCAATCCATATCATCCCATCCTGTCTCTCTAAGATCCATTTTAATATTGTCCATCCACCTACGCCTTGGTCTTCCCTCAATTTGAGAAGACACTGGAAAGTAAAATATTTGGACTTAAGACAGAGGAAGTAAGTCGAAAATGGAGAAAATTAACATAATTTGGAGTTTAATAATTTGTATACTTCATCATATATTATTAATATGATCAAATTAAGTCTTCATATTGTTAAGAATTAAAGCATGCATGAAAAGATGAGAATTCACATAAAATCCTAGTCGGGAAAACCACATGGGAGACTAAGGTTTAGACAAGTGTTTATTTAGAGGGATGATGTATCTTAAAGAAACAAGATGTGGGAACGTGGACTCGATTCTCCTGGATTGGGCATGGTACAGTATCTCCTTGTTGTGGATACGTAATGAACTACCTTGTTCCATAAAATGCTAGGATTATCTTGACTAGCTGAGCCACTATTAGTTTTTGTAGAAGGGATCTGCTCCATGCAATGTCAGTTATATGTGGTTGTATGAATTCATGATTGAATAACTCAACATTTTCCGTCTTGATTTCAATTTATACATATGTTTCTTTTACCTCTGTGTCCATGGTAACATGTAATTTACACTGTTGAATGAACACCAGCCGTTGACTTGAATTATTAAGAGACGTGTGCAGACATTATTTTGTATTTATTTGTTTATTTTATTGTGGCATGACGCCTAAAAGCCAGAATAGCCGAGCGGGCGTCCATTGCTAGGCAACGGTTTTTTAAAACACGTTTCCGAGACCGCATACAAAGACGTCCATTGCTAGACAACGACTCAGTAACTGTGTTTCCTATACAAGAAGGAGCAGTGAATAGCTCGTTGCTTATGCGACATTCGTAAACACGTTAACGCTACAACGCATACATAAGAGACCGTTTCGACGGGAATGAATGCCAGAGCTACTGCAGTTACCACTGCAACGAATATCCTTCAAGAAGGTGTCTAGTCCATCCGACAGTGGAAGGTAAGAGACAAAACGGAACGCAGGACAGAGAGAGGTAGAGGCAGGCCCGTGTGGAGGCGGGTTCGAATACTTCCACCGTCACCCTACGAGTCGTAGGAGGCGACGAAGAGAGAAGTCTCAAATTTGAGACAGTAATATATGGTCTCGAGTACCAAGGGACTCGGACCCGAGAAAGACTGCGCTGGCAAGGACCAGCAGCATATACAAAAGACAGACCCGTCCTCTCGTCAGAGAGGGCTCCCACAAAAGGAACAAGACCGTAACTGTCAAACGGTAATAAAGATCTGGTCGCAAGTCCCACATGGGTGCTTTATGCCAAGACAGACTGGCCGACTGGCCGACTGACCGACTGACCGTCGGTCGTAGAATGAGACTCAGACTCAGACCAGGCAGATCAGTGGCGAACGGAGCAGAGCTGAGAGCAGAAAGGAAACCAGTTCAGCCAAGAACCAGAAGACGAAACGTGAGAGACGACGGACAAGTCAGGTCGCATCGTCTGCAGGACGTAATTTCGGAGTGATTGTGGTTGTAACTGTAAACGAGTTATCCAATAAAAAGCTTCGTCTAATCCGGAATCCACAATTATTTGTCACGGATCCCCGGACACGTGATATTATATTTACATCATCAGATTAAAGAGATATTCAAAGTATAAACGGAAGCCGTTTCTTTTGTTAAACCATCACGTTCCCTTCCCGGAATTGATTTTTACATTAAAGAATATCTCTATAAATTTGTGAACAAATGAATGAATAATTAATAATGGATAAATTGAAAAATTGGTGACAAACATCATAATGAATCATTTCAATTAAGCTATAAATTAATGAATAGTGAATGACTGAATGACTTATCTAATTAATCTACACTTAATACGATTGTTGATTATTTTATGCATGAATGACTAAACTGATGAATGAAATTACTAGACTAAATACCAACGTACTCGTACTTATCCATTTGGAGAAGTCTGATATTCACTTGAGCGTGAATAAAGCCCAGTGGAAGCTGACAGCAGGGCCTTGTTGGGGACATTGTGGCAATTCGTCTCATACATTGATACGTTTATTCGCATGATTCGTTTCCACTTAAATCGCCATGTAATTTAATGCGGTAACATCTGTAGCCAGCACACGTGGCATATATGTACTTCTGGTTGGAAGAGTTCCGTTCATCAATGTGGCAAATCTGTTCATTCTTGTTGCTGGTTTGATACATATTTTGTACCTCTGTAATCTTTGCCGTAAGAACGAATATTTGGGTATTTTATTTACTATAATGTTTCGTTTAAAATATAATTTAATTGTATGATTATTTATGCACGTTATACCCGTAGTAGTTTATGGTTATGACATTAATTTGTTGGGCGAAGACACAAAGGTTTTAAAAATGAACACAGAAAGTGAGGTTCGTCCAGAAGTGAAAGCGGAGAAAACTAGGTAAACTTCCTGTTCAGATTTCGTCACTAGAATGCAGGACAAAATTATATAAACATAGCACTTTTCTTAGTCTTATTACTATTTTTATCCTTCGAAAATATGGCAATTTCAAGTAACTAGTGGATCTTTTTTTCAATGGATCTTCCAGCCAGCTCAGGGCCCTGGCCTATTCAGTTCCGTAATCATTTTTCACAAACGATAGGACTCGTTGAACGAGTTATCAACCCGTCGCAAGGCCTCTATCTAAACGCAGGACAACACAAACACAGAATAAACGCATACACACATCAAACATTCATGCACTGAGTTGGATTCGAACCCACGATCCCAGCGTCCGAGCGAGCGAAGACAGTTCATGCCTTAGACCTCGCGGCTACTGTGACCGGCCACTAGTGGAACTACCATTGATTATTCAAAGGGAAAATTTGACAATTTCCCTTCTCCAGCTGCGGTCTCCAGAGATAATAATTCCGTTGATCCAGTGTTAAAAGGGCACTGAAATCACGGTTTCGCTCAATATGCAGGCTGTGAATTTGAAAAATTCCAGAATGTTAGCGTGATAGAAGAACAGTACTACTACTACTACTACTACTACTACTACTACTACTACTACTGCTACTACTACTACTACTACTACTACTACTACTACTACTACTACTACTACTACTGCTAAT
>NW_019737981.1:1962674-1973871 GCF_002891405.2 Cryptotermes secundus
TAATAATAATAATAATAATAATAATAATAATACTGCAGAGGTGCTCTTTTCCCAGCAGAGGTCGACATTATAATATCGACTACCGAAACAGTAACACCGACTGAAACATTGCCCTTTATTACTACCGCCTTCTGGCCCTACAGTAACCAACTGACATTGGTTTTTCATTTGGGGTTCATGGAAACGAAATTCTGTTAAACATTAAGGCAAACACAGCCGTATTCGGACTAATTATTTCAGATACGTAATTAAGAATAGCAATAACAAATCAAAGTTAATTTCATATACAGGTTGTGAGAAGATTAAATTTGGACAATCCTTACTAATGTGTAGTTCCAAATTTTGTACCCTTCATTCTCTTATAAAAATACAAAACTTAAAAATGTGGATCATTATCTTATCACCTGTTGTTTGTACTTTCTTGGAACTTGGTCTGTCACGCGAGGGAAGTATATTAATTGAGGAATTGAAAACAAAATGCTTAGGAGAATATTTAGACTTAAGAGAGAGGAGGTAACAAGTATTGGTATGGGGATTAAGTCAAGAAAACTGAGTTATGAGAGGCATGGGGCATTCATGTGGAACTGGAGAATGTCTGACTTAGAGAGCCAGGTGAAGATAAGAGAGTAATATATACATTAATCTCAAAGAATAAATCTATGAATGTGTACTGGGGTGAAAGTTTGAGGGCAGGGTTCTATGGCAGAGTGGAAAATACAACTTCCAGTACAGCGAAGCATTTTCATGGTTAGCTGAAAGCAAACTGCCGAGGGAAGGTACGCACTCTGAAGTTTGTGTATTCTCTGTTTGGAACTTAAGTGGTAACATGGAAGTCAACTTCGTGTACATTCGGTACATACCAGCGATCTGTGTGGAGTATGATTATTTTTGACCGATCGTGCCGAATTCTTACTCTACCGAATCCCCGGATGGCTGTTGTTGGTGTTGCTGCTACTGCTGTTGTGTATTTGCACAAATTTAATAAAATTAGCGCATAATGGGGCTTCTTGTCCATCCGTTTGTCTCATTGTTTCAGCACAGTAACGAAACTCAAAAGCTGAGCCTTCCTTGAGAAGCTAAGAAACTAATAGTCGCTCAGCTGCTAAATAAATTACCCGTCTTTTATGAAATCAGAATTTTCATTGCAGTTCGAAAGATTATCACTGGATTATTCCAGTCTTTAACATCCCAATGTATTTCTCGAAGATCCATTTTAGTAGGTTCTTTTAATCTGCTGTTTATGCTTAGCTCTTCCAAGTGGTCTCTTTCCTTCGGTTTTCCCGACCAAAGCTTTGCAAGCGTTTATCATCTCTTACATGCGAGGTAACTGCACCATCCAACTCATCCTCCTTGACTTAATTATATTAATAAAATTCGGTGTACAATTATTATGCAGTTTTAACCGCCTTCTCCTTTAGATTCGAGCATTATTTCCAGCACACTTTTTTGTCTAGCATTCTCAATCTGAATCCCTCTCTTGATGTAAGATACCACACACACACACACACACACACACACACACACTTAGCATATGGGGAGACGAGATAAAACTACCAGACGAATTTGGAAGAAGTTTAGTATTGGAGGTTTGACGTTGAAGGCTAAGGGGCGACTTACATGTCGACAAGCAGTATTTCGTTGCAATGAATGTGTAGACGAGCAGCGTAGAGGTTGTTGTGTCGATCTTGCTCGTAGGTAGCTAGGCGCTATGATATTAGTATCTGTCGAGAAGATGAGGGCGCCCCGGCTGGCGCAGATATCGAAATGAAGCGCCATTTTTTCTCCAAGTGAGCCATTCTTCCCTCCGTGATCAGCAGTGCGGGTCATCTAGTCAGGTGCTGCGTGTGGCCTGATGAGATCAGTATAGTCAATGGCGTCTAGGTTCCGATTTCAGACCATTCAGTTGGCCGCACTGTCTGGTAGCGCGGCCTCCTTCCGGCTTTGGCATTCTTGTTATTGTACAACACCACGTTTTGAAATTCCTCATATATCTCGGACCATTAATCATAATAGTAAGATTTAAATCTGAATTTGGCCGTCGCAAATTCTTTCGTTCTTGAACTGGGCCAGTGGCCAATGTTCTTGAATTCAGCCACTCTTCTTTATTTTATCGTCTACTTTTCTCGCTTGTATTGCTCGTGAATGCAGCCACGGCAGTGTTTTTTTGTTCGAATTTCATCCTCCGACGCGTGTTCGGATTAACAGCATTGTCACAACTCATGAAGGGAGTAGCAATAAACCGTCAGTGAAGCCAGTCCGAAAGATGTTTTCTTTTAATTTCGAATTACTTCGCCCTTATCGCAAAGCTCTTCGAGTTTTCTTGAGCTGTATTCGTTATTGGTTTCCTGGAAAGAAAAACAAACACAATCAGCAGCACAAACAGCGTCTGCGTTAATCATTTATAGATCCTGCTAATTGGGTTTGTGAAATTCATGACCTGCTCTAGGAAAGCCCCTTCATACTGAACGGAACAAGAACATTTCAGAAACGGTAGAAGTAGTCATTGCTGAGACAATTTCAGTACATGGTTTCCTGATGTATTCTGCTCACACTGAAACCATGATATTTTACCGAAATAAAATTATGACATTTCGAGATGAAGCAGCTGCCTAGCTCGTAATACATTTGTTTAATAATTACTAAAATTTATAAAGACGTTGTTTCAACTGTAGAGGTTTTATAGCTCCGAATAAGATTTGTAAGACGATCTTGAATAATGAGAATATATGGATTTTGAAAGCATATCTTTGCCTATTTCAAAATTGATCTACTATTCAGGCATTCAACTGTAGACACTGAGGAAAACCACAGTAATCTTGAGTTAATGAAGCCGAGAATCAATCTCTGTACATCCCATTATAAATGAAGAGTTCTACCGCTGTACCAGCCTGCTCGGGGGAACAAAATATGAATCTAACTCAGTAGGCCGATGACACAAATCCGTAAGTCACGATCAGTTCTTGTTATTGTAGACAGATTTGTCATTCTACACATGTGCCTTTGTTCCAAATGACAGTTGTTACTTCTGTTATTACATCTTAAATTGGTAACTTCACTGCATTGATTTACAGCTGTTTTCCTTTCCACCCATTTTTAATGCAATTAAAATCCGTCTGTTTGCCCAGTTTCTTCAGTTCTGTGTGCCTGGTTGTTGCCATAGCTCAAGCGGTTAGTCGCTGGCTTCCCATCACGGCGCCCCGGTTCGATCCAGGGTCTTGACAAATGGGATTTGTGGTGGACAATGTGGCGCTGGGGCAGGTTTTCTCCGAGTACTTTGGTTTCCCCTGCCAATTTTCATTCCACCAATTGCTCCACAATCACCCTCACCTATCATCTGGGGCTGGTACAATAGGTCAGAAGTGGCCGCAGTACAAGGGACTTAGTCCCACCCCACTAGCAATAAAAAAATAATAATAATGCATGAAGTATATACCCTTCACTGTTTCGTTGCTAGGCAACCACGTACGGTTTAAAGCATAAAGTGTTCTACGGTGCGTGTACAGTTTCTTATTCATTACGCAGCGCCCTGCCTGTAAATAACAGGAAATATCTGTCATGTATAATTTTTAAAGCATGAATTCAATGATATAGAAAATAATTCGGTATTTGTTTCTTTTATTGTTCTAATTTTCACGTATCAGTTATACTTTTATACTTGAAATGTCCTGTCACTGCTTAACTTTCTTTGAAGTTTATCAAATATTCAAGGATAAAATTAACCTAAGACGATGTATTCACCAGGTAAGTTGGATTCTCTGTCATGAGGGTACGGGGAGGGGAGTGGTGGTTACCAGGACTCCAAGTGAGCATGGGACACTCTGTTCTACTGTAAGTAGTAAGTAAAAAGGTCCATAGAGTTGTGAGATATTGAGGTTCCCACGTTTTCTAGACAATCGACTCATAGATGGCGGTAAAGTTATCAGCCTTACGCGCCAGCCGCCCTTTACCCCAAAAAATATTCCTGGTATGCATTTCTGTTAGAGGCTGAGTCGACTCCAGGGCCATAATACGACTGGAAGGATTAAGTCAATTAATAAAATCCAATGACCTCATCGGGATTTGATCCCGCGACCTTCCTCCTTGTAGCATAGTGCCTCAACGAACTACGCTACCGCGTGCCCCCCTCTGTTCTACTGTGTGAAACAAAAACACGTAGTACCTTCGGTGATTAATCTAGCAGCAGTGAGCAAAGGTGATCTGGGTCAATGTTTCTCTAAGGTAGATATTCTCGTACCGTACAGACTTCCTGAACACAGAGACAGGGAGTGCTTGGTTCAACAACACTGACACGGAAATTGCACGTATTTTCTAGAATTAAATAACAACTGATAAATAATTTAGGAAAAGTAAGCAATTTAATCATATCGCTACTGTTTATTAATGGTGACAAATGACAATTATTTAAGGCAGTAAATGCCGTAGACCTAAAGTGATCTACTTTCTGTTATAAGCGCTTAACTCTGATGTTCAGGGCTGAAGGCATACAAGACACATTATCACGTAAAATTTCGCCTGTAACTCTACGGGAAACCGTATTGTGAGCAGGTGAGAGCAAAGTGCCGAGGAAGGCATTTGGATCAGGTTGAGATTAACTTACTGCCTAATAAAATATTAACCACTTAGCCTAGTAACTATATCACATATATTTTCTGGGCATTGCATTAATACACCATATTATCCCTAAAATAGGAACCAAATTCGAGATGAGGTCGAGTTCATATGATATCTTAACTTCTATTAGACGCCAGCTGCTTTATGGTATGCACCCCTCACAACAGGAGATGCATATGTAGGCCAAGATATTGTACACATTTGAGTCACACAGATGCAATTATATTTGGTGTCATAAATACGCATGAGAGAAGAATACAGCGGGAAAAATTGAAAAATCATGATTGGTAGTGGGAAGGGGAGGTTATATCGGACGAAATATAGAGGGAGCGGAGAGAGAAACTTCATGCATTTTTCATCTTTACATTGTGCTTTCTCTGTTCAGTCCTATGCTTGCTGGAAACCTAGCCTGAACTTCACGGCAACTAGATCCTATTGTTTGTCAGTAAGGATGCAAGTTGATTAATAAGAAACTGTTCATCTCCTGGAGCTTCAGACTTTATTTGTGATGATAAGAAATAAGGAAGAACTTAACGCAGCCTGATTTCCTTCAAAAGCGTCATTCTATATGACAAGTTTAGCAATAATTGTAAATGGATAGCCTACTTACATAAATTTTGTATTCATTTTGTCTATAATTCTACTTATACCACAGATTCATCAAGATCTCAGAGTATAGCGCGGTTATGGTGTTTGTATTTGTTACCATTATATGAAATATTTCGTACAGAATGTGTAGGTGCACTTATAATCCTTCCTCACATAAAATTTCACATGTCCAGCTTCAATGGTTTATTAGTTATTCCCGAAAACTTTGTGCTAATTTAGAAATTTGTCATATTCTAAAACGAATATAGGCCTAAGTCAAGAAAACGCATATTCCTCGAAGTTACCACAGATTTCTGAGCCCTAGATTATACTGAAGTGACGCTTCTTTCGCTCCCACCTCAGGACTACTTTCTTCCTTTATATATATATATATATATATAAGTATATTAGGGCCTGTTGCCGGTCACGGTAGCCGAGCGGTCTAAGGCATGTATTGACTTCGCTTGCTCGGGAACCGGGATCATGGGTTCGAATCCCACACAAGGCATGGATGTTTGGTATGTGTGTTTGTGTTGTCCTGTGTTTAGGTAGAGGCCTTACGACGAGCAGAACACCCGTCCAAGGAGTTCTGCCGTCTGTAAAATGATCACGAAACTGAGAAATCAGCCCTGCGCTCCAAAGTGGGAGCAAGATGAGATGACATATATATTAGGACCTGTTACTTCGAGGAAACTTGAAAGTTTAAAGAAGACGTGGCCGCTAGTGGGATAATGACCATACCGAGCTACTCTGAAATTATGCATTCGTCCCAGGTCTGGTTGTTTAACTGCGGTACATCCGACGATGATGTCAGTGTAACTCAGATGAAGATAGTGTCGAATGGAAAGATGATTAGCCAATAACAAAATATAAATGACGTATGAGGAAGCGGTCGTGGCCTGATTTATGGTAATATCGCGGCATTTGGCGTGAGGGACTGGAGAAAATAACAAGACTGTGAGAATAGCCGGCGTTGGGCGTCTAGTTTTAAACACAGAGCTAAACTATTAAACGATCAAGCACGTGGTTCTGTAAAAATGTGCGCAGTAAGGCGGACAGACGAATGATCACGCGTTACGCTGAAACCATATAAGAGAACTGGTGTGTTGAATGGCCCTGTTTCCAAGAAAATCGAACGTCGCCATTTCAGAATCTTTATACGTACTGAATGCTTTTTTTTATGCCTGTATTATTTATAGTAGTTTATTTGTTGATTTTACGTGTAGATTACTTATCGATATTATTTCAGATATACTGGCAAGATCCTCGGCGATGAACAGGTAGCTGTTTCGAAGTCGTGACCATTTAGAGCTATTATTCAGTCCTTTCTCCTGGAAAGGTAAACTAAGACAGCGTCAGTTAAAACAGTCAGTAACCTTGCTGCGTTTCTAACCAGATGTCCCTCTAGCACAGGCCCAAGGCGATACCTCTGAGAGCACGGCCTAAAGATGTGTCAAGTTCGTACATGCTTTCTTTAATCTTCCAGGTCAGCAAGAAATAACATTCCGAACTGAATGGTAAGAGGCATTTCTGGAATTTAATCTCCTCTCTATTTTGCTTGAATATAATTTCGACTTGTTGCTGTCATTCACAAATGTTTGAATTTTGCCATAGTTCCGAAGGATTCATTAGCAATTCCTATGTCATGAAATCGGATTGTCACAAACCTGCATTTAATAATGCTTTAGTACTTCTTTATTTGATATGGGAAGAAAACGTAGTCTGTTGCTGTATGGGAAGTACACAGACAGGATGTTTGAGGATAACTCGCTGACGAGCGTATTTGGACATAAGGAATAAGAGAACATGAAAAATACATGGCAATGACGAATATAATTTCTGCTTTTCACCAGTTGTTATTAGCGGGATCAAGTGAAGGGCGATGTGATAGACAGACAAGCAGCATGAAAAGGGAAATGAAAAATACATAAACAGTTTAAGTGTCAGAACTTCAGTGGAGACCTAAGCGTAGACACAATTTATCTTATGCATACAGGTTATGTTGTTGTGTACGTCAGGATAGGATCCAGTGCCGGGATTTTGTGAACACAATGCTGGACACCCTGCTTTCATAAAAAAGAGGAATTATGTCTTGACAGCTACGTTATGAAGACCCTACACCTTGAAACCAGTACGGTCTTCGGTTTCTCAAATATTTTGCACGAATATTTCATTCAAGAAAATAAAAAATAGATTCTGTTTCTTACAGACGCTGACGTAGAAACGACGTTGCTTATGTACAAGATATACTTCTGTGTTCCTTCGTCCATTTCGTGCCGAGGCTGAGGTGTAGCGACTTCTCTCTTGCGTTTGCTCTCTTGGGAGAAGCTGAACTCTTGCATGTCACTCAGCTTTTCAAAAACAAAACTTGTTTCACAGAATGACCGCATGTCAGACAACATAACTTTGCTTCACATCAAAAATAGATAGCGATCAAATATTTAGGTATCTTGGAAGAGCAAATTGGTCATTAATTACTCTTTCAGATGCCCTCTGTGCACGAAGTGCATGAAGTGAAAGCTTAACTGGGTGAATAAGTTCCTGTTTAATCTCATCTCATAACATTTCCTTCTTGAGAAGCTCATAGACGCTCTTTCCCTCAGTAAGTCCCCTCCTTTATGAAACCCGATGTTTTGTTTATCCTGCCATTAAGATCCTATGCGAAGATGGTTGAATCCAGTCGAACCCCTTATCTTATTTATTTTACTTACATGTCAGTATATTGTGACATGTTCGTTGCTAGCCGGAATAGTTTAATCTGAAGAGAAGTCTGTTACTACGTTATGGCACAGTAAACAGTGACGCAACAATTTAATACGCCACGCAACGTAACCAATGGAAGTATCGCTGGGAACGGGTTTCTCTGTGGGTTCGCGCCAATAGTGTTGTGTATGTAGATCTTTTTAAAAGTCTTTAACTTTCGTTTGAAACATTTAACAGTATGGATTTTATCTGACAAAATACAAAAGAAGCTTTGGAGTATGGTTGGCATAACAGTAACTCAGCTTCGAACATTGCGCACATGAACACTAAAGCTAACGAGGCATGGAAAATAAAAAATAACGCATTTGTAATTCGCATTGGCTACACTTTCCCATTATTTCTGTAAACTGAAACGTTTATGTATAGGCCAGTTTACTGTTGCAGAAAGTTACGGGAAATCAAGAACGTGTGAATATTGTGCAGAACGTCTAGGACAGACCTGAGTGGCAAGAAACCATGTACGCTGTATATCGCAGTTTACTTGTTACGGAAATATTGTCAAATTACTATGACAACTGTAGAGAAGTATGCAATATAGAAATTGAAGTTCAGAAACAAAGAAAATTAATTTGAATAATTTTGTGGAATAAACTCATGAGTTCTAAGCACAGCAAGTCCCCGAAAATCGCGTTGGTTACATTCCTGAAAACGCCTGCTTTTGGGGAGGCAGGCTTTGTGGGTTAGGGGAACTGCGGCCGCTGCTAACAGCCCTCAGAATTTTAAGTTGCCTTTTCCTTCACTAGATACAAAATATGCGTAAAAGCATACTTAAAAGTAAACTAGATAATGCTTACAAAATGGGTCATAAATGACGCATTGGAGGGGCAATGGACGTTAGAGACATTGTTTAGGTTTTGAGCGCTATACTAGACCGGCCTAGAAACCCGAGATTAACGGCCGTGTGGATCCGTTGCGCTGACCACGTGACACCCTCTATTCGCTAAAGTTTGCACTAACTTCGCCGACAAGTGGCGGTCGCTCGGTCGGTATAGTTCGTTTGCGGACTACAGGACACATAGTTTGTTTTTTCTTGCCCTATACTAGACACAGATTAGAAACTGCGGATACATACAGCCAAACAAAACTGTTTGCAAAACAGAAACATGTAGAAGACCACAATTGTCTGAAGTTCTCAGGTGGATAGGGATGTCCGTGTACTAAATCCTTAAGATCACAATGCGGGTCTTTGCATAAAATGTATCTCTACGTTACGTCGCTACCAAGAGTTGGCTTAAAATAATTCCTGCCCCCCTTTCTTACATATATCGAAGAGATAATTAAGCACCTTGGATACTTACATTCTTTGGTTATAGTAAAGTTTGCTAGTTCAGAGTCTTCGTCAGCGTGCTTAGTTAACTACATCTTCGAAAATATCCACATGAGCAATCATAATTATTGTATTTTCTCTTCCTCTGATTGCATGCAGAAACGCTGGAAATTTTAATTCCGGCCGAATAGTTTTCCTCGCTGTAAGCTGTGGGAAGCGTCATTCTGACACGCAAATAGTACGTCATGGCCGTGAGTGGTATTGTATGCTGATTGTTTTCATATGCCGTGAGTTCCAGTCTGCAACTGCAGGCCTCTGTAATGATTAAGAAGGAGTCTGACCAAGGAAGAATAAGAAGAAATAATTCTGAGTTCAGAGTGGCACGATTAATTGTGTGGATTGGTTGATTTTACGTTATTTAACGACGCTATTTTCATTATATAATTTTATGTATCGTCCAGTGAGATGGGAAGATTACAATGGATTGTGCGTAGGTAAGGGTTAAAACAGATGTGAATGTCCTCTGATTAAAAGCCACCTTCTATCCAGATATTTTTGGAGATATTCGATACAATTACGACGATCTTAGGCCTACCGATGAGATAGATGTAGCGGTAGTTTTCCTCAGTTTCTCTCGCAGAATTACGGGATGACACTAAAAAAAAGGTAAAGCTATCACTGTAACAGGCCATAGAGGCCCATAGGGTTGTGAGGCGTTCAGGGTCCTACATTATCTAGACAGTTGGCTCACAGATAGAGCGGTAAGGTTGTCAGCCTTACGCTCCGGCCCTCCTTTGCTCCCCAGGAAGATTCCTGATACTAATTTTTGTTAGAGGTTGAGTCGACCCCAAGGTCATAGTGCGGCTGGGAGGTTTAGGTCAATTGAAAAAAATCCACCTCATCGGAACTCGAACCTCAACCAACTACACTACCGCGTGTCCCCTTACGGGATATGACTATTCTTCGAAATGGGTTGCTGCTTCCTCGTTGCAAATCCCTATGTGCTGACCATTCTCGGTCGCCTTATCGGCCTGGGAGATGCTGCATAACCGCTATACCTGTGTGAGTAAAACAAGGACAGTGTCCAGGATATCCGGGCGCCTCCTAGACAGAAGTAACGGTTTTGTTGTCCAGGAAGTATAGAGGCAGGAACCACCAGATGTCGCCTTAGTGTCGTGGGTCACGTGCGCTTTATGGCAGGTGACCAGCCTTTCGAATTTGTTTTGTATCAGCACTGCCTTTGATTCTGTTTCTTTTCTTCTGGATTTTCTTTCTTCTTTTCGTTTTCTCTGCGTTTTCACCTCTGTCTTGTCCCTTGCCTTATTTATTCTTCTTAGTTTCTGTCTCTCTTTCCGGGTACGTGGCTGCATAGCTGCTTATCTTTGTCTGATCTAAAAAATCTTTAAATTCAGTTGCTTTAAGTTTTCAGAAACGAACTGAATGTTTGAAAGTGGGCAAACTTTTCAGATAAAATGAGAACATAATACTGTATAATACAGTACTTCAGCATGAGGCCACAGCAAAGCTTATGGGCACACAAGATGCTCTCTAAATGTGTAAAATCCAAGGACAAGCAGTTGCATATGGTTTCGTTTTCCCAATTCTTTTTCTCCGTCCCTTATTCCTTATTCTACTTCGCTTCAGTTTTCTTCTTCCTCCTCTTGTTTTACTTGTTTTTCGTCTTCGCGTTGTTTTACTCACTTTTCTCCTTTTGTTTGTTCGAAATCCGGATGTAGCTGGTGAATCTCAAGGTCTAAGGATTGTTAGAAATCCGGTTGCAGTTGGTGAATCTCCAGATCTAAGGATTATTATAAATCCGGTTGTAGCTGGTGAATCTCAAGGTCTAAGGATTAATAGAAATCCGGTTGCAGTTAGTGAATCTCAAGATCTAAGGATTATTATAAATCCGGTTGTAGCTGGTGAATCTCAAGGTCTAAGGATTATTAGAAATCCGGTTGAAGGTGGTGA
>NW_019737981.1:1974174-1984476 GCF_002891405.2 Cryptotermes secundus
AGAAATGCGGTTGTAGCTGGTGAATCTCAAGGTCTAAGGATTGTTAGAAATCCGGTTGTAGCTGGTGAACCTCAAGATCTAAGGATTATTATAAATCCGGTTGTAGCTGGTGAATCTCAAGGTCTTAGGATAACCAATATAATTATATAGGTAAAATACAAAAATATATGTGTTCAATAAGTAATAACTCATTCACGAGCCAGTGCTTATTGAACATATATGTGTGTGTGTGTGTGTGTGTGTATTTATAGCAGACTAAATACTGTTTATAATACACGTGTGATGAATAAAACTAAGTAACTAAATATGTATCAGTCCTGCCTAACTATTTATTTAGCAGATATCTTTTAAGTAATAAATCGGTTACGTAGATATATTTGTTATTATTTAACCTGAAGATTCAACACCACTAATACTATAAAACTTGATACTGGACATATTGATGAGCAGCTTCGCAAAGCATCCTACCTCACACCCTACTTCCCGAACACTCATCTTTGCCATATCCTTCCATTTCCTGTTAAATCACAATTAAGTCGCGTTTGAGGAGGTTTCTCAGCCATTCTGTACGAATTCCTCCTCCTGCTCTTGGAGATTAATTTCCACCTCATTGTAAGCCCCGTGATTTCACGATCGTAACACCACGTAACCTATACAAAGGAAGATATTCCTGTAAGATTTGAGGCTTTCACGGCGGTGACTATGAAGAAAGCAGTCTTCTGGGATTTGGCACCGTGTATATGTGGTGTTAACCGACGTTTCGGACTTCTGCTTTTACCGTTTCTCACGGTCTCTTCGCTTGCAGATTTCTTATATTTTTTCTTCTACCCTGAAGATGGAGGCGATACGTTCCTCCGAAACGTCGGTTAACACCACATATACACGTTGCCAAATCCCAGAAGACTGCTTTCTTCGAAGATATTCCTCATTACGGAATATGCAAATGAATGTATAAAAATAAATAAGTATGCTCCTTTTGGAGTATTTAACAACGCTTCTTCCACTGCGTAGCTTATGCGTTCTATGGTAGAATTGTTAGGAATGAGGGATTGAAAAGGACGTAGAAATAAAAGGTCCTGGCCTATCGTGCCAATTTTCGTGAACGAGTTAAGGAATGTTATGAGAACCTCAGTCAGGTTATCCGGTTTCTGAGCAGAGATGCGAACCAAGGACCTTCCGAATGTTAAGGAGTGCTGACTGTACTGGGAAGTTCCGTAAATAATTATGTGAATAAATATATATACATATTTAAATGAACGTCAAATGGAATAATAAAAGGGAATGACTGAGGTAAGCAAAGCCTCCTAAAGCCGCACTGAGCTCCTGTAGTGAGGCACCTGGCAGTGGTTTTCCGAACAGAGAGTAGTTCGCCGCAAGCCGATTAATTCCTCCTTGGAGCGGGCAGGAGTGCTCAGTGGCGGGCTGGTCACACAGCCTCGGCAACATTGCCACGTCCTGAAAACACACCGTCACTTTTAATTAACCAATTCCATGATGACTTTTGTTTAAATATATCTTTTTCCTGTTTGTATAATTTTATCCTTGAAAACTATCAAATAGCTTTAGCTGTTTTAACTATTCAGAGATAACGGGAAGCATTTATTTCACTAATCTTCCAAACTATCAAATTCGTCTAGATGAGAATGACCATTGCTCCGAAATGAAATATTTCATATCTCTGAAACCAGTAAAAAGTGAGCGCTAAAAGCCGATTTAATCCGAGAATAGCCGAATTTCCGTTCCTGTACTTTCTCTGTAACTACGTCTCAGAGAAAGGGAAATGCATGTTCATGACTTGTCACACAAACAGAGGACAGCATCTCATTATAAGGAAGATGTGAAATTCTGATAATTGTGTAGGACAATAAGTAACATTCGTGATGAAATTGAAATCGGATTACATTCAGGGAATAACTGACTACCTTTTGGTTTAGAACAAGTTATCTCCCTACTTATCATCTCAGAGCCGCTGTATTAAAATTTAGGAAGAAAAATTTTATCACTTCTTTTTGTGGGTGTGCAACTTGATCTCTTTTTGGAGAAGAATATAGTATATAGAAAGAAAATAGATCTAGTCCTCGGTGCTATATATTCTGAACTGTGGCAGTTTCTTTAAGAAAACATAATTTAAAAGTATGTATGAGACTTTTTTCCGATATGATAAGTATTGAACGAAATATAACTAAAATTAATATCCGGCCGCGCCATAGCTCAAGCGGTTAGTCGCTGGCTTCCCACCGCGGCGGCCCGGATTCAATCCCGGGTCTGGTCAAGTGGGATTTGTGGTGGACAAAGTGGCGCTGGGGCAGGTTTTCTCCGAGTACTTTGGTTTCCCCTGCCAATCTTCATTCCACCAGTTGCTCCAAAATCACCCTCATCTATCACCTGGGGCTGGTACAATAGGCCAGAAGTGGCCGCAGTACAAGGGACTTAGTCCCACCCCACTAGCAATAAAAAATTAATGTCCGACTCTGCAGTGTAACATAGGCGATTACGAGAATTCGTGTTTTCTTTTGTCCGCGAAATACATAATTACAATATGAAAAGAAGATTATGATATATATTGTAATGTGTTATATGTCATCCATCGCTGGGCAACGAAAACAATGGAAATTGTTGAGTTCCCACAGCCACAAATTGAATACCAACAGACCGTTGCCTAGGTATACCCGTGGCAACGATTTATTGAAATAGCGGAAACAATTGGTTTCCTTGGTAACGAGCTTACAACACGTGAAATCGAATCCTGGACGACGGTTCGCTGGCAAGGACCAGCAACATATGCAAAAGAGAGACCCGTCCTCTCGTCAGAGAGTGCGCCAACAAAAAAAAACAAGACCGTAACTGTCAAACAATAATAAACATGTGGTCGCAGGCCCCAGATGGGTGCTTTATGCCAAGACAGACTGGACGATTTACCGTGTGTCGTAAAATGAGATTCAGACTCAGACCCAGTTGGATCAAGTGAATGGAGTCGAGACAGACAGCTGAAATGTAGCAGCCGCCGAAGACAGTGAAGTTCCAGCAGCCGCCGAAGACAGTGTAGTTCCAGCAGCCGCCGAAGACAGTGAAGTTCCAGCAGCCGCCGAAGACAGTGAAGTTCCAGCAGCCGCCGAAGACAGTGAAGTTCCAGCAGCCGCCGAAGACAGTGAAGTTCCAGCAGCCGCCGAAGACAGTGAAGTTCCAGCAGCCGCCGAAGACAGTGAAAGTTGAGGGTTGAAGGCTTCGGTTGAGTAGACAGTTGAGGCAGTAATTGTGATACTGCAAGTGTGGAAGTGTGAAAACGAAGTACAATAAATATTCGCTACATCCTTGACCGGCGTGAAGTTATTTGTCGCGTCACACAGCGAACACGTGACAATATTATATAACATTCTTTATGAAGTAAAAGATTACGTTGTAAGAATGGTAATATGAACATTTTGGACATTGTCTACCAACTTGGATTGTTTCAAACACGTCGTTTCTGAAACCGATCTGTTTCCGTCAACAGATTCAGTTCCAAAATCTTTGTGTAACAAAAACACTAAACTGTTAATAATTCCCACAATAGTAGTCATGTTTGTAGTTACTCAGCATCGTTTGAAACATTTAGATTTAGGCGTGATCCTAACTTGAATATTCCTTGTTAATTCATAGTGCTTACGGCGTTATCTAACTAACCATGGTTATATGAAAACAAAAGAAGACGCTGTTTCTGAACAAAACTGAAGATGGGAAACGTACAGCGTCTGCAACAAGTGTGGTTTCACTTAGCATCGCCGCTCTTTTAATTCCTCATGTATATACATGAGCGGGACATGAATATGTGTGCCCTCATTTAGGCCTCTCGCTCTTCCAATATCGAGATGCTAATTCATCCTTTTATTTTATTCATAATCCCTGAAAATGAACACCAACGCCTCGCTAAGACTGTCTTAAAGATTTTTATTACACGCCTTCAGGCACTCAGTTGTTTCTTGAGTGAGCTCGTGTTCTTTAAGCTGCCTGACTCTTACTGGGAAGTATCATTACCGCTTAATTTTCCCAGCCCTTCAAAACGGATCGTAGTTGGCAAACCCCTCACCCCTTACCCACCACATCAGTTTATCTTAAAATATGTTAGTCAGAAACATGGATTGAAGGAGGTTAAGAACAGGGTGTTGAGGGGAATATTTGTACCTAGGGGAGATTAAATAACAGAGTAATTGAGAAAATGACGTAAGGATGGACTTTATGCCGATACACTTCACCAAATGTTATTAGAGCGATTACGTCAGCGGAGATCTGATATAGGCATGAGAGGAATAGCAAAAGGTAAAGCTATCCCTGTAACAGGCCGTGGAGGTCCATAGGGCTGTGAGATGTCGAAGCTACCACATTATTCTAGACAGTCGGCTCATAGATGGCGGTGAGGTTGTCAGCCTTATGCGCCGGCAGCCCTTAACCCCCAGGAAGATTCCTCATACTCATTTCTCTTAGAGACTAAGTCGACCCTAGGGCCGTAATGCGGCTAGAAGGATTAAGTAAATTGAAAAATACAGTGACCTCATCGGGAATAGATCCCGCGACCTTTCGGTTTGTGGCATAGTGCCTCAACCAACTGCGCTACAGCGTGCCCCATGATAGAAATAGTACATGCATTAAACATATTAGCTGGAAAATCTTAAACGAAAAGACCACTTGGGAAATTTACGTATAGATTGGAGGGTAATATTGAAATTGATCTCAGGATTAATGTAGAGTGGATTTAACTGGCTGACGATATAGTCCAGCTGCTAGATGTGAATACGGCAATGATCTCTTCCTTCCATAGAAGCAGAGAATTTCTTTAAAAAGCAAAGCGACTTTCGTTTTAAGGCAGACATTTCACCGTGGCTTTAGTTGGCTTAGTGGGCATTATAGTCCGTCAGCCTACCGTTGTCAATAGGTTCGTTTGTTCTTTCGTTGGTTAGGTGGATATTTGTTTGTAAAAGTCCTCTTACGTATTGGTGAGAGAGCGACCACTTACATGTCATCCTCTGTATTTGCGCAGCAGTGGAATTTAAATCAACCTTTGTGTGAATCCGTGCTCGTGTGTCAGCCTAATCATTTCAAAACGTGTGATCTATCTGATATATACATGGTTATGAAAACCATAACATATGACGTCACAGAAATTATAATTTAATGGAAAGTGAATTATTTCGGTGTATTACTTTAAAATATTGAAACATTCTGTCCGTTGGCCTACAGCTATGCCAGCAGGCTCTTAGCATTTCATTAATATTCGGTTTGATTAACAACAGTTCGGACTATACAGGGTCGAATGAGAGGACGACCAGTGAATTGAGAAGGATGTGGGAACAAGCAACTGTGCCTTAATTTGGGGTACTATCCCGGCATTTGTCTAGAAGGACTGAGGAAAATCACAAAGAATACGCGGTCCAGCTCTGGATTTGAATCCGGGACACCCTGACTAGGGAGCGGAAGTTCTGGGCACTCGACCATGACACTTTATAACAGCTTCTCGAATATCAGAAACTGTCACTTCGTGTGGGCTTCGCATCGGAATACGTCTTACCAACTCCATGGAGTTGAGTCCTTCTTGAGAAGGCACCAGTTTCTCAGCTGCTCAAGTATTTCACAACATTTTCTGCAGTTCGAAGGCTTATTACCCTGTTCACAAGAGCCTGACACTGGTTCATATCCTGAGCCAAATCCTTCTAGTCCTATTTCTCTAAGATCTTTTTTAATATTATCATACCATTTAAGTCTGTGTCTTCATACTGGTCCCTTTCTGTCGAGTTTCCTCACTAAAACCTTATATGCATTCGTCTTCTCTCCCATTCGTGCTACCTGCCCTTCCCATCTCATCCTACATGACGTGATCATTCTAATTATATTTGGCAAAGAACAGAAGGTATGGAGCTCCACATTATGAATTTTTCTCTGACCTCGCATTATTTCATCCCTCAGCTTTCCAAACATTCTCCTCATAACCCTCTCCTCGAACACCTTCAAACTGTGTTCTTCCTTTAATGTCAGAAACCTAGTTTTAGACTCATACAAAACTACAGGAAAAGTCATAGTTCTGCATATACACTTGCTTTAAATAACTTGACGAAGATTTTAGGATTCTATCATTAATTTTCAGTATTCTTATTTCTGTTTGAAAATATTAAGATGGATCTTAAAAGAACAGAGTGTAACGGTGCGTGGGATTTGTGTATCTTAGCGTAGGGCCCAGAGGAGGGCTCTTGAAATATGGCAGTAAACTTTCTGGCTCCATAAAAAGCCGGGAATTTATTGTTCAGCTTTACGACTATTATCGTCTCAAGAATAACTCTGCTGCGTGGGGTCAGTCAGGAATAGGCCTATAATTTCAACATCAACATTTTATTTGTGTGCTTTGGGGTTCCCTGTCCCACATACGTCACTGCTACGGTTAAATGGATATTTTTGCGTTTTAAGTGTTATAAATAAGCAACGCGATATAAGTAATCCTTACAGTTTATCATAATATATTGTGACGGAATAGTCCATTGCTAAACAACGGCTCGCTAAAAGCGCGTTTCGTACCAACGAATACGCTTGCACAAATCAAAGCGTTGCCACATTGCCAGTCGTAAAGTAACTCTGACTCTGACAGAGTTCAATTATTCAGTCACAAGAGAGTTCAGTGTTTCAATGTGAAGTGCTAACCAGCGGATAACGGAAGCTGAAGAAGTGACCGATACATAAATTAGATCCAAGTCAGTCACAGGGGTAGAGGAGATACTCGTAGTCCAGTAAGGAATGGAGCGAGTCTTAAGCAGTCGTCGATTGTGAGCTTTTATAATTGATACTAATTGTACTGCCGTTAAATCCTATCATCCAACCCAGAACCCGTTGTTATTAGTCACTGAACCCCGGAAGCGTGACAGTATTGTGGCATATAGACCCATTGCTAAGCAGTGAATCTGAAAACATCGGCCGATGCTAGGTAACTTCCGCAACATACACGCACGCAACAAAAAAAGTACGGCGTTTTCTATGCAGTCCGTGCCGCTATCGCTTCTATGCTACAACGAGGTAAACACACCTCTACAACAATAGAAGGGCTGTGTTTCCTGCGTGGTCCGTGATGAGCCTATATAGGAAGAAGTAAAACTGTTCGACAGAATTTTCATCAGGAAGATATCGTTCAAGGCAGTTCAATAGTTCAAGACTTCACGTGTTATCATTGTTCGCAGTTATGAAGTGTTATATTTACAGTAAGATTGTGTTACTACTAATTGTAGTTACTACTTGTGAGTTGTTAATAAACCAGTTACCAATCCGAACCCCGCGTCTAGTCACTAATGCACATGGCAATGTGTAAGTAAATGATTTTCAGTCTGTATCATGATCCGTCTTGGCTATGAAACCAAATTATAAATGTGTTCTGGGAGCATACTTATAAGAGTTTGACGTACATTTTCCATTTCATCACACAGGAGAACAGGCCGGTAGAAAGGTGTCCATTTGCAGACTGCCATGGACACCGCCCACTATCCATACGCTGACCACGTACCACGCTTATATAACCCCACAAACCCATAGAAAGGTAAACTGTAAAATTAATTATTCTATCAATCATACACTGCAGTGGAACGACAATGCTCATGTCACCACTGTGTGAAAGAGTGCAATCTGTAATGAGCGACACGCGTCACCTGTACAGATATTGTCTTCTGTTTGAACGAGTTGTGGCATAAGCTAATTAAACCGACAACTGTTTTCCACGTCGCCAGTAGGCATTCCCACTGAGTTCAAACAAAGGGTACACACGTTTCTTAGCGATCTGGACCAGCTCTACAGGTTTCAATCTTTTCGAGTTGACTGTAGGTCTATCATATTGGTTCTTATAGCAAAGCATGTTGTGACGCATATACCCGTTGGTGGGCAACACCTCAATATACATGTTCCAGCAAACACACAACAGTAGGAGCTGTGTTCTCTGTGGATCGAGCTACAGCTCGTTGCTAGGTAACAAACCAAGAAACGGACATTCTTGATAACACGTGGCACGTGTTTCCGTGGGGTCCGTGCCGAGAAATTATAAGAGGATACAGAACGGAATACAGTAGAGTACGGAGGAGTACGAGGGAGTACAACGGAGAAAGAAAACGAGAATGGAGCGTGTCTGTGTGATTTGTGAAGCGGGTAGATCAGCGAGAGCGTTGCAATTGATTGTGATTAAGAGAGACTGTAAAAGAAGGTGTTAATAAATCCAATAAGCCAATCCAGAACCCCGACACGTGACAATATGATTCTGCTGCTGATGATGTTTACTACGTCGACGAAGACGATGCTGTTGATGATTATGATAATGACAAACCCATCAATCATTTCAACTAATTTACATTTTAAAATAAAATGAAAAATTAATTGGCTACAAATTAAATATCCGCCTTAGCTTTAAATCGGAGCAGTGATAGCGCAGTCGATAGCGAAGGACTATAGGCTAGACGTCCAAGGAATCTGAATTTGATTTCCGACATGGACAAGAGTTTTTCTCTTCTCGGATTAAAAAATGTATTCGCCATTGGAGAAGATTTGCAAATTCTATTATTGAGGTAGCATAGTTAGTTGAGGCACTATACTAAAAACCGGAAGATCGCGGGTTCGAGTCCTAATGAGGTGGATTTTTTTTTCAATTGACCTGATCCTTCCAGCCCCACTATGGCCCTGGGTTCGAATCAGCCTCTAACAGAAATGAGTGCCAGGAATCTTCTTGGCGGTTAAAGGGCAGCCGGCGCGTAAGGCTGACAGCCTTACCGCCGATTGTCTAGAGCAAATGTGGGAGCCTCGACGTATCACGACCCTGTGGGCCTTCATGGCCTGTTACAGGGATTGCTTTACCTTACTTTTTTATTATTATCAGTAGGATCTGTTATAGTCAGTACCATCATAGTTAAACCTATCAAGCATGAGGAAAATGTAAATATTTATATGCGTAGTTTTCAAAAGCCTGTGAAGTTGTCTTTCCACATAAAACAATAACACTACAGTGTGAAAACTGAAATCATACCATGTTTGAAAATTGTTGTAATGTGCTCGGTTAAACCTAAGTAAGAATATAAATTATTTTAGTTTCCTTGATCTTGCAACTCTCCTGTTGGAATAGGACTGCCAACATAGTAATATCATCCTTCAAAGAAGTAGACATTCTGAAGCAAAATCCCTTAGACACATATGCTTATATATGAATGTTGCGAAGTGTTGTTAACCAGCCTGCAAAATAAATTCTCTACAGTCGAACAGGCGATTGTACTTTATAATCCTTCTTAATAGTGGTTAATTTTATATTTAACCAGTTTATACTTTATATATAGCCGTGAAGGTCTGGGCCACTCAAACATTGTGTTTACAGTTTCGAATTCCGATTGCATGGTGGATATAATGTCTGAAGTTGTATACGTTGTCTTACAATTCCACAGTTTTTCCATTTGCTTTTAATTTTTACAATATTTATCTTCTAAAGATAATTTTTTTTATTTTAAATTGTTTGAAACGTCGTTAAATTTAACTCTTAAAAAATAGCTTGACATTTTTATTCACTGACTGGATGAAACTAAAGAAATCTACCTCATAAGGACCCGTGTTTATAAGCAAGATGTCTAGGATATGTGCATAACATTGAAATCTAAGAAACCTCTACGTACGATAGAAGAGGCTATGTTTTTGATCACACTGTACCACTGAGGGAAGAAGTAATTTCGATATCAGGATTAAGGTGGGATGTACTCGTATGAAGGGTTAATCATAGATTGTGGGCCGGGTCGCGGAGCCGGACGACGTATGTTGGGTCGTGTCAGTAATAATGGCTTCGTGGTTGGCTGCAGGGTCGCGTTTTGCAATTTCCGGCGTCTTGGAATAACGATTGGTACTATATTACAAGGATTTTCTTATGGTTCTGCGGCTACTAATTAAGATTGGTCTGCAGAAACGACACCGCACTTGATTTACTAGTAATGGGGTCTGGTCCGTGACAACCCGGAGTCTGTACAGAATATTCCAACTATTATGAACTTCCGTAGACAGTTAACTTGTTATAATCAGGGTCACTTGCAGAACGGCCAGGGCTTCCTTTCCCGATAGGAGCAAGATCCTTCTCTTGTCCAGACCGACTTTGGGATCCAACCGACCTCTTATCCTGGGGCAGTTTCCCTGGAGGTAAAGCGGCTGGGGCGTAAAGCTGAAGACTCACTTCCGTCTAGTGTCGAGGTCAAGAATACTGTAGCTATAACTCCACTCCCACCGCATGTCTTCGTGGCGTAGTGCTTAATGAATTAGTCACAGCAACAACTTTTTTTTGCC